>NC_134356.1:593444091-593744091 GCF_048569485.1 Anomaloglossus baeobatrachus
TGTCTTTCAGTCTGCCTCATTATTTTCAGCTAATATCAGGTATCACACTATATATTATATAATACAATATATTTGTCAAATAAACAAGCCGTCTTCTTCTAAGCATGCACACCCGCATTGCTGAAGGTGATGAGCCGCATAGCTTTCTCATGAGCCAGATCAGACACCCCCATACTTTGCACTGACGAGGGACAAGCACCCCGAAACAGTGTCTGCAAATTGGGATTCTGATCTGGCGTATATATCCTGAGTCATATTGCAAAGGATTGTTAAAAATCCACTTGTGACTCTTAGGATCGCTACTTCCAATAGGTGGTGCTGCGCTAGAGTTTGTCTCCTTTACTGGAGAGACAATTTGAATATTTCTTAGAGGGGCGTGGCTGCTATAAGTTCCCTTACTGGCAGCCAGACTGGCTTGCAAAGTCTCCTTAAGGAGAATAGTGTTCCCCTGTGAGCCGCTGCTGGACACTCCTGTCCTCTCAGACCATGCTCACATTGCTTTTCTTCATCGTTCCTTATGGGAGACCCAGACCATGGGGTGTATAGCTTCTGCCTCCAAAGGACACACAAAGTACTACACTAAAAGTGTAGCTCCTCCCTCCGAGCATATACACCCCCCCGGATGACAAATCCAACCAGTTCAATGCTTTGTGTTCAGGAGGGCTCATTCACCAAGGGTGGACCCTCCGGTGTCTAGACTTTCAGCCCGGACAGTTGTATCAGTGGCTGACGGCACCTCTCTAAGGATCCCACTGTCCGCCAGGTTGTCCTTCTGGCCAAATCTATATATGAGGCGGCAGGGGCCTCGTTCTCCCCATCTTTTGCAGCAGTGCGGGCTCTCAAAGCCATCTCTGCTTCTCTGGAGGAGATGCATTCCTCACCAGGGACTTTATGTCCGAAATGGTTGCCTTAACTTCCAGGCTTCAGTCTTTTCATCCTATGCCATGTCTGCCATGCTGGAGACTGTCACCGCACTGCGGTGGCCTCGGCTACTTCCCTCGCTATCTGCAGGCTCCTGTGGCTTCGAGAGTGGAAGGCAGATGCTTCTTAAGAAGTTCCTTGCTGGACTCCCTTTTGCTGGGACCAGTCTATTCGGTGAACAACTGGATGAAATTATTAAGGAAGCTTTTGGCAGGAAGAGTACTTCCATGCCACAAACCCAGGAAACCTGTCCAGGGCAGGAACCAGTCGAGGTTTCGTTCCTTTCGTTCCTCTAACTGGTCGTCCTCTAAGCCCTCGGCCTCGTCCACTAACTCAGTCAAGGTCCATAAACCAACTGGCGCATGAAGCCGCGTCCTCAGAAGTCCGCAGGAGCTGCTGCCACCAAGGCAGCCTCCTCTTGATTATCTGGCCGCGCCAGTAACGTCCTTGGTCGGTGGCAGGCTCTCCCTCTTGGGCGACGTGTGGTTTCAACACGTCTTCGATCAGTGGGTCTGGGTTACCATCTCCCACGGCTACAGAATAGAATTCTATCCAGCCCGCCAAACAGATTTTTTCTGTCAACTCCCCCCTGCTCCAAGGCCGCCGCCTTCTCACAGGCCGTGGCATTCTTGCAGGCCAATGGAGTAATTGTACCAGTTCCCGACTGGAACGTTTCTGAGATTTCTACTCAAATCTCTTCCTAGTCCCCGAAGAGGACGGTGCTTTCCGACCTGGATCTCAAGCTTCTCAACAAGCATGTTCAGGTGCGGCATTTTTGCATGGAATCTCTGCGTTCAGTCAATGACCCAAGGAGATTTCTTAGCATCCATCGACATCAGAGATGTCTATCTGCATGTGCCAATCGCAGTTTCACACCAGCGTTGGCTACGTTTAGTAATCAGAGAGGAACGTTTCCAATTCGTGGCTCTCCCCTTCGGGTTAGCCACGGCCCCTCGTGTATTCACCAAGGTCATGGCAGCAGTGGTTGCGGTTCTGCACCTCCAGGGGTTGGTAGTGATTCCTTACCTGGACGACCTTCTAGTCAAGGCTTCATCCAGTGCAGACTCTCAGCGGAGTGTCTCGCTCACTCTCAGCGGAGTGTCTCGCTCACTCTCAGCGGAGTGTCTCGCTCACTCTCAGCGGAGTGTCTCGCTCACTCTCAGCGGAGTGTCTCGCTCACTCTCAGCGGAGTGTCTCGCTCACTCTCAGCGGAGTGTCTCGCTCACTCTCAGCGGAGTGTCTCGCTCACTCTCAGCGGAGTGTCTCGCTCACTCTCAGCGGAGTGTCTCGCTCACTCTCAGCGGAGTGTCTCGCTCACTCTCAGCGGAGTGTCTCGGTCTCTACTCTCAGCGGAGTGTCTCGCTCACTCTCAGCGGAGTGTCTCGCTCACTCTCAGCGGAGTGTCTCGCTCACTCTCAGCGGAGTGTCTCGCTCACTCTCAGCGGAGTGTCTCGCTCACTCTCAGCGGAGTGTCTCGCTCACTCTCAGCGGAGTGTCTCGCTCACTCTCAGCGGAGTGTCTCGCTCACTCTCAGCGGAGTGTCCTCGCTCACTCTCAGCGGAGTGTCTCGCTCACTCTCAGCGGAGTGTCTCGCTCACTCTCAGCGGAGTGTCTCGCTCACTCTCAGCGGAGTGTCTCGCTCACTCTCAGCGGAGTGTCTCGCTCACTCTCAGCGGAGTGTCTCGCTCACTCTCAGCGGAGTGTCTCGCTCACTCTCAGCGGAGTGTCTCGCTCACTCTCAGCGGAGTGTCTCGCTCACTCTCAGCGGAGTGTCTCGCTCACTCTCAGCGGAGTGTCTCGCTCACTCTCAGCGGAGTGTCTCGCTCACTCTCAGCGGAGTGTCTCGCTCACTCTCAGCGGAGTGTCTCGCTCACTCTCAGCGGAGTGTCTCGCTCACTCTCAGCGGAGTGTCTCGCTCACTCTCAGCGGAGTGTCTCGCTCACTCTCAGCGGAGTGTCTCGCTCACTCTCAGCGGAGTGTCTCGCTCACTCTCAGCGGAGTGTCTCGCTCACTCTCAGCGGAGTGTCTCGCTCACTCTCAGCGGAGTGTCTCGCTCACTCTCAGCGGAGTGTCTCGCTCACTCTCAGCGGAGTGTCTCGCTCACTCTCAGCGGAGTGTCTCGCTCACTCTCAGCGGAGTGTCTCGCTCACTCTCAGCGGAGTGTCTCGCTCACTCTCAGCGGAGTGTCTCGCTCACTCTCAGCGGAGTGTCTCGCTCACTCTCAGCGGAGTGTCTCGCTCACTCTCAGCGGAGTGTCTCGCTCACTCTCAGCGGAGTGTCTCGCTCACTCTCAGCGGAGTGTCTCGCTCACTCTCAGCGGAGTGTCTCGCTCACTCTCAGCGGAGTGTCTCGCTCACTCTCAGCGGAGTGTCTCGCTCACTCTCAGCGGAGTGTCTCGCTCACTCTCAGCGGAGTGTCTCGCTCACTCTCAGCGGAGTGTCTCGCTCACTCTCAGCGGAGTGTCTCGCTCACTCTCAGCGGAGTGTCTCGCTCACTCTCAGCGGAGTGTCTCGCTCACTCTCAGCGGAGTGTCTCGCTCACTCTCAGCGGAGTGTCTCGCTCACTCTCAGCGGAGTGTCTCGCTCACTCTCAGCGGAGTGTCTCGCTCACTCTCAGCGGAGTGTCTCGCTCACTCTCAGCGGAGTGTCTCGCTCACTCTCAGCGGAGTGTCTCGCTCACTCTCAGCGGAGTGTCTCGCTCACTCTCAGCGGAGTGTCTCGCTCACTCTCAGCGGAGTGTCTCGCTCACTCTCAGCGGAGTGTCTCGCTCACTCTCAGCGGAGTGTCTCGCTCACTCTCAGCGGAGTGTCTCGCTCACTCTCAGCGGAGTGTCTCGCTCACTCTCAGCGGAGTGTCTCGCTCACTCTCAGCGGAGTGTCTCGCTCACTCTCAGCGGAGTGTCTCGCTCACTCTCAGCGGAGTGTCTCGCTCACTCTCAGCGGAGTGTCTCGCTCACTCTCAGCGGAGTGTCTCGCTCACTCTCAGCGGAGTGTCTCGCTCACTCTCAGCGGAGTGTCTCGCTCACTCTCAGCGGAGTGTCTCGCTCACTCTCAGCGGAGTGTCTCGCTCACTCTCAGCGGAGTGTCTCGCTCACTCTCAGCGGAGTGTCTCGCTCACTCTCAGCGGAGTGTCTCGCTCACTCTCAGCGGAGTGTCTCGCTCACTCTCAGCGGAGTGTCTCGCTCACTCTCAGCGGAGTGTCTCGCTCACTCTCAGCGGAGTGTCTCGCTCACTCTCAGCGGAGTGTCTCGCTCACTCTCAGCGGAGTGTCTCGCTCACTCTCAGCGGAGTGTCTCGCTCACTCTCAGCGGAGTGTCTCGCTCACTCTCAGCGGAGTGTCTCGCTCACTCTCAGCGGAGTGTCTCGCTCACTCTCAGCGGAGTGTCTCGCTCACTCTCAGCGGAGTGTCTCGCTCACTCTCAGCGGAGTGTCTCGCTCACTCTCAGCGGAGTGTCTCGCTCACTCTCAGCGGAGTGTCTCGCTCACTCTCAGCGGAGTGTCTCGCTCACTCTCAGCGGAGTGTCTCGCTCACTCTCAGCGGAGTGTCTCGCTCACTCTCAGCGGAGTGTCTCGCTCACTCTCAGCGGAGTCGGAGTGTCTCGCTCACTCTCAGCGGAGTGTCTCGCTCACTCTCAGCGGAGTGTCTCGCTCACTCTCAGCGGAGTGTCTCGCTCACTCTCAGCGGAGTGTCTCGCTCACTCTCAGCGGAGTGTCTCGCTCACTCTCAGCGGAGTGTCTCGCTCACTCTCAGCGGAGTGTCTCGCTCACTCTCAGCGGAGTGTCTCGCTCACTCTCAGCGGAGTGTCTCGCTCACTCTCAGCGGAGTGTCTCGCTCACTCTCAGCGGAGTGTCTCGCTCACTCTCAGCGGAGTGTCTCGCTCACTCTCAGCGGAGTGTCTCGCTCACTCTCAGCGGAGTGTCTCGCTCACTCTCAGCGGAGTGTCTCGCTCACTCTCAGCGGAGTGTCTCGCTCACTCTCAGCGGAGTGTCTCGCTCACTCTCAGCGGAGTGTCTCGCTCACTCTCAGCGGAGTGTCTCGCTCACTCTCAGCGGAGTGTCTCGCTCACTCTCAGCGGAGTGTCTCGCTCACTCTCAGCGGAGTGTCTCGCTCACTCTCAGCGGAGTGTCTCGCTCACTCTCAGCGGAGTGTCTCGCTCACTCTCAGCGGAGTGTCTCGCTCACTCTCAGCGGAGTGTCTCGCTCACTCTCAGCGGAGTGTCTCGCTCACTCTCAGCGGAGTGTCTCGCTCACTCTCAGCGGAGTGTCTCGCTCACTCTCAGCGGAGTGTCTCGCTCACTCTCTCAGCGGACCAAGTGTCTCGCTCACTCTCAGCGGAGTGTCTCGCTCACTCTCAGCGGCAGTGTCTCGCTCACTCTCAGCGGGAGTGTCTCGCTTCACTCTCAGCGGAGTGTCTCGCTCACTCTCAGCGGAGTGCCTCGCTCACTCTCAGCGGAGTGTCCTCGCTCACTCTCAGCGGAGTGTCTCGCTCACTCTCAGCGGAGTGTCTCGCTCACTCTCAGCGGAGTGTCTCGCTCACCTTCAGCGGAGTGTCCTCGCTCACTCTCAGCGGAGTGTCTCGCTCACTCTCAGCGGAGTGTCTCGCTCACTCTCAGCGGAGTGTCCTCGCTCACTCTCAGCGGAGTGTCTCGCTCACTCTCAGCCGGAGTGTCCTCGCTCACTCAGCGGAGTGTCTCGCCTCACTCTCAGCGGAGTGTCTCGCTCACTCTCAGCGGAGTGTCTCGCTCACCATCTCAGCGGAGTGTCTCGCTCACTCTCAGCGGAGTGTCTCGCTCACTCTCAGCGGAGTGTCTCGCTCACTCTCAGCGGAGTGTCTCGCATCACTCTCAGCGGAGTGTCTCGCTCACTCTCAGCGGAGTGTCTCGCTCACTCTCAGCGGAGGGTCTCGCTCACTCTCAGCGGAGTGTCTCGCTCACTCCTCAGCGGAGTGTCTCGCTCACTCTCAGCGGAGTGTCTCGCTCACTCTCAGCGGAGTGTCTCGCTCACTCTCAGCGGAGGTGTCTCGCTCACTCTCAGCGGAGTGTCTCGCTCACTCTCAGCGGAGTGTGTCTCGGCTCACTCTCAGCGGAGCTGTCTCGCCTCACCTCTCAGCGGAGTGTCTCGCTCACTCTCAGCGGAGTGTCTCGCTCACTCTCAGCGGAGTGTCTCGCTCACTCTCAGCGGAGTGTCTCGCTCACTCTCAGCGGAGTGTCTCGCTCACTCTCAGCGGAGTGTCTCGCTCACTCTCAGCGGAGTGTCTCGCTCACTCTCAGCGGAGTGTCTCGCTCACTCTCAGCGGGAGTGTCTCGCTCACTCTCAGCGGAGTGTCTCGCTCACTCTCAGCGGAGTGTCTCGCTCACTCTCAGCGGAGTGTCTCGCTCACTCTCAGCGGAGTGTCTCGCTCACTCTCAGCGGAGTGTCTCGCTCACTCTCAGCGGAGTGTCTCGCTCACTCTCAGCGGAGTGTCTCGCTCACTCTCAGCGGAGTGTCTCGCTCACTCTCAGCGGAGTGTCTCGCTCACTCTCAGCGGAGTGTCTCGCTCACTCTCAGCGGAGTGTCTCGCTCACTCTCAGCGGAGTGTCTCGCTCACTCTCAGCGGAGTGTCTCGCTCACTCTCAGCGGAGTGTCTCGCTCACCTCTCAGCGGAGTGTCTCGCTCACTCTCAGCGGAGTGTCCTCGCTCACTCTCAGCGGAGTGTCTCGCTCACTCTCAGCGGAGTGTCTCGCTCACTCTCAGCGGAGTGTCTCGCTCACGGGTCTCAGCGCGAGTGTCTCGGCTCGACGTCTCAGCGGAGTGTCTCGCTCACTCTCAGCGGAGTGTCTCGCTCCTCTCAGCGGAGGTCTCGCCACTCTCAGCGGAGTGTCCTCGCTCACTCTCAGCGGAGTGTCTCGCTCACTCTCAGCGGAGTGTCTCGCTCACTCTCAGCGGAGTGTCTCGCTCACTCTCAGCGGAGTTGTCTCGCTCACCTCTCAGCGGAGTGTCTCGCTCACTCTCAGCGGAGTGTCTCGCTCACTCTCAGCGGAGTGTCTCTCTCACTCTCAGCGGAGTGTCTCGCTCACTCTCAGCGGAGTGTCTCGCTCACGTCTCAGCGGAGTGTCTCGCTCACTCTCAGCGGAGTGTCTCGCTCACGTCTCAGCGGAGTGTCTCGCTCACTCTCAGCGGAGTGTCTCGCTCACTCTCAGCGGAGTGTCTCGCTCACTCTCAGCGGAGTGTCTCGCCTCACTCTCAGCGGAGTGTCTCGCTCACTCTCAGCGGAGTGTCTCGCTCACTCTCAGCGGAGTGTCTCGCTCACTCTCAGCGGAGTGTCTCGCTCACTCTCGCCACGCTTGCAAGTCCACTCTGACCCCGACCCAGAACTTACGTACCTAGGGATGCCAATTCGAGACTCTGCTGCACTTGTGAAGCTGCCCTTAGTCAAACAGCAGTCCCTTCATCTGGCGGTTCGCTCTCTGCTGAGGCTCCGCCGTCATTCCATCAGGTCATTCCATCAGGCACCTCATGCAGGTGCTGGGTCAGATGGTGGCGTCAATGGAAGCGGTTCTCTTTGCCAGTTCCATCTGCGTCCCCTGCAGCTGGACATTCTCCGCTGTTGGGACAAGGGACCTCTTCCTTGCACAGGCTGGTGGCTCTGTCGCCACAGACCAGGAGCTCTCTTAGTGGTGGCTTCGGCCCCTCTCTCTGTCCCAGGGACGCTCCTTTCTGGCCCCGTCCTGGGTGATTCTCACCACGGATGCCAGTCTATCCGGCTGGGGAGCAGTGTTTCTCCACCACCGAGCACAGGGCACTTGGACTCCGTCCGAATCAGCCCTCTCGATCAATGTGCTGGAAATCAGGGCTGTACTCCTAGCTCTCGTAGTTTTTCACACACCTGTCGGCGTGCAAGCACATTCGAGTCCAGTCAGACAACGCGACAGCAGTTCCCTACATCAATCACCAGGGTGGGACTCGCAGCCGCCTAGCCCTGTTGAAAATTCAACGCATCCTTCAGTGGACGGAGGACTCCAAGTCCACCATATCCGCAGTCCACATCCCAGGCGTAGAAAACTGGGAGGCAGATTATCTCAGCCTCAAACCGTGGACAGCGGCGAGTGGGCCCTGCATCCAGCAGTGTTCCGGTCAATCTGCCGCAAGTGGGGCACTCCGGAAGTGGATCTAATGGCATCCCGGCACAACAACAAGGTCCCGGTTTACGTGGCTCGCTCCCACGATCCTCAGGCCTTGGCGGCGGACGTGCTGGTTCAGGATTGGTCCCAGTTCCGTCTGGCCTACGTGTTTCCCCCTCTAGCTCTCTTGCCCAGAGTCCTGCGCAAGATCAGAATGGAGGGCCGTCGGGTCGTACTCATCGCCCCAGACTGGCCCAGGCGAGCTTGGTTCCCAGACCTGCTTCGTCTGTCCGTAGAGGTGCCGTGGCATCTCCGGACCGCCCAGACCTTCTCTCACAGGGTCCGTTTTCCGCCAGAATTCTGCGGCTCTCAGATTGACGGCGTGGCTCTTGAGCCCTGGATCCTTCCGCTTCAGGCATTCCTTCCGAGGTCATCTTCACTATGACTCAGGCTCGGAAGTCTTCCTCGGCCAGGATTTACCACAGGACTTGGAGAATTTCCTGTCCTGGTGTCGTTCTTCCGGCCATGCTCCTTGGCCGTTTTCCTTGCCGACCATCCTGTCCTTTCTACAGTCCGGTCTGCAGCTAGGACTGTCCCTCTATTCCCTCAAGGGACAGGTCTCGGCTCTGTCAGTGTTGTTCCAGCGGCGTCTCGCTCGGCTGGCTCAGGTGCGCACCTTCATGCAGGGCGCATCTCACATCATTCCGCCTTACCGGCGGCCTCTGGATCCCTGAGACCTTAATCTGGTCCTCACGGCCTTACAGAAACCCCCCTTTGAGCCTCTTAGGGAGGTTTCGTTGTTTCGTCTTTCACAGAAAGTGGTCTTTCTTGTGGCCATAATTTCTCTCAGGAGAGTCTCTGATTTGGCTGCGCTCTCTTCGGAATCACCCTTTTTGGTTTTTCACCAAGACAAGGTGGTTCTCCGTCCGACTCCGGACTTTCTCCCTAAGGTGGTGTCTCCTTTCCACCTTAACCAGGACATTTCATTGCCTTCCCTTTGTCCGGCCCCTGTGCATCGCTTTGAGAAAGCGTTGCATACTCTGGATCTGGTGCGGACGCTCCGGATCTATGTGTCACGCACCGCTGTTCTTAGGCGGTGCACCTCTCTTTTTGTGCTGACCACAGGTCAGCGCAAGGGTCTCTCGGCTTCTAAACCGACCCTAGCTCGTTGGATTAGGTCGGCCATATCCGATGCCTACCAATGTTCTCGGGTGCCTCCCCCGCCGGGAATTAAGGCATACTCGACCAGAGCTGTCGGTGCCTCTTGGGCTTTCAGGCACCAGGCTACGGCTCAGCAGGTCTGTCAGGCTGCCACTTGGTCTAGTCTGCACACCTTTTCGAAGCACTACCAAGTGCATGCTAATGCTTCGGCAGATGCGAGCTTGGGCAGACGCATCCTTCAGGCGGCTGTCGCCCATTTGTGAAGTTAGGTTTTGCCTACTTCTCAGTTTCTGTTTATTTCCCACCCATGGACTGCTTTGAGACGTCCCATGGTCTGGGTCTCCCATAAGGAACGATGAAGAAAAAGAGAATTTTGTTTACTTACCGTAAATTCTTTTTCTTATAGTTCCGACATGGGAGACCCAGCACCCTCCCTGTTGCCTGTTGGCAGCTTTCTTGTTCCGTGTGTTTTTCACCGGCTGTTGTTGTAGACAGAGGTTCCGGTTATTCCGGGTTTGACTCTATCTTTACTTATGGGTGGATGTCCTCCAGCTTTTGCACTAAACTGGTTGGATTTGTCATCCGGGGGGGTGTATATGCTCGGAGGGAGGAGCTACACTTTTAGTGTAGTACTTTGTGTGTCCTCCGGAGGCAGAAGCTATACACCCCATGGTCTGGGTCTCCCATGTCGGAACTATAAGAAAAAGAATTTACGGTAAGTAAACAAAATTCTCTTTTTCTGGTAGGAAAGGAAAGGATGGGCACAGAAAGTTAAATTCTCGGAGGGAACGCTCTGTAAACCGAGAATGAGATGAATATGTTTTGGTTATCAGGTCACCGCGCAGGCACAGGTCCTCCTCCCTCTCACCTGGAAGACTTAAGGAAAGGCGGGATGATGACAAGAAAGATGGTAAAGACTCTAAAGTGGTGAAGGAGCGGCAGATCGCAGGTGAGATAGAGTAAGAAATGGTATGTGACTGCACCAGCGCCAGGCAGAGCCAAGAGATGGGAGCCCATTGTATCAAGAGTAAACCAATCTCAATATCCTAATAAAAAACACATTCAATCAGATAACAAGTTTTTATTGATGACAACAATTAAAAAAAACATAAATGACAATAGACATTAAAACCATACTATAGGCAGGGAGAGCAGGCCATACTTCATAGTAACCATATAATTTCCACTATACATACAAATGGGGAGTTACACTTTATTGATGTATATCAAATTAATAATAAACATTAATCTATATATACAATGCAGTCATCATTGCCTCTTTAGTGGTATAATACCTCACATAGCTCCAGCCTTAAGGACTACCCCATTGATCTCAACATAAAACAGACATGATGTAATCATAAATCAGTAGGACACCACTCCCCCGCCACACACTCCAACGCGCGTTTCACAACCGCTTCTTCAGGGAGTGACCATTGTATCAAAAGCCCTGAACTATGTGGTGACATGGCACAATGTTGCCACGCGGCTGATGGCGTCTTGTCACAGCTGGCCTATTGTATCCATCTCCCTGCAGTGTAGAACAGTATCGTGGCCTGGTGTCAATTATTCCACATTTTGTATTCCTGTTGGCTCCGTATAAGATTCATTCCTACAATGTAGGTTGTGTCCGCTTCTGTTTGCACTGAGCTCAGCGTTGGAGCAGTATACAGTAATGGGACACATGAAGTACATAAGTACCATAGTACTAAAATGTGCTGAAAATTGCCTGAAAACAATTAGTCTTTTTAGTGTCAAATGTAGCAGAATTCCAGGAAGTTTCTTCTCTGCACATTATATACCTACCGTTACTACTAGATCACATATGTGCCGGATCTCTATAGCTGGGATCCTCTTGCTATGACCATTTTGATGGTGATATCATCTTTTGTGGAGATCTCAGGAAAAAAGAAAAAATACTTTAGAGGATCCAAAAAGTGTATTTATCTTCATCCAGTGATCCTTTGGTGTTCTGCTTTCCTTTCCTACATTTCAATGTTAGATTCCCACTGGGGAATGGTGAAAGCTGCCACGACCCGGCAGTCACATATCGTGAATGCACAATATTGTCCCAATCTTCCTTTAAAGGGAACCTGTCAGGTCCAATATGCACCCAGAACCACGAGCAGTTCTGGATGTATATTGCTAATCCCTGCCTAACCGTCCCTGTATACACTAGCATAGATAGAGATCTTTAGAAAAAGTATTGCTAAACATATTTTACCGTATGTTAATAAGTGAGGGGCCTAGTCCCCTGGGTGTTGATTCCCCTGGGTAGTCGCCCCCATTAGCATGTTTGTACGCCCCTGTGGATGTGCTAACATGCTAATGAATACACAGTGTCACAGGATGAGCTCACCTCTCCGCCACCATCGCTGGATTTCGGCTCAGTGCGCATGACCCCGGAGTTTGGGTTATGTGCACTACTTCAGTTTGAAGCCAGGACACGTACACCCGGCTTCATAGTGCGCATGACCCAAACTCCGGGATCATGCGCACTGAGCCAAAATCCCCTGTAGAACAATATGGCGGTGGAGAGGTGAGTGAGATCATCCTGTGATGCTGCGTATCATTAGCATGTTAGCATGCCCATAGGGGTCTACTAACATGCTAATAGTGCTGACTAGCCAGGGAACTAGTCCCCCCGCTCATTAGAATACGGTAAAATCTTTAGAACTACTTTTTCTAAAGATCTCTATCTATGCTAGTGTATACAGGGACGGTTAGGCAGGGATTAGCAATATGTATCCAGAACTGCTCGTAGTTCTGGGTGCCTATTGCACCTGACAGGTTCTCTTTTAAGGGCATTTATTTATTTATTTATTTTTTTTGTGCAAAAAAATGTATATTTCTTCATCGTTCCTTATGGGAGACCCAGACCATGGGTGTATAGCTTCTGCCTCCGGAGGACACACAAAGTACTACACTAAAAAGTGTAGCTCCTCCCTCCGAGCATATACACCCCCTGGATAACCAAATCTAGCCAGTTCAATGCTTTGTGTTCAGGAGGCACACATCCACACATGCATTCTCATATGATTTCTGATTTTAAAGAGTTGGAAGAAAAGCGGGTCCAAGCTGGACTCCCGGCATGTCCCTTCTCACCCCACTGTGTCGGCGGTGTTGTTAAGGTTGATTTCAAGGCTGGAGCCTTTCATGCCGCGCTCCTTCACCATCCCTCGGGCTCTTGCTTGAAGTGGGAGCCAGCACGGTTCTCACTGCTTTGCAGGAGACCGGTCTCCATCCGCAGCCCTTTCAGGACCCTGCCGGACGGAGCACTCATCCCTCAGGGACCTGGCCCTGCGTCTCATAAGCTAAGTATTGAGACGTTTTTGAGGGGTCCCTTGTACATTTATTGTGGGGAGAGTGTGTTATTTAGCTTTGCTGTGATTTCCGGCCGGTTCTCTGGTTTTCACCTGAGAACCGCGCCGAGGGTGCCTGCTCGTCGGCTGCATGGAAAAATTTAGGCCCCGGCTTCGGCTGCGGCCTACTTTCGTTTTCACTGCCCCTGCATGTCAGTCATGCAGAGGGACAGTGCGGCGCCGCCCACCGGCCGTTCAGCCCAGGGGAGGACACTCCTATCTGAGGAGATGTTTCCCTCCCCTGGATATCTCCTTGGCCCTCCGGTTCCCGCTCTTGGACTAGGCCCCGCCCCCCCTCCTCCCTCCGGCGCCATTTTATCAGCGTTCTCACACTGATCGGCGCTGGCTGCTGCATCTCTGCAACCTGTCTGGGGGTCCGAGCTGTGGAATCCGGAGGGCACATAAAACGGTCTGGTAAGCCACAACCTCTGGTTGTGGACTTCCTTATACACTCTCTGGGGGTCATTCTGAAGGCGTGTGTTCTTTACTGCAGAGCCTCCACCTCAGCAGCATGTCTCACACTAGGAGCAAGGCTGTACTCAATATGCACTGCATGTAAGCTCGTACTGCCTGAACCGAGCACATATCCACATTGTGATGCCTGCTCTAACATGGTGGTGCCTCAGCCTGGAGTCTCCCCAGTGGTCCCTCCGGCTGCTCCGGCCCCGGTGGCTGAACCCCCGGCTTGGGTAGAATCGTTTTCTAAGGCTATCTCCCAGTCCTTTGCCGACTCCATGGGACAGCTGTCCCGGACTTTGCTGAGCATGCATCAGCCCCCTTCTCAGGGCGCCTCTGCTGCTCCGGCTCGCTCTGCAGAGCTCACAGAAGATTCTTCATCTGCTCCCAGACCCCGTCCTCCTAAAAGGAGACGCAGGGTCCCCTCTCCTTCCTCGTCCCGCGGCTCCGATTCACGAGCCGACTCGCAGGACGAGGAGGATGTCTTTACTGGGGGCTCGGACGCTACCTCCATGTGCCCCATTGATCTGACCGAGGGTGATGCGGATGTTAGTGATTTGATTGCGTCCATTAATTCTGTACTGGACCTCAATCCGCCAGTATCAGAGGAGCAACCCTCTCTGGCAGAAAAGCACCAGTTTACCTTGCCTAAGAGAACAAGGAGTGTGTTCTTTAACCACTCCAGTTTTCAAGCCACTGTGTCCAAGCCCAGAGCCTGTCCTGACAAACGCTTCCCAAAGCGTGGTTCTGATGACCGTTTTCCTTTTCCACCAGAGGTGGTCAAGGAGTGGGCTCTCTCACCAAAGTAGACCCTCCGGTGTCTAGACTCTCAGCCCGGACAGTTGTATCTGTAGCTGATGGCACCTCCCTTAAGGATCCCACTGACCGCCAGGTTGACCTCCTGGCCAAGTCTGTCAATGAGGCGGCAGGGCAGGAACCAGTCGAGGTTTCGTTCCTTTCGTTCCTCTAACTGGGCGGCCTCTAAGCCCTCGGCCTCGTCCACTAACTCAGCCAAGGACCAGAAGCCCACCTGGCGCAAGAAGCCGCGTCCACAAAGGTCCGCAGGAGCTGCTGCCACCAAGGCAGCCTCCTCTTGACTATCTGGCCGAGCCAGCAACGTCCTTGGTCGGTGGCAGGCTCTCCCACTTTGGCGACGTGTGGTTTCAACACGTCTCCGATCAGTGGGTGCGGGATATCATCTCCCACGGCTACAGGATAGAGTTCTCTTCCAGCCCGCCAAACAGATTCTTTCTGTCAACTCCCCCCTGCTCCAAGGCCGCCGCCTTCTCTCAGGCCGTGGCATCCTTGCAGGCCAACGGAGTAATTGTACCGGTTCCCGCCAGGGAACGGTTCAGAGGTTTTTACTCAAATCTCTTCCTAGTCCCCAAAAAGGACGGTTCCTTCCGGCCCATCCTGGATCTCAAGCTTCTCAACAAGCATGTTCAGGTGCGGCATTTTCGCATAGAGTCTCTGCGATCAGTCATTGCCTCAATGACCCAAGGAGATTTCCTGGCATCCATCGACATCAGAGATGCCTATCTGCATGTGCCAATTGCAGTTTCACACCAGCGTTGGCTACGTTTTGCAATCGGAGAGGAACATTTCCAATTCGTGGCTCTCCCCTTCGGGTTATCCACGGCCCCTCGAGTATTTACCAAGGTCATGGCAGCAGTGGTTGCGGTTCTGCACCTCCAGGGGTTGGCAGTGATTCCTTACCTGGGCGACCTTCTTGTCAAGGCTTCATCCAGTGCAGACTGTCAGCGGAGTGTCTCGCTCACTCTCGCCACTCTTGTTCAATTCGGGTGGCTTGTCAATCTGCCAAAGTCCACTCTGACCCCGACCCAAAAACTTACGTACCTAGGGATGCAATTCGAGACTCTGCCGACACTTGTGAAGCTGCCCTTAGTCAAACAGCAGTCCCTCCATCTGGCGGTGCGCTCTCTGTTGAGGCCCCGCCGTCATTCCATCAGGCACCTCATGCAGGTGCTGGGTCAGATGGTGGCGTCAATGGAAGCGGTTCCCTTTGCCCAGTTCCATCTGCGTCCTCTGCAGCTGGACATTCTCCGCTGTTGGGACAAGCGGACTTCTTCCTTGCACAGGTTGGTGGCTCTGTCGCCACAGACCAGGAGCTCTCTTCAGTGGTGGCTTTGGCCCCTCTCTCTGTCTCAGGGACGCTCCTTCCTGATCCCGTCCTGGGTGATTCTCACCACGGATGCCAGTCTATCCGGCTGGGGAGCAGTATTTCTCCACCACCGAGCACAGGGCATTTGGACTCCGTCCGAATCAGCCCTCTCGATCAATGTGCTGGAAATCAGAGCTGTGCTCCTAGCTCTCGTAGCCTTTCACCACCTGTTGGCGGGCAAGCACATTCGAGTCCAGTCAGACAACGCGACAGCAGTTGCCTACATCAATCACCAGGGCGGGACTCGCAGCCGCCTGGCAATGTTGGAGGTTCAACGCATCCTTCAGTGGACGGAGGACTCCAAGTCCACCATATCCGCAGTCCACATCCCAGGCGTGGAAAACTGGGAGGCAGATTATCTCAGCCGTCAAACCGTGGACAGCGGCGAGTGGGCTCTGCATCCGGCAGTGTTCCGGTCGATCTGCCGCAAGTGGGGCACTCCGGAAGTGGATCTAATGGCATCCCGGCACAACAACAAGGTCCCGGTTTACGTGGCTCGCTCCCACGATCCCCAGGCCTTTGCAGCGGACGCGCTGGTTCAGGATTGGTCCCAGTTACGTCTGTCTTACGTGTTTTCCCCCTCTAGCTCTCTTGCCCAGAGTCCTGCGCAAGATCAGAATGGAGGGCCGTCTGGTCATACTCATTGCTCCAGACTGGCCCAGGCGAGCTTGGTACCCAGACCTGCTCCGTCTGTCCGTAGAGGTGCCGTGGCATCTCCCGGACCGCCCAGACCTTCTCTCACAAGGTCCGTTTTTCCGCCAGAATTCTGCGGCTCTCAGATTGACGGCGTGGCTCTTGAGTCCTGGATCCTGACGGCTTCCGGCATTCATCCCGAAGTCATCTCCACTATGACTCAGGCTCAGAAGTCTTCCTCGGCCAAGATTTACCACAGGACTTGGAGAATTTTCCTGTCCTGGTGTCGTTCTTCCGGGCATGCCCCTTGGCCTTTTTCCTTACCGACCATCCTGTCCTTTCTACAGTCCGGTCTGCAGCTAGGACTATCCCTCAATTCCCTTAAGGGACAGGTCTCGGCGCTGTCAGTGTTGTTCCAGCGGCGTATCGCCCGACTGGCCCAGGTGCGCACCTTCATGCAGGGCGCATCTCGCATCATTCCACCTTACCGGCGGCCTTTGGATCCCTGGGACCTTAATCTGGTCCTCACGGCCTTACAGAAACCCCCCTTTGAGCCTCTTAGGGAGGTTTCTTTGTTTCGACTTTCACAAAAGGTCGTTTTTCTGGTGGCCATAACTTCTCTCAGGAGAGTCTCTGATTTGGCTGCGCTCTCCTCGGAGTCACCTTTTTTGGTTTTTCACCAAGACAAGGTGGTTCTCCGTCCGACTCCGGACTTTCTCCCTAAGGTGGTGTCTCCTTTCCACCTTAACCAGGACATTTCATTGCCTTCCTTTTGTCTGGCTCCTGTGCATCGCTTTGAGAAAGCGTTGCATACTTTAGATCTGGTGCGGGCGCTCCGGATCTATGTGTCACGCACCGCTGTTCTTAGGCGGTGCACCTCTCTTTTTGTGCTGACCACAGGTCAGCGCAAGGGTCTCTCGGCTTCTAAACCGACCCTAGCTCGTTGGATTAGGTCGGCCATATCCGATGCCTACCAGTGCTCTCAGGTGCCTCCCCCGCCGGGGATCAAGGCGCATTCGACCAGAGCTGTCAGTGCCTCTTGGGCTTTCAGGCACCAGGCTACGGCTCAGCAGGTCTGTCAGGCTGCCACTTGGTCTAGTCTGCACACCTTTTCGAAGCACTACCAAGTGCATGCTCATGCTTCGGCAGATGCGAGCTTGGGCAGACGCATCCTTCAGGCGGCTGTCGCCCATTTGTGAAGTTAGGTTTTGCCTACTTCTCAGTTTCTGTTTATTTCCCACCCATGGACTGCTTTGAGACGTCCCATGGTCTGGGTCTCCCATAAGGAACGATGAAGAAAAAGAGAATTTTGTTTACTTACCGTAAATTCTTTTTCTTATAGTTCCGACATGGGAGACCCAGCTCCCTCCCTGTTGCCTGTTGGCAGTTTTCTTGTTCCGTGTGTTTTCACCGGCTGTTGTTGTAGACAGAGGTTCCGGTTGTTCCGGGTTTTACTGTCTCTACTTGTGGGTGGATGTCCTCCTTCAGCTTTTGCACTAAACTGGCTAGATTTGGTTATCCAGGGGGTGTATATGCTCGGAGGGAGGAGCTACACTTTTTAGTGTAGTACTTTGTGTGTCCTCCGGAGGCAGAAGCTATACACCCATGGTCTGGGTCTCCCATGTCGGAACTATAAGAAAAAGAATTTACGGTAAGTAAACAAAATTCTCTTTTTTACTAGAACAGTGAAATGAAATTGAGAAGTCACACTGCTTTTTTTTTTTTTTTTTTTTTTTTTTTCTTTTCTTCATTTTCAAATACCAATGGAGTGTTTTTAGCAAAACTGTATGGAATTTCTCAGTATTAACTGAGATCAAAATGTCTGAGCACCAAAACATGCATTACAAAATGTGCGTAATTTGCTCAGTGGTTTTCTGGCCATAACCTGCAGTTTGCTTTTTGTCATTTTTTTTTTCTCTGCATGCAAAGTGTGACCCTACCCGTAAAGGTTATTCACATCTTGTACATTTAAGGCATATCAAAAGGAGAGAAGCTGTCGGCCCCATCAGCTGGTTTTACAAGTGCCTCAAGAATGGGGTCCTGATTGCTTCTGCCACTGGATGGGGGGTTGGCGTTCCCTGTGATTTTGTATGGGAGTTTTGCACACCTCTCCACTGGCAGCATTGGTGGGACCCCCATCTACTATACATATATGGAATATTCTGTGACTGTGGCTTAAGTTACCTGATGGGGAATAACCCTTTATCGGTGCTGCTCCACTGTGTTTCGTCCAGATTCTTCCGTTTTTCATATAGTGAGGCGCAGCATGTGGATGGGTTCTGTTCTATGTGTAGATCACTTTTTACACATAATATACTGTTACCAGACAAGAAGCAAGCAGAGCATGCTGGGAAATGCTGCAAATGTATATAACTGCACACCGACACTGTAAGGCACCCAGGAATAGTGATTCCCAGAGATCCCAGTGTCTCCATTATTTCTAAACTCCAAAATGCTGATAGTTATTATCAACCAAGCTTTTTTTTTTTTTTTTATACAGCGGAGGATCTTGAAGGAAAAACCGAAGAGGAGATTGAAATGATGAAACTGATGGGTTTTAGTTCCTTTGATACTACCAAGGTAATGCAAGTCTATAACTTTCTTTATGTTGTATTACATTTGTCATGGTACATTACCGTGTGTGTGTGTGTGTGTGTGTGTGTATGTAAAATATATATAAATATATATATATATTATATTGCCTTACACCTTAAAGAGATAACCCCATTTCGAAAATCCTATCCCAATATGTAATAGGTGTAATAATATTAGCAAATACCTCCAATTAGAAATGTAGTATAGTTCTCCGGATATAGCCATGTGTCTTACCTCGTGCAGGGCATTGCAGCTTAGGTATCCATGGTTATAACCACTCATATAGTGACAATTAGTTGCGCATGGTCATAACCATGGATACCTAAGCTGCAATACCCTGCACATGAGGTAAGAGACTTGGCTATATCAGGAGAACTATACTACATTTCTAATTGGAGATAATTGCTAATAATATTATACCTACTACATATTAGGATAGGATCTTTGAGATGGGAATAAACCTTTTGAGGCCCCCTTCACACTTCCGCACAAAAGATGGAGATGTGCCACGTTCTGTTTTGTCCATCCGTTTGTCATGCGTGTGCCATCCGTGTGTAAGTGTCTCCAGTACATGTGCCATTCGTGTGATGTACTGGAAAAAAAACGCATGACCCTGAAATGACTGGTTGGTTGTGTAGAAGGTGTACAAAGATAGGTATATAAATTGTATAGCTATTTAGCAAAATAAACAATTAAATGACAGCTGCGGGATGATATCATCAGGTGGGGAACGTCCATGGTTATTGGCCTCTCCCAGCCTAAAAATTGTCTGCAGCCGCCCTGGAAGTAAAGCATCTGTCGTCTCAGCTCAGCTCTTCCCAATTGCCCTGGTGCGGTGACAATCGGGGTAATGGTTTTTGGCAATAACAGTTGTCGTGTTAGCTGGCATCAATCCCTGGTGTTGGCAATAAAGAGGTGTATATCATTACTAACCCAGTAATCAAAAAAAAAAAAATACCATAAATACACTTTACTGAAAATAAAACACTCCCTGACACTTTCCCTCCTCTTAGTCACCGTGTTTTTTGTTGTTTTTATTTCAAAGGCGGGTCCACCATAGTCCAGTGAATCCGACATAGTCCACAAGTGGAAACTTGGAAAATATAAACAGAGAGAAATAAAAAGACACTATTCCTCGATCATCAATGTATTAGAAAGCAAACGTCCCAGGTCCGATGTAGTGCAGTGGTTCCCCTGGTGTTCCTCAATTACGTATGTAGATCAAAGGCTGTGGAGCCTCAGGACCAGGTTCTTTGAGCAGCAGCCACTCCCGGCTCACACTGCGCTCCACAAGACCCAGTTTCTGTGATGAGGGGTTTCATCGGTATCGTCACCACTCCTCACTGTGATAAGCGGACCTGGGAACGCCACTTTTAAATAAATTGGTGAACAAGGGTCGGTATTTTGTTTCTATTCCTCTCTTGTTATGTATGTCAGGTTTCTATTTGTGGACTACGTCGGAGTTTCTGGACTACATTGGACCTGTTTTTTGGTTTTTTGTTTCTTAAATTGGTGAATCAGGGAAAGTGGGGGGGAGTGTTTTTCAAATAAACTATTTTTGGGTGTGGTGTGTTTTTTTTTTTTTTTTTTTTTACCTAGTAAGTAATGGGGGTGTCTGATAAACACCTCTCCATTACTAAGACCAGGGCATGATAGCAGCTGACAATGCACAGCTGACATCAACTACCATTACCCCAATTGCCACCGTACCAGGCAAATCGGGAAGAACTGAGGCAATACGCCAGAAGTGGCACATGTCATATGGTGCTTCACTTCTGGGGCGACTGCGGGCCCGTGTTTTTAGAGTTGGAAGGGCCCAAGAACCATTGTGCTCCCTGCCTTAGAATATCAGCCCCCAGTTCTCTGCTTTACCTTTGCTGGTTATCAAAATGGGGTGGGTACTCCCATGTTTTTTTTTTTTTGTTTTCCTCTTTATTTGGTTAATAGCGATAAAATCTATCACCCTTGCACATAATTAACACATAAATAATAAGTATTTCTTAAATGCATTTAATTCTTGTCCATGTCACTAGGATGTCATTCATGCGTTGTACGTGTTTTTTTTCACGGACCCATAAACTTCTATTGACTGTTTGCCTGCTGACAGTAAAAACGGAGAACTGTCTGTGGATCACAGGGACTGTGTGAAAACATGGAGGTGTGAGGATGAATTGAGATTTCTTTTTCGCTCCTAATTGGGAGACCCAGACAGTGGGTGTATAGCTACTGCCCTCTGGAGGCCGCACAAAGAACTACACTTAAAAGTGTAAGGCCCCTCCCCTTCTGGCTATACACCCTCCCGTAGGAGTACAGATTCCTCAGTTTTAGCTTTGTGCGCAAGGAGGTCAGACACGCACGCATAGCTCCATTGTTTTTAGTCAGCAGCAGCTGCTGACTATGTCGGATGGAAGAAAAGAGGGCCCATACAGGGTTCCCAGCATGCTCCCTTCTCACCCCACTGTATGTCGGAGGTGTTTGTAAGGTTGAGGTACCCATTGCGGGTACGGCGGCAGGAGCCCACATGCTGATTCCTTCCCCATCCCTTTTTACAGGGCTCTGGGTGAAGTGGGATTTACTGGTCTCCAGGCACTGAGACCGTGCTCCATCTACAGCCCCTGGAGAAGATGCTGGATGGAGCGGAGTACATCAGGGACATGGCCCTGCTTCCTCAAGGTACTCTGTGTCCCCGTGCATTTGGCGCTCACACCGCAGCATGCTGGGTGTTGTAGTGCGCCGGGGGACATCAGCGCTACGGCGCTTGTGCCATGGCCTCATTCAGCTTCGCTGAAGCAGGCACACTTCTAGGAATCGGTCGCGCCGGCCGCTGGGACTGCGGCGCGGCTGGCACTTGTGGTGCGCCGGGGACTTCAGCGCGGCCCGCGCTTTTACGGCGGCCGCGCTGATAACTCGAGTCCCCGGCTTTTGCGGCCTGCTTCCGTTCGTTCCCGCCCCCGGACCTGCCAGTCAGGAGAGGGGCGGGACGCTGGCCACGTCTAGGAATCGGTCATGCCGGCCGCTGGGACTGCGGCGCGGCTGGCACTTGTAGTGCGCCGGGGACTTCAGCGCGGCCCGCGCTTTTACGGCGGCCGCGCTGATAACTCGAGTCCCCGGCTTTTGCGGCCTGCTTCCGTTCGTTCCCGCCCCCAGACCTGCCAGTCAGGAGAGGGGCGGGACGCTGGCCAGTGCATCAGCGCTGAGGGCTGGAGTCGTTTTTACATACTCCAGCCCTCACAATCGGCACAGAGGGGACACTGTTTCCCGCACTTTTGTTTGGGAACTCCCACGGACCGCCCCTCTCCACAGACGCCGGCAGCCATTCCTGCTGACACGCTGAGCTGCAGAGGGGAGCCGGGGAGACCCAGACAAGGAATTCTGCAGCCTCTTACCCGCTATTCAGCGGGCGGTAAGCAGCCCTCAGGGCTCACCCCCTCTGGTGCCAGTAGTATTCTTAGTATTTTGTTTCTACAAATACTTTGTATTGCATAGCGCTGGTCGCCCTTTGGCTATAGACTCTCTCACATTGCAGAGAGCCAGCAGCATGTCGTCCGTAAAACGCAAGGGTGCCAAGGCACAGACATTATATGCTTCCTGCACCGCATGTGGGACTTTTCTACCGGCAGGCTCCACGGACCCCCATTGTGTGCAGTGCTCGGCCCCTGCGGCGCTTGCACAGTCGGGACCTCTGCTGGACGTGACCCAGGGTGTACCACCTGTGAATGCTGTCCAGGTGACAGGAACTGAGTTTGCAGCTTTTGCTGACAGAATGTCTCTCACTATGTCACAAATTCTTGACACATTGCGAGCTAGGCCTGTACTTCAGGCCACGGACACTGTGCAATCATTGCCCCCTGGTCCCCCTCAGCTCCAAGCTCCGGGACGGGCATATACACCTCAGGGTGAAGACTCTGACTCGGACGATGGCCCCGGGCAGCCTAAGCGGGCTCGCTATGACGGCCCTTCACATTCATCTCAATGGTCAGGATCCCAGCGAGATGAATCTATGGGTGATGAGGCGGACGTAACTGATCAGGATTCTGATCCTGGGACCGCTCTCAATCTAGATACACCAGATGGTGACGCCATAGTTAATGATCTTATATTTAACATCAATAAGATGTTAAATATTTCCCCACCAGCTCCTCTTGTGGAGGAGTCAGCTTCGCAGCACGAGAGAATCCATTTCAGATACCCTAAGCGTACTTTAAGCACTTTTCTGGACCACGCTGACTTTAAGAGACGCAATCCAGAAACCCCACGCTTATCCTGAAAGGCGTTTTCCTAAACGGCTTAAAGATACACGCTATCCTTTTCCCCCTGAGGTGGTCAAGGGTTGGACCCAGTGTCCAAAAGTGGATCCTCCAATTTCCAGGCTTGCAGCTAGATCCTTGGTTGCAGTTGAAGATGGAGCGGCACTTAAAGATGCCACTGACAGGCAGATGGAGCTCTGGCTGAAATCCATCTATGAAGCGATTGGAGCGTCATTAGCGCCTTCTTTTGCAGCCGTATGGGCACTCCAAGCTATCTCAGCCGGGCTTGCGCGAGTTGACTCCGTCACACGTGCATTTGCCCCGCAGGTAGCACCATTGACCTCGCAAATGGCGGCATTCGCGTCGTACGCGATTAATGCTGTTCTTGACGCTACAAGCCGCACGGCAGTGGCGTCAGCCAACTCCGTTGTTTTGCGTAGGGCCCTGTGGTTGAGACATTGGAAAGCAGATTCTCATTCCAAGAAGTGCTTAACCAATTTGCCTTATTCTCGTGACCGATTGTTTGGAGAGCGTTTGGATGAAATCATCAAACACTCCAAGGGTAAGGACTCATCCTTACCGCAACACAGACAAAACAGACCCCAACAGAGGAAGGGTCAGTCTGGTTATCGGTCCTTTCGAGGACCGGGCAGGTCCCAATTCGCCTCGTCAAAAAAGACTCAAAAAGACCAGAGACGCTCAGATTCTTGGAGGTCTCAGTCACGCCCAAAAAGGACAGCCGGAGGAACCGTTGCCAAGACGGCGTCCTCCTGACTTGCGGTCTCCGATTCCCACACCCGCGGTCGGTGGGAGGCTTTCCCACTTTGGCGACATCTGGCTGTCACACGTCAAAGACCGTTGGGTGAGGGATATTCTGTCTCACGGGTACAGGATAGAGTTCAGTTCTCGTCCGCCAACTCGTTTCTTCAGAACTTCTCCACCACCAGACCGAGCCGATGCTCTGTTGCAGGCGGTGGCCGCTCTAAAGGCGGAAGGAGTGGTGACCTCCGTCCCTCTTCAGGAACAAGGTCACGGTTTTTACTCCAATCTGTTTGTGGTCCCAAAAAAGGACGGATCGTATCGGCCCGTCCTGGATCTAAAGTTGCTCAACAGACACGTAAAAGTCAGGAGGTTCCGGATGGAATCCCTACGCTCCGTCATAGCCTCAATGTCTCAAGGAGATTTTCTAGCATCAATAGATATCAAAGATGCGTATCTCCACGTGCCGATCGCACCAGAGCATCAGCGTTTCCTACGCTTCGTCATACACGACGAACACCTGCAGTTCGTAGCGTTACCTTTCGGTCTGGCAACAGCCCCCCGGGTCTTCACCAAGGTCATGGCAGCAGTAGTAGCTGTTCTGCACTCGCAGGGTCACTCGGTCATCCCGTATCTAGACGACCTGCTTATAAAGGCACCCTCTCAAGAGGCATGCCAACACAGTCTGAAGGTGGCACTAGACACTCTCCAGAGTTTCGGGTGGATTATCAACTTTCCAAAGTCTCATCTAACCCCGACCCAATCTCTGACTTATCTTGGCATGGAGTTTCATACTCTCTCAGCGATAGTGAAGCTTCCACTGGACAAGCAGTGCTCGCTACGGACTGGAGTGCAATCTCTCCTTCAGAGCCAGTCGCACTCACTGAGGCGCCTCATGCATTTCCTAGGAAAGATGGTAGCAGCAATGGAGGCAGTCCCGTTCGCGCAGTTTCATCTGCGCCCTCTACAATGGGACATTCTACGCCAATGGGACGGGAAATCGACGTCCCTCGACAGGACTGTCTCCCTCTCTCAGACTGCCAAGGACTCTCTGCGTTGGTGGCTTCTCCCCACCTCATTGTCACAGGGAAAGTCGTTCCTTCCCCCGTCCTGGGCAGTGGTCACGACGGATGCGAGCCTATCAGGGTGGGGAGCGGTGTATCTCCACCACAGGGCTCAGGGGATGTGGACTCTGGAAGAGTCCACCCTGCAGATCAATGTTCTGGAAATCAGAGCAATCTATCTTGCCCTGCGAGCCTTCCAACAATGGCTGGAAGGCAAGCAGATTCGGATTCAGTCGGACAATTCCACGGCGGTGGCGTACATCAACCACCAAGGGGGAACACGCAGTCGCCAAGCTTTTCAAGAAGTCCAGCGGATTTTGACGTGGGTGGAAAGCAGAGCGTCCACCATATCCGCAGTTCACATCCCAGGCGTGGAAAACTGGGAAGCAGACTTTCTCAGTCGCCAGGGCATGGACGCAGGAGAATGGTCCCTTCACCCGGACGTGTTTCAGCAGATCTGTTGCCGCTGGGGGACGCCGGACGTCGATCTGATGGCGTCACGGCACAACAACAAGGTCCCAGTTTTCATGGCACGGTCTCACGATCACCGAGCACTGGCGGCAGACGCCTTGGTTCAGGATTGGTCGCAATTCCGACTCCCCTATGTGTTCCCACCTCTAGCATTGTTACCCAGAGTTCTCCGGAAAATCAGGTCCGACTGCCATCGAGCCATACTCGTCGCTCCAGATTGGCCAAGAAGGTCGTGGTACCCGGATCTGTGGCATCTCACGGTAGGCCAACCGTGGACACTACCAGACCGTCCAGATTTGCTGTCTCAAGGGCCGTTTTTCCATCTGAATTCTGCGGCCCTGAACCTGACTGTGTGGCCATTGAGTCCTGGATCCTAGCGGCCTCAGGTTTATCTCATGAAGTTGTTGCCACAATGAGACAGGCTAGAAAACCATCCTCAGCTAAGATCTATCACAGAACGTGGAAGATATTCTTAGCGTGGTGCTTGGCTCAAGGGTTTTCTCCCTGGCCATTTGCATTGCCAATTTTTCTTTCCTTCCTGCAGTCTGGGTTGGAAAAAGGTTTGTCGCTTAGCTCTCTTAAGGGTCAAGTCTCCGCGCTATCCGTATTCTTTCAGAAGCGCTTGGCACAGCTTTCTAAAGTACGCACGTTTCTCCAAGGAGTTTGTCATATCGTTCCTCCTTACAGACGGCCATTGGAACCCTGGGATCTGAACAAGGTTCTCATTGCTCTCCAAAAGCCGCCTTTCGAGCCTTTGAAAGAGGTTCCCCTTTCTCGGCTTTCACAAAAGGTAGTTTTTCTTGTGGCGGTCACGTCTCTTCGAAGAGTGTCCGAGCTAGCGGCGTTATCTTGCAAATCTCCCTTCCTGGTGTTTCACCAAGACAAGGTAGTACTGCGTCCAATTCCAGAGTTTTCTCCCAAGGTGGTTTCTTCCTTTCATCTCAATCAGGATATCACTTTACCATCTTTGTGTCCGCATCCAGTTCACCAATTTGAAAAGGGTTTACATCTGTTGGACCTGGTGAGAGCACTCAGGATTTACATTTCTCGCACGGCGGCTCTACGCCGTTCTGATGCGCTCTTTGTCCTAGTCGCTGGTCAGCATAAGGGATCGCAAGCTTCCAAATCCACCCTGGCGCGGTGGATCAAGGAACCAATTCTTCACACATACCGTTCTGCTGGGCTTCCGATTCCATCTGGACTGAAGGCCCATTCTACCAGAGCCGTGGGTGCGTCCTGGGCATTGCGGCATCAGGCTACGGCTCAGCAAGTGTGCCAAGCGGCTACCTGGTCGAGTCTGCACACGTTTACCAAACACTATCAAGTGCATACCTACGCTTCGGCAGATGCCAGCCTAGGTAGACAGGTCCTTCAGGCGGCGGTGGCCCACCTGTAGGAAGAGGCTGTCTGACAGCCCGTTCATGTGGTATCTTTTTACCCACCCAGGGACTGCTTTTGGACGTCCCACTGTCTGGGTCTCCCAATTAGGAGCGAAAAAGAAGAAGGGAATTTTGTTTACTTACCGTAAATTCCTTTTCTTCTAGCTCCAATTGGGAGACCCAGCACCCGCCCTATTTGTTCTTAGGGTTTCGTTTTTCGGGTGCACATGTTGTTCATGTTGTTTCTTAAGTTCTCCGATCGTGTTATCGGATTGAATTTGTTTTTGAAACTGTTATTGGCTTTCCTCCTTCTTGCTTTGGTACTAAAACTGAGGAATCTGTACTCCTACGGGAGGGTGTATAGCCAGAAGGGGAGGGGCCTTACACTTTTAAGTGTAGTTCTTTGTGCGGCCTCCAGAGGGCAGTAGCTATACACACACTGTCTGGGTCTCCCAATTGGAGCTAGAAGAAAAGGAATTTACGGTAAGTAAACAAAATTCCCTTCTTTAATGAGTATGCGTGTATCGTGTCACCAGTATGTGTGAAAAATCAGGCGCCACATGTACTGGAAACACTGGTCTGTGAATGGGGGGGGGGGGGTGTAAGGGTGAACGGACTCAGGAAATCCCCAGCAGAACAAGTAGCAGGAAAAATTTGATTACATTTTAACTGATCACATCCAAATGCTATAAAAAATGTTCAGCACAGAAATTGACCTGTATTTGCAGTCTTCATATTGTTCAATTGGTGTCTTCACTTTCTTTGCTCTTTCAGGGAAAGAAAGTAGATGGATCTGTTAATGCATATGCCATAAACGTGTCTCAGAAACGAAAATACAGGTAAGTCCACACGTGTCTACAGAGCTTAACACAGCCACTAAATGAAGGCATTGACTACTTTGGACAATCGTCTTTGTTAAGTTGTCCCCTGATTATAAGGTGTTGGTGCTCCTGAGTGCAGGTGTCATCTGAGGAACCAGAAACGAAAGACAGCAGTGAAATGACATGAAAAATTATGTATCCCACCCAGGAGACCCCCCTTACTGGGTTATTGAAATTTCTTTTTGTAAATTAGACTCCTCTATAACTCATTGGCACCATCTGACATATTTTCGCATCAAGCACCCTAAATTTACCTTTGTAAAGTGTGTGGGTTTTTGTTACAGCTATGTCTATGGAGAAAAAATGACTTCTTGAAGTTTGGGAAATCAGCAGTCAGATGTGGTGACATTTTTGCATTACTGTATTTTCCGGCGTATAAGATGACTGGGTGTATAAGACGAGTTTGGGATATATCGTATATACTCGAGTACAAAACGACCCGAGTAATGTCCCCATTGTTTAGTAATGTCCCCTGCAGTAATGTCCCAATTGTTTAGTAATGTCCTCTTTCTGGTCACCTTCTTGTCTCCTATTATGCCGTTGTTTACACGCAATAAAAGATATTCTCACCTCTCCTCCGTTCCCGCGGTGCCTCCAGCTGTTTCTTGCAGTCCGCAGGCACACAGACCCCTCTGTGATAGTGTCCGGTGAACAGAGCGGCCGCTGCAGGATGTCGTTATCATGGAGGGGTCTGTGTGCCTGCGGACTGCAAGAAGCAGCTAGAGGCACCGCGGGAACGGAGGAGAGGTGAGAATATCTTTTAGTGTGTGTGTATAAATAACTGCAGTAAAGCCATGACGGCACAGTGTACCGCTGTATAAGACAACCCCCAACTTTTGAGAAGATTTTCAGGGGTTAAACAGTCGTGTTATACGCCAGAAAATACGGTAGTTGGTCTTACATGGCTAGTTAAAATGAATCACTATAATGTGCTTCTATTATGTTTTTTTTTTTGTGGTACCTGCAGTTCATGATACGCTTATTTTTAGAAAGTATGTTTTGCCAAAATGTAGAAGGGTTATTATTGTATTTTTAACACCTAGTGGTACCTTATTGTATAAGAAAATGTTAACATGTCATTGGATCATTTTTTAACAAGTACATTGCTAAGATTTCTTTTTTTTTTTTTTTTTTTTAATCAATGAGTATGATATTGACTCTTGACAGTCGCCCTTTTAGCTGATGGTTCCATCACATGGATAACAAAATGACTTGTGTAGTGGCAATGATTACGTAGAGAAAATTAATACAAATCTTAGAAACATCTCTCGGCGGGAACCTCCGAAAATAACAGCTGAGATGGCACGGTGGCAGTCCGGAACGCTCGCTCACCAATGGTCGCCAGGCAACAGTCCTGGCACACACGACGAGAGCACATGTACAAAAGAGCATTGGAATCAGGAGAATTCTGAAATTGTGAGAATGGTGTTTAAGATGAAGCCCATTGCGTTGTTAGACACTATTAAATGTATATGAAAGTGATAACCAGGGCTGTGGAGTCGGAGCTCATTTTGGTGGAGTCGGTATAAACTCGACCGACACCTAAAATATATAATAAATTGGGGACCGTAGTGCAATGCAGAATGTGCTGAATATTTTTTCATAGGAATTTGGGAAAGTTATGAAATGTCCTATGAATGGCTGTGCTATTCCTGATCTAAGGCTACATTCACACAAAGCGTTTTTGCTGCGTTTTTTGAGGATACGTTTTTCAGCTGCAAAAGCAGATCAGCTTTTTAAAAAAAACGCATCACCTGAAAGATTTTTGACCTCATAAATAATGTTTTCAATAGCAAAAGCAGATTAGAAAACCGCCACAAACTGACATGCTCATTCTTTGTGAGGATGCTTTAAGCATAAGTACAATTAAACTGATGAATGAGAGTAATGAACAACAGCTAGAAGAAAATTTAGGATTCAGTATGTGTGAGATGGAAGGCCACAGTGCTATTCATGTAACTGAGGAACAAACCGATATTACAACAGAAGAACAGCAAAATGAAACTTTAGAATTAGATGATCTTGTTGAAGCTGCTTCAAAACACTTTCATATTCATCACATGCGCTGTGTTGTGTACACGCTGCAGCTGGCAATAAGAGAGAGTCTGCAAGAGGGACCGGCTGCAAATCTGATTGGAAAAGTGAGGAAATTGGTTATTGCCGCCAGAACCCCTAAAATTGATTCCATCTTGAAGAGACGTGCTGGGAAAGGGGCAATTGTGGATCAAGCCACTCGGTGGGGAAGCACTTATTTAATGATTGAGCGATTGCTTGAACTAAAACCGTTTCTTATAGATATGGCGAACCCTCAGGTAACCCTAAATGAAGGTCAATACACACAGGTGGCTGAATTGAAGGAATTGCTTAATCACCCATTTACCATGACTAAAAAATTACAAGCTGAGGATTTAACTCCTGGCATTTTCATAAGGGAGTGGAAGAACTTGCTATTTTGCCTGTCCCAAAGAGGAGGCTTAATCGCAGATGGCATTTCTGCTTCAATGAAACTGAAAGACACAGCTATTGGCAAATAAAATTCTTCTGCAGCTGTTTATGTGGAGCCAAGTCATCGTATACTGCTTGATGATCAACAGCTTACTAAAGGAAAAGAAGCTTTGAGTGAGGTAGCAGTTAGGATGAGCAGCTACAGGACTGCCAGGCGGAAGAGGACTTGGGGCCTGACAGTGCTACTGCTGCCATATCTTCATCCTCATCAGATGAGGAGTTTAACTTTGACAAGTATTTGGATGACATGGAGGGAGCAGGCAAAGCGTTGCCGCAAAGAAAAAGATTTCACTCCGTCTCCTATAGCAAGCAGATTGACCAGAGTAAAATTTTTCACTTGCTCTCAAATAATAGAAAAATTCAACCGTTCATCAAAATTGACTGTGCATGAGACAATTCCTTTATACCCGGAAATTGTTAGAGATGTTGCCCATGTGGTTACGGCTTTGCCTCCAACCCAAGTTACTGTAGAGAGGTTGTTCTCTAGCCTTAAAATTATTAGGTCAGATTTGAGGTTATCTGCGAAGGAGGATCTGATGGAGACAATTTTATTTCATAGACTGCACAAATGGTATTTAGTATGTTTTTGTTGAAAAATGTTTTTTTGCACTTACCTAGTGTATTACATATTTACAATTTTTATTACAGGTTTTTTGTGTTCTAAAGTTGTATTCCAATAAAATATATTTATCTAAATATCTTGATTATTGTATCATAAAAATAATTTTATGATACAATAATCAAGATATTTAGATAAATATATTTTATTGATCTAAATATCTTGATTATTGTATCATAAAAATAATTTTATGATACAATAATCAAGATATTTAGAACATAAAATGTCTGACGTTCACATTGTACTACAATAAATTTTTCACTTTAAATATAAGCAATATATGTGGGAGTCTGAGTCGATGCAAGGAAAATTGAGGAGTCTGAGTTGCAGGTTTGGCTTACCGACTCCACAGCCCTGGTGACAACAGTTGACAGTCATCCCTCCTAAGCAGCAGACTCCTTCACTATTGCTTGAGGCATTTGATTAGGAACCAGGCAGTGACTCGAGACCTGATGGTTCAATACTGGAAAACTCCGGGCAACCTTCACTGCACATTATACAGATCACCTGAGTTATGTGCTCTGGCCCTGAACACAGTGTGTGTGTGTATATATATATATATATATATGCATGTATGTATATATGTGTGTGTGTGTGTGTGTATATATATATATATATATATATATATATATATATATATATATATATATATATATATATATATATATATATATATATATATATATATATATATATATATATATATATATATATATATATATATATATATATATATATATATATATATATATATATATATATAATAAATTTTACTTTTTTTTTTTTTTTTACATAGAGAAATATATATATATATATATATATATATAATTACACACACAGCTCTGGCAAAAATTAGAAACCACTGCAAAATTGTCAGTTTTTCTAATTTTTCTCTTTATAGGTATATTTTTTTGAGTAAAATGTACATTTTTTTTCATTATTCTATAAACTACTGACAACTTCTCCGAATTTCCAAGCAATAAATTTTGTATTTTCTGAAAATGAGAAATGGTCAAAATAACAAAACAATGCATTGCTTTCACACCTCAAAGAAAACAAGTTCATTACCCTTTAGAAACAGCAATACTAATAATGTTTTAACTCAGGGAGAGTTCAGAAATCAATATTTTGTGGAATAACCATGATTTGTAATCCCAGCTTTCATGCGTCTTGTCATGCTTTCCACTAGTCTTTCACTCTGCTTTTGGGTGACCTTATGCCACTCCTGGTGCAAAAATGTAAGCAGTTCTTCTTTCTTTTTTTTTTTTTTGATGGCTTATGACTATCCATCTTCCTCTTGATTACATTCCAGAGGTTTTCAATGAGGTTCAGGTCTGGAGATTGGGCTGGCCATGACAGGGTTTTGAAGTGGTGGTCCTTGATCTACACATTCATTGACATAGCTGTGTGGCATGGCGCATTGTCCTGATGGAAAAACTAGTCCTCAGAGTTGGGGAACATTGCCTGAGCAGAAGGAGAAAAACTGTTTTTCCATAATAACCTTGTATGTGGCTTGATTCATATGTCTTTTGTAAAGTTTAATCTGCCCAATTTCTAGAGCAAGGTAATCTTCTCTGATGAGTCTAATTTTCAGCTTTGCCCAACACTTAGTCGTCTAATGGTAAGACTGAGACCTGGAGAGACGTACAAGCCACAGTGTCTTGCACCCACTGTGAAATTTGGTGGAGGATCGGTGATGATCTGGGGATGCTTCAGTAAGGCTGGAATTGGGCAGATTAAACTTTGCAAAGGACGTATGAATCAAACCGCATACAAGGTTATCCTGGAAAAACAGTTGCTTCCTTCTGCTCAGGCAATGCTCCCCAACTCTGAGGACTGGTTTTTCCAGCAGGACAATGCATAATGACACACAGCTAGGTTAATGAATGTGTCGATGAAGAACCACAACATCAAAACCCTGTCATGGACAGCCCAAACTCCAGACCTGAACCCCATTGAAAACCTCTGGAATGGAATAAAGAGGAAGATGGATAGTCACAAGCCATCAAACAAAGAACAACTACTTACATTTTTGCACCAGGAGTGGCATAAGGTCACCCAAAAGCAGTGTGAAAGACTGGTGGAAAGCAGCCAAGACGCATGAAAGCTGGGATTAAAGATCATGGTTATTCCACAAAATATTGATTTCTGAACTCTGCCTGAGGTAAAACATTATTAGTATTGTTGTTTCTAAATGATTATGAACTTGTTTTCTTTGCATTATTTGAGGTCTGAAATAATGAACTGTTTTGTTATTTTGACCATTTCTCATTTTCAGAAAATAAATACAAAATGAATTGCTTAGAAATTCGGAGACGTTGTCAGTAGTTTATAGAATAAAAGAAAAGCAATTTACATTTCACTCAAAAATATAAAGCGAAAAATCAGAAAAACGGCCAATTGTGCAGTGGTCTCTTAATTTTTGCCAGAGCTATATATTATTGTTGGAAAAGTTCAATAAAATTTGTTTAAACAGTATATTATGAGAACAATCATCAATTTTCCTTTCATCTATCGCACTTGGGTAAAAAAATAAATAAATTTAAAAAGCGATAAAAAACAAACCACGCTCTCGCAGAGCTTCATAGATGGAGAAGTAAAAAATGATTAGTTGCTTTCACACTGCGCTCCTCTCCCCGTTCTGTGGTCCCATACGGGCTTCCGTCCAAACCACCCGCAAAATTGGATTCTGACATATTCGCCGACGGGGCCACTGCCTATAATGGTGCAGACAGAGTCACCGTGTGCTCTGTCGTCCACCGTTTTTGGAGGTGTACTCCTATTGGAGGCGGACACGCAGATGAAGTAAACTGTGTCTGGGTGTCCGCCTCCAGTAAACGTATACCTCAAAAAATGGTGCGCGACAGAGCACACGGTGACGCTGTCTGCACCATTATAGTGAGTGGCCCAGTATGCGAATATGGCAGAATCCTGTTTTGAGGGGCGTTCGGACAGAAGCCTCGACGAGTCCACTGAACGGGGAGAGAAACGTAGTGTGAAAGCAACCTTAGGATAACAAAAAAGTACGGTATTTTCTTAGTTATTTTAGTGGTTCATTTTATTTATTTATTTTTTTTTAACATATAGTATCGTAGTATCGCCATAATCGTACTAAGCTGGAGAACCAAGTTCCTAGGTCATTTTTACTGCATAATGAATGCCGTAACATTGGTGGAGTTGTGTTTTTGGGTTTTTTACCAGTATTTTTCCAATTTTTCAATACATTCTCTTACACTTATGTTCACACAAAAATAAAACAAAATTAAGGCTCTCGGAAGAAAGGAAATAAAAGTACAAAAAATTATCCGGTATCTTTTAAAGGGTCACACACACGTCATACGGTCAGGATTTTCTGTTCCTCACTGTAAATCCACTGCGATTTATCGTACAGTACAAATCAATGAGACTTTCCAAACCTACATGACATTTAGTGGGACAAATCTGCCAATAAGTGTGGCATGCTGCAGATTTTAGAGTATCCAGCCTGTGCATTCTTGTGTGATTTCGCCCTATACCGTGCGTCGTACTGCAGTAGAGCAAAATCTGATTCACAAGTGATACTTGCAGAAATTACGGCAATGTGTGAACATGGCCTTATCAGTCACGTGTCCAGGAAAGCTCCTTGCAGGATCTGTAATTTGGTTTGACATCCAGCTTTCCCTGATTTTGTTTTTGGAAGTGATAAGATGATGGGAAAACCTCCTAATATTTTTTCTTTTGTGTCTATAACGCAGGCAGTACATGAACAGAAAAGGAGGATTCAACAGACCTCTGGACTTTATTGCATGATGTGGCTAAGCGGTATGTGCAGCACGTACACTCGGGACCCCTGACGTCTGCTGGTTGTTGGCTCCTTCGCTCGGTCCTTGCCCCACACCGGACACTCACTGTTGTTGTCATCACTGACCTCGTGGTTACACACAGGCGATTCCTCCAGGAACTTGTAAGAGTTGAGTTTAAGGATCCTCTAGATCAGTTTTCTTCTTTTATTTTATTTTTATTACCCTTTGTTGGATTTGTATTTTTTTTTTTTCTTCATGGTAATGTATAATAAAAGGTTTTTATGTGACAAGTGACATCTTTGCCAATGTCTCCATCCTGTCTATGGTCAGTCGTCATGCCATGTTCTTCCTATCGCGTTGGTGTTTTTTTTTTTTTTTTGTTTTTTTTTTTATATATGGAACATATGGTAAATTTACCCAAAAAGTATAATTTAAAACAAAAAAAAAATGTATGCATTACATATAGAATTAATTTAAGATAGGTTGTGGCATATTGTATCACTAGTAGTAATGGGTGAGCACTACTGTGCTTGGGTGCTCAGTACTTGTAACCAGCAGTCACATGCTTTGGACAGGCTTTACTTGTATACCAAGTATAATAGAAGTCAATGGGGAACTTGAGCGTTTTCCGGAAGATTTTCCCAAGAGTTTCCCATTGACTTCTATTATACTCGGTAAACGAGTCGAGCCTCCGACCTCTCGTTATGAGCCGACCTCCCGATCATGGTAATGCTCACTCATCACAAATCACTTGTTCTCTATTTTATGTAATAACCCACGGTCTAGATTTTATATAAGTATAATGTACAGTCGGCTGTGAATGGATGTAAATATACCATATTTTTTGGATTATAAAACGCACTTTTCCTCCCAAAAATGTGGGAGGAAAATGAGGAGGTATGTCTTTTATAAGCCGAATGTAGCTTACCGGGCGTCACAGGAGGCAGGGTCAATACCGCAGGCTGTGCTGTGCGCTGGGCTGTACTGCGGGCGGTATGCTATGGGCTCTGCTGCGCTGTGGGTGGTGAGGCAGGGGCCACCATCCTGAATGTCGGCGGAGCGGGCTTCAAATAATGCCACCCGGAGTTAGCGCAGATGGAGATCTCAGCTCAAGATCTCATCTGCACTCACACCGCCTCCGGCCCATTGATCTCCCAGCAGTGGACTTAAGGAAAATAGCGCTCGGAGGAGGTGGCGCGTGCGCAGATGATATCTAGGCTTGTGATTGAGCCGATACCTCAATCTGCGCACGTGCTGACTTTGGGCACTATTTCTTCGAAGCCAATGCCACTGACATTCAGGATAGTGACCCCCTGCCTAACCACGCTCAGCACAGCCTCTTAGCACAGCGCTGCCATCCAAAGTGAGCATCTGGGATAGCGGCATCGCTCTACTCCAGCACTGCCCCTGCCTCCTCCTAACGCGCTCCACCACCGGATTATAAGACGGACTCTGTATATTATTACTTTTTTTTTTTTTTCTCTCTAAATTTGTGGTGCTTCTTATAATCTGGTGTGTCTTACAAAACGAAAAATACAGTAATCCAAGACGACTGGTTTAATGTTCCTTTTACAGAGTGTGATCATTGTGTTCAATAAAGAGGTTCCGTAGCTCCTGGGTATGTATTTTTAGTGGGTTATACCACAAATCAATTTCATTTAAAAAGTCATAAATTCCTATTTAACATAACATTTTACCTTTTGTTTGGCCTTTGCTTTTCAATCAGATCCACCTCTAATCGGTGCCATTGTGGGTTGGTTGCTGAATAGCAGCACATGGCCCATTTCTTTTTGTTCTGTTAACCCTCAAACCCCTAAATCCACTGTATATGAAGTCAGTTTTCCATTTGACAGTGGGACCATCATATTTGCACCAAATTTGATAAGTGTTGCAATGATGTTTGCTAAATTTGCTGCGTCTTTTAGACAGAACCCTGCTGATTTCTCACTTTTTTTTTTAACACTTTCCTAGAGGAATGAGGATTGTGACTTTTCAAAATCTAGAATAGTTTCTGGGTTAAACCTAAGCTGCATATCTAACTCCCCACAATATCACCCACTTTGTAAAAGTGATGAGCGCTCCGTAAAATACTAGAAAGCACTTTTTTTTTTTTTTTTTTTGCACAAAATTGGTGTTTGATAAAACTCTGCCAAACATACCACTATATGTCCTTCACTTCCCCTTGACCCACGTTACCACTTGACAGCCTCCTTCACCCTCTGGTAGTTAATTTAGTTTTGAGTTGGTCTTTCCTCCCTCTGACATCCAGAATAAAGTCTTCAGTAAGTTGCACAAGTTGAGTATTTGGTGAGTGTTTTTACCTCAGTATTTGTGACCAAAACCAGGTGTGGAACAATCTGAGGAAAAGTATAATAGAGACACGGGCACCACTTCTGTATTTATCACCCACTTTTGGTTTAGCCACAAATACTGAGGTAAAAAACTCACCAAATCCTCAGCATGTGCACGTGATCTTATCCTATGGGTGCTATGTGTTCCTCAGTAATGGAGTCTGGAGCATTGAAGAGAAATGGCACGTATTATGTGCTCGCTCATAAGTCGGTTTCTAGGGCCGTGTTCTCAGCTTTGCTGTGTTATGGTGTTGCCTCTCTTCCATACTTGTTAGACCACGTGCACGCGATGACTTTTTTTTACCTCAGTGTTTGCTGCTAAAACCAGGAGTGGGTGATAAATACAGCAGTGGTAACGTGTTTCTGTAGCACCCAGGGGGAAGCAGGGGGTCCAGGTCGGGTCTAGTACCTGTTTACTCGTCACCTGGCCGGTGCGGAGATCTGGGATGTCGCTGTGGCCCGCCCGGTTTCGTTCCCCGAGGTGTACACCAATAGAAGGGGAATAGGAGGTTGAGGTTGTGAATGATTGCCGTGACGCCAACTACAGTACGCGTCCAGGGAATTAGCTGCTGCTGTTGTTGTCCTCCGGGGTGAATGGTAATAGCAGCCGAGATGGTATCACTCCCCACAGGTAGAGCGGGCCCCGGGGAGGATTATGAGCAGAGTAGTAGTAGTGGCAGTGGCCGTTGGCAGCGACGTGCGGGGCGCCGGTAATAAGAGTCTCAGTAGGCCACTGCGGTTCCAGGTGTCTTTGCTCACAGTTCTTTAAGTAACCCGGTCGCTGCCGCAGTAGCACTGCTCACCGCTGGATGGGCCCTGTCGACCTTGGATACGTGAGAAGAAGGCACCGGTGTTTGGAATAGGTTCTTTGTAAGAGTTGCCCCTCCAGCAGTGAGGAACCCGGGCTGACCACTCCAAGCCTAGGCCGCGTGAAGGAAAAAGATGAAGAGAAGATGCTGGTTTCGTGCCCCAGAACTGATATCCCGGGTAGACTGACTCAAGATTGTGTGAATTGCTCCTACTTCTACCCCAAGTGGATCCCGTCCCCCAGGTGGCTGGCTTCAGTGACAGGGGAAGTCCCATGCATTGTGAAGGCCACCCTCCTATCTACCCTGGGCCATCCCCCTCAGTGAGAAGGCTCCTAAGCTGTATGTAAAGTGTGAATGTGGAACACTGGTGATTAATCCCCTTCTTACACGAGGCAAATATCTCACCTTAATTAAGGTGCAATACTCTGTGGCGACAGGAGCCTCAGGGGCGCCACATTTCTATTATACTTCTCTGATTGTTCCACTCCTGATTTTGGCTGCAAATACTGAGGTAAAAACCTCACCAAATACCCAGCATGTGCACATGGCATTAAAAAAAAAACATAGTAGCATTTGTATAGACCACTGTTTAGTGAATAAGACAAAACAATCACTGATCTCAGGGAGACTAGACAGAGCAAACACTGTCGGCAGCCAACGAGGGCGCTCAACACAGTGAAATCCTAGGTGCATTCCTCCCTAGGAAATATTATCAACATCAAAAAAGTCTGTGGAACCTCTGTTAGGAGTTTAGTGAATGGCAGATTATTGGGGTGAGAATAGGCATTAAGATTCAGCAGTGAGGAGATGGCCTGTCATGGCATCAAGAGGCCAAGAACACTTAACAACTCAAAGTTCAATATAGAATTACATACGGTAAGTTGTTCAAGCCCCAAAGTGGACTGAAATAAAACCATGACAGAATTGCTGTTTTTTTGGTTCCGTCCAAAAAAGTGGTTAAAGCACTGATCGAAAAGTTCTCTTCCCATAAAATCAGGTCCGAACGGCTAAATATAGAACAAAAACCTATGGTGATGCAAAACTTTTTTTTTTTTTTTTATAGTTTAGTGCGATGAAATTGCAAATGGAATTAGACAATTTTGTGTTTTTGTTTTTTGTTTTTCATCCTGAGATGCCTTTTTTTAAGTATACCATTTTTGGGTAGATGCAATATATTGTTCGCCTCCTATTGCATCGTTGTGGCAACCAAAAGAAACAAAAACTTAATCCTGGTGCTTTGATTTGCATTCTCGTTACGCCCTTTGCTGATCAGATTAATTTTATATTTTGATGGATTGGCCATTTCTGAACATGGCGTAGCCAAATATGTTTAATTTTTGTTTTTGTTTTTTTCAAGGAGGTTATTTGAACTTTAGTGGTGTTTTTGTTGTTTTTTTTTTGTTTTTTTTTATATATATATTAACTAGTCACCTTTGGGGACTTGAAGCTCATACACTCCGATCACTTGTGCTGTACATAGCGATGCTTTAGCACCACTATAAACAGCAGAACTGCTGATACCTTGTGATGCCGGCGCTAATGGGAACTATGTTATGACAGTGACAGGGGTCATAAGCTGACCCCCAGCTGTCACAAGAACCCATCGACACTCCATGATCACGCCACAGATGGGGGCAGGGAATGGCGCACTCCACTCCGGCGCACATTAAATCTCTTGACAGCGGGATTTGACCAGTTAACTGGCGCAGGAGGATTTCTGATCCACCTGCACTTGTTAGCTGCACATGTCTGCTGGGCAAATCCGCCGACATGTGCAGTGAAACACGAAATCTCACATTAAAGGGACACAGGTGCAGACACACACATGGCCTATGAGGTACTGGTCCGTCATAGGTTGTGTAGGGATTGAATTACCTGTCCTCATTCATATACTCGCCCTTCTGTTTTTCATGCTTTTTCAGCCCTGCTCCGGCCCCGGTGCGGCATCTTGTGCCTGTAATTTCTGATTGGCCAGAAGTCTTAGGTTACATCACAAGCTTCCAATGCATCACTATGAGAGCCAGAACGAGGCTCCCATAGACTGATTGAGTTGTGACACACTGCCACTCCAGCAAACACTCAATCTGCCGGCAGGTTGCAAATCACAGAAGACTGACAGAGCAGCACTGGAAACAGATGAAGCTGCCGGAGAGTAAGTATAAGGCCATGTGCGCACGTGTGCGTTTTGCATGCGTTTACGCAGCGCTTTGCACTGCAGCGTTCACGCATGCGTTCTGCGTCCCCAGCAAAGTCTATGTAACTTGTGCAAATTCCATGCGCACGTTGCGTTTTAGAACTTGCATGATGATCAGATTTGCATGCTGAAATTTGTGGCTGAATCGATGTGTTCTAAAAAGCAACATGTCACTTCTTTTGTGCGTTTTGGATGCTTTTCCCACTGTCTATGGCAGAGCAAGCATCCAGAACTCATGAATTCTGCATCCATTCTGCATTCAAAATACTTCCAAAACGCAGCTTTTCGGCAGCGTTTTGAAACGCACATGCAGTGACAAAACGCTGCGGAATATTTGTCACGGCAGAACACAACGTGCGCACATAGCCTTAGGCACAAAGCAGGGAACTTACATTGAATGTGTCACTCCAACAGTGAAATAATAAAAAAAAAAAATGCTGGAGTGGTGCTTTAAAAAAAAAAATGAATAAAATCCTCCTGTCTGCAAAAAAAACAAACAGAATGGACACTAAATTATGGCTGTAGCAAGAAGAGGTTCAGATATATTGATGTGATTGTCACTCACTATGGATTAACAAAGTTCCCATTAGGGGATAGAACCATACGCTTGGGAGGAGATCTGGGCTCGGGGGTGTTTTCTACTGCAAAGTGTAATCCATATACTCCAAATGTGTTCTGATGTCACATTCCAGCTAATGTAGCGTGATCATACCCATCGGGGTCTGCAGTGTTTTCTAATGATCCTTGCTCTACACACTGTTCTACAGAGAGAAACACAGTTGTGCTCAAAAGTTTATATACCCCGGCAGATTTTTTTTCTTTCTTGCCCTTTTTTCAGAGAATATGAATAACATGTGGCACGGTGGCTCAGTGGTTAGCACTGCAGTCTTGCAGCGCTGGGGTCCTGGGTTTGACTCCCACCAAGGACAACATCTGCAAGGAATTTGTATGTTTTCCCCGTGTTTGCGTGTGTTTCCTCCGGGTTCTCCGGTTTCCTCCCACACTCCAAAGACATAGATAGGTAATTTTAGATTGTGAGCCCCAATGGGGACAGCATTCCTGATGTATGTAAAGCGCTGCGGAATATGTTAGCGCTATATAAAAATAAAGATTTATTTTTTATTTTTTTTATAACACAACTTTTTTTTTTTCCACTCCTAGTTAGTGGTTGGGTGAAGCCATTTATTGTCAAACTAAAGTGTTTTCTCTCTTTAAGTCATAACAACCAAAAACGTCCAAATGACCCTGATCAAGTTCAAATACCCTGGTGATTTTGGCCTGATAACATGCATTGAAGTTGACACACATAAGCTTAAATGGCTAATAAAGGTAACATTCTCACCTGTGACCTGTTTGCTTGTAATCGGTGCGTGTGCATATAAGCTGAGTATCTGGGATCCAGACAGACTCTTGCATCTTTCATTCAGCCACTGACGTTTCTGGATTGGGAGTCATGGGGAAAGCAAAAGAACTGTCAACGAATCTACGGGAAAAGATAGTTGAACTGTATAAAACAGGAAAGGGATACAAAAAGATATCTAAGGAATTGATATTGCCAGTTAGCAATGTTCAAACTGATTAACAAATGGAAAATCAGGGGCTCTGTAAAAACGAAATCACGATCAGGTAGACCAACAAAAATTTCGGCCACAACTGCCAGGAGATTTGTTTGGGATGTAAAGAAAAACCCACAAATAATATCAGCTGAAATACAGGACTCATTGAAAACTAGTGATGTGGCTGTTTCAAGATGCACAATAAGGAGGCACTTGAAAAATGGGCTGCATGGTCGAGTCACCAGAAGAAAGCCATTACTGCGCAAATGCCACAAAGTATGTCACCTACAATATGAAAAAACAGCACAGACAAGCCTCCAAACTTCTGGAACAAGGTAATTTTGGAGTTTTGGTCAAAAAGTTCGGTTTTTGGTCATAACCATTACATTTCTAGAGATATCAACCAGGCCTATGATGAAAGGAACACCATTCCTACTGTAAAGCATGGAGGTGGATTGCTGATGATGTGCGAGTTACAAAGGCACAGGAAACTTGGTCATAGTTGAAGGAAAGATAAATGCAGCATGCTTTCAGCAAATACTGGAGGCAAATTTGCACTCATCAGCCCAGAAGCTGCTCATGGGATGTACTTGGATGTTCCAACATGACAATGATCCAAAACACAAGGCCAAGTCGACCTCTCATTGGCTACAGAAGAACAAAGTGAAGGTTCTGGAGTGGCCATCTCAGTCTCCTGACCTCAATATCATTGAGCCACTCTGGGAGAACTCAAGTGCGCAGTTCATGCAAGAAAGCCTGGGAATTTACAGGAACTGGAGGCTTTTTGCCAAGAAGAGTGGGCAGCTTTATCATCTGAGACAATAAAGAGCTCATCCACAACTACCACAAGAGACTTCAAGCTGTCATTGATGTTAGAGGGGGCAATACATGTATTAAGAACTGGGGTATGTGAACTTTTTGTTCAGGGTCATTCGGATGTTTTTGGTTGTTATGATTTAAAAAGAGAAAACAGAGTAGTTTGACAATAAATGGCTTCACCCAACCACTAACAATGAGTGGAAAAAAGATTGTGTTTTCATTCATATTCTCTGATAAAAGGCCAAGAAAGCAAAAAATCTGCCGAAGTATGTAAACTTTTGAGCACAACTGTATATTGAGCACAAAATACCGTAACGAGTCCAGACCTCATCATGTGAAGTGTGGTTTGGAAGAGCCAAAGGTTGCCTATCCCCATATGACATGCTGTTACGAGTAATGGTCCTCTCTAGCACCGATATACCGAGCTGTTTTATGGTCCCAGATTGTTCAAGGTTGGATAATAAAGTTGAGCATGTGACCTAGAGTATTACTGCATCAAGGTCTTGTAAAACCGAGGTCATAGAGGTACATACCATAGAAAAAGTGATAGCGATGTAAGCAATACCTGCCATAATAGTCCTGCTGGATAGTATTTGGCAAGACATATATAACCTGCTACACTGTGTGTATTTAGATGCTGTCATGGATCATTTATTAATCCAAGGCTGTCACACCCTAAATTTTAGACTTGACAATAGGGGAATGATTACACAACAAAATGATTGTGCACAAATGATACTAGGAACACTCGTGTCATGATAACATTGCAGGCTGCCGATCACCCGCTGAAAGGGCAAAAGGCCGGGGTGAAATTAACTTTTGTGCTGTACTGCACAGGACTCGCGCTGCCCAGAGTAATGGCAGCCTGCCTGCATCGGGCGATTTATCACAGATTGTGCGTCATTAAGAGCAGTAAATAGGCTATTAAAGACCACTGATCACACAGCCCCTTTCAGCCCCCATCTCACAGGCTGTTACCATATTGTTGCAGTACAGCAGAGCTGTGAGAGCTGCAGCAAAGTCGTTTGTATTGTAACAAGACGCAGCCAGATCTCCCGGTCTGTGTTAGTTACATATCTCACGCTGATAATTAGAGTTGAGCGCGGTTCGAGGTTCTCCAGTTCGCGGCTCGAGTGATTTTGGGGGGTGTTCTAGATCGAACTAGAACTCGAGCTTTTTGCTAAAGCTCGATAGTTCTAGATACGTTCGAGAACGGTTCTAGCAGCAAAAAGCAGGGCTTTTTACAGCTACAGTGTGCAGGAGCCATCGCTGGCAGCCTGCCAGAAGCTGGTAACCAAGATAAACATCGGGTATCCAAGCAAAGCGCTTTGGTTAGGAACCCGATGTTTATCCTAGTTACGTGCAGGAAGCCCACACTTCCCCGCTCAGCTCGCTCCACCCCCTCCTGCACGCGGCATGTGTACACACACACAGACACACACACTCACCTACCTGTCCCCAGCCAAGCAGTCCACGACACTGACGTCCTCAGCGCCACCCACTTCGCACTCCGCCGCCAGCACACATGGCTCCGCCCACCTGCACTCTGCACACATGGTCCCGCTCGGCTTACCTGCGGTGATGAAGTCCCGACCTCAGCGATGTCACTGTCCTCCATGGCCGCCGCTTGTCACATCACCTTCTCTCGCTTCCGACCCGAGACTGACTAGCAGTGACGTCACGGGCCGCTCGCGATACTTGGCTGTGAAGGCGGCGGTCATTGAACTCAGTGACCGGTGCTGTCAGCAGTGCAGGAGATCAGCGCAGGTAATGTACCTCGCTGACAGCAGCACTTGTCATCCCCTGCAGTGACCTGGGCTGACCCATTGATGTTAGCTCAGGTCACTGCACTGCTCTCCCAGCCAATGGAGAACATCCTGCTCTTCATTGACTGGGACAGTGTGGATCGTCATGGCAACCCCTTGGATTACACCAGACCTGGATTTGTTTTTCTTTCTAATAAATTGGTTAAAGAGGGAATGTATTGGGGAGTGTTTTTTCAAATAAAAATGTGTTTGTCGTCTATTTTTTTTTATTACTGACTGGGTTGGTGATGTCGGGTATCTGATAGACGCCTGACCTCACCAACCCCAGGGCTTGATACCAGGTGACATTACACATCTGGTATTAACCCCATATATTACCCCGTTTGCCACCGCACCAGGGCATGGGATGAGCTGGGGCGAAGTACCAGGATTGGCACATCTAATGGATGCGCCACTTCTGGGGCGGCTGCGGCCTGCTATTTTTAGGCTGGGGAGAGTCCAATAACCATGGACCTCCTTAGTCTGAGAATATCAGACCCCAGCTGTCTGCTTTACCTTGGCTGGTGATCCAATTTTGGGGGGACCCCCTACGTTTTTTTTTTTTTTTTTTTTTTTAATTAATTTAAAATAACAGCGTGGGGTGCCCTCAGTTTTGGATTACCAGCCAAGGTGAGGCTGCCAGCTGTGGTCTGCAGGCTGCAGCCGTCTGCTTTACCCTAGCTGGCTACAAAAATAGGGGGAACCCTACATAATTTTTTTTTTTTTTCATTTTTTTGGCTAAATACAAAGCTAAGCACCCCTTAGTGCCACATGAAAGGCACCAAAGGGTGCAAAATTACAAAATGCAGGAGAGTGGGACATTGTGTCTTTCTGCCATTATAATGACAGAAAAGACTGATATGAAGTGCACAAGCACAAGAAAATCACCAGAGCGCTCTACGCTGTGAAAAGCAGTAGAAAATTGAGTGAACATGTGACCGCCTCATGTAGGATGAAGCTATGGATCCTGGGTAAATTTATGCATTTACCCTCCTTCAGTTGATTGTGAAGATGTAATTTACCCTCTCACTGTATATGCTGTGATACTATGTCATGATATGTATATTTCCCTGGTTGTATTAGTTGTAATTCATGTATTTTCTTGGGGGAGCTACTGGTCTCAATGTGTCTCTCTCATACAATTGTAGTCTTGGCATCTAATGTGATTATGTAAATAGCCTGTCCTCTTCTTTCCAGAGTTGTGTATCTAATCTGTAATTGCATTGGCCAGTGAAGGAATAGTCATTGTTCTTTACAGCAGGGGATCCCTTCATCTACTGTGGCTGGCAGACATATTGGAGCCCTGTGATGGACCAAACCATTGATGATAGGATGTGTGACCCCCTACCCCCTGAACAAACATGGTGGGCTGGTCAAGCAGCACAGACAATGCATTTCCCTTTTTGTAACTTCAGAGTGAGCTGAAACTTGAAGAGAGCAGGAGCCCCAGCCTGGGTGGCTGTGGACACGGACGGAGCTAGGCCTGTGTGGCGGCCCGTGGGATTGTGTGGAACTCTTTGGACTACTGTAAGGACGATTGCTTTGTTATCCGGTCCGAGGATTGTCGGGAAGGGCCCCCGAATCTGTTTTATTTGGACTTGTCGTGTGCTGTTCCTGTATTCCTGTTAGTAAACCTGTTGGATCGTTCCTCGGCCTCGTCCATCCTTTGCTCTCTTGTACACCCCCGTCACACACAAGCACAAGAAAATCACCAGAGCGCTCTACGCTGTGAAAAGCAGTAGAAAATTGAGTGAACATGTGACCGCCTCATGTAGGATGAAGCTATGGATCCTGGGTAAATTTATGCATTTTCCCTCCTTCAGTTTTTTTGCAGTACACAAAAAAAACGGAAGGCACATGGATGACAAACAGATGACATACGGACCGTCTACGGAACGGAAACGGATGCCACACGGATGCACCCGTGAAAAAAAACGGACTGTTTTTTGCAGACCGCAAAAATGGATCGGTCGTGTTAATGTAGCCTTATTCTGATCTGCCGTTTATAAACAGCAGGCAGAAATAAGTGAGTAGCGCCCCCCAGCATCAGAAAATCTCCGGGGTTTCAGGGCTAGCTGAGACCCTGGAGATCATGATTCAGGACGGTTTTTCCGGTCCCCGCTCACGTGATCACAGGTATACACCGTACACCGATGATCACGTTACAGTAAATGACAGCGCCGGTAAAAAATTATTTATCTCCCATCTGGCATGAACAAACATGATAAATCTCCTCCCCGGTCCCCTCCGGTCCCCCGGTGTCGCCAAAGTGCCCCCCCTGATGCCCTCCCAGAAATCCAAGATGGCCGCGCGCACAGCAGCGCGCCGGCCGCATTCACCCTACTCCTGATTTCTGTCGCATGTGCCATGACACATGCCACAGAAAACTCCTCCCCAGGCCCTGCCAGGTCACCCCCTATAACCTCACCGGTGTTCCCCGGTGTCCCACGGTACCTGTGCAGCATTGATCCCCACCCCGGCCGCCTTCTTCACAATAGACTCTGCCGCATGCACAGAGCGGCTGTCAGCTCAGCTTCCTGTGTTCAGACACAGTGAGTGGTGGTTATGCATCTGTAAGCTAAATGGGCGGCACGGTGGCTCAGTGGTTAGCACTGCAGTCTTGCAGCGCTGAGGTCCTGGGTTCAATTCTCACCAAGGACACCATCTGCAAGGAGTTTGTATGTTCTCCCCGTGTTTGCGTGGGTTTCCTCCGGGTACTCCGGTTTCCTCCCACACTCCAAAGACATACAGCGCTATGGAATTAATAACGCTATATAAATGAATAAATTATTATTATTACTGCAATGCCCTGCTCATGAGGTAAGGAACATAATTGATCAGGAGAGCTATATACTACATTTCCAAATGGAGGGATTTGCTTTTATAGTTTCCCTGCTGAACGACTACCAAACATGAGAGTCCGTTATACGCCACAAGAAAACACATCTAAATAGCGAGCTCTGTTGTTAAGTATTCATTCAGCTGGATAACTGGACTTAAAGGGGTATTCCATCTCCAAGATCCTATCCCCAATATATAGTAGGTGGAATAGCAATAATATCAGCAAATACCAATATTTGGAAATGTAGAATAGTTCTCCTGATTAGGCATGCCCTTACCTCATGAGCAGAGCATTGCAGCTTTGGTAGCAACCATTACGATATGGACTCTGCTGCTGTGGACCCGGCGAGAGTGAGTGCAGATTCATTGCACCCACACTCCTCACATGAAGGGTCTGCACTCCTAGAAAATGGGGGATACGTTCCCTGAGTGTCTCCCCCCCCCCCCCCATATTCTAGACGGTCCAGAGTCGTCGTGGGACCCCTTTTTATTTATTTTCTTACAATAAATTGGTGAAAGAGGAAATGTTTTGGGGACTGTTTTTTCAAATTTTCTTTTGTCTATTTTTTTTTTTTTTTTTTGTTAGTACTGACAGTTTATGATGTTGGGTATCTAATAGACGCCATGATATCACAAACTGCTGGGCTTGATCTCAGGTGACTATACAGCTAGTATCAACCCGATTTATTACCACGTTTGCCACTGCACCAGGGCACGGGATGAGCTGGGGTGAAGCGCCAGGATTGGCGCATCTAGTGGATGCGCCACGTCTGGGGTGCCTGCGGCCTGCTATTTTTAGGCTGTGAAGGCCCAATAACTATGGACCTTCCCACCCTGAGAATACCAGACCACAGCTGTCCGCTTTACCTTGGCTGGTGATCCAATTTGGGGGGGACCCTACTTTTTTTGTGTAATTATTAATATTTATAAAATAATTATAAAAAAAGAGCCTGGGGGGACCTCCACATTGGATCCCCAACCACAGTAAAGCTGCCAGCTGTGGTTTTCAGGCTAGAACCGTCTGCTTTACCCTAGCTGGCTATCAAAAATGGGGGGACCCAACGTCATTTTTTTTTTTAACTATTTTTTAAATAGAAAAAAATAATGGGCTTCCCTGTATTTTGATTGCCAACCAAGGTAACGGCAGGCAGATGGGGGTGGCAACCCATAGCTGTCTGCTTTATCTGCGCTGAGAATCAAAAATACCGCGGAGCGCTACGTCATTTTTTTTAAAGATTTATTTTTACAGCACTGTGATGTCCAGCAATCAAAATACAGGGAAGCCCATTTTGTTTTTAGTTATTTAAATAAATAATTAAAAAAAATATATATGGGCTCCCGCTGCATTTTTTGTATAGCTAGCTAAGGGTAATCCAAGCAGCTACTGGCTGCTAACCCCCACTGCTTGGTGTTACCTTCACTGGCAATGGAAAATCCAGGGAAGCATTTTTTATTTTTTTTGCCAAAAAACTACAAAAAAAAGGACGTTTGCTTCGCCATATTTTTGTATGCTAGCCAGGTATAGCAGGCAGGTGCTGGAAGAGTTGGATACAGCGCCAGAAGATGGCGCTTCTATGAAAGTGCCATTTTCTGAGACGGCTGCAGACTGCAATTCGCAGCAGTGGGGCCCAGAAACCTCAGGCCAACCTGTGCTGCGGATTCCAATCCCTAGCTGCCTAGTTGTACCTGGCTGGACACAAAAATGGGGCGAAGCCTACGTCATTTGTTTTCCTTTGTTTTTTGGCTTCCCTTTATTTTTGGTTCCCAGCCGGGTACAAATAGGCAACTGGGGGCAGCCGTACCTGCCTGCTGTACCTGGCTAGCATACAAAAATATGGCGAAGCCCACATAATTTTTTCAGGGGGCAAAAAACTTCTGCATACAGTCCTGGATGGAGTATGCTGAGCCTTGTAGTTCTGCAGCTGCTGTCTGTATGGAGAAGAGCAGACAGCAGCTGCAGAACTACAAGGCTCAGCATACTCCATCCAGGACTGTATGCAGAAGTTTTTTGCCCACCATAAAATGACGTGGGCTTCACCATATTTTTGTATGCTAGCCAGGTACAACCCCCAGTTGCCTATTTATACCCGGCTGGGAACCAAAAATATAGGGAAGCCCGTTTTTTTTAATTATTTCACTTATTTCATGAAATAATTAAAAAACAAATGACGTGGGCTTCGCCCCATTTTTGTGTCCAGCCAGGTACAACTAGGCAGCTGGGGATTGGAATCCGCAGCACAGGTTAGCCCGAGGTTTCTGGGCGCCTCTGCTGCGAATTGCAGTCCGCAGCCGCCCCAGAAAATGGCGCTTTCATAGAAGCGCCATCATCTGGCGCTGTATCCAACTCTTCCAACAGCCCTGAAGCCGGGTGGCTTGTTGGGTAATAATGAGTTAATACTATCTTTTGTTTTACTAGCTAGTATTCAGCCAGAGATTCTTAATGTCAGGCACGTTTTGACCCGGCCATTAAGAATCTCCAATAAAGGGTTAAAAAAAGACACCAAACAGAGAAAAAATACTTTAATAGAAATAAATACACAGACACATTAGAGACTCCATCTTTATTACCCCCTGTCAGCCCTCCACGATCCATGGTCTTTTGTCTTTCTCGTTCAACAAATGCAGCTCTGCTCCATCACTGCTGCATGGGGGAAGACTCTGCACGGGAAGCAGCGTGCAGCCTTCACTCCGTGAGTGATCAGTGCTGCTGGCTGTTAGCGGTAACGCTGACAGACGCGTTACCATAGCAACGGTGCTCTGATCATGTAATTCCCGGAGCCGCGGTTAGCGGTGACGTCACCGCTAACTGCATTGCTATGGCAACGGTGATCTCCGTTAATGACCGGCTGTGTCAGCCGGTCCCTAACGGAACGGGGAGTCGACCGTGTGCTAGAGCATGTCGCCGGTACACGGCGATACACAAATGTGCACCGTGTACCGGAGAGTGCAATGACAGGACATGACGTCAAAGCCATGTGACCAGTCTAGCCAATGAGATAATAGCCACGTGACTGGTCACATGGCTATTTTGACGTCCCGATAGGTCCTGCATCTCTGCTGGCAGTGCTGGTCACTGGGAGGATTCAGCGATCATCGGATGGAATAGCGGCAGGAGACAGAGTGCAGGAGGGATCGCGGGGACCGGTAAGTGTTATGGCAATGTTTATTAACTGTATGTGTACATTTATAATGCATTTTTATGTGTTTGTGATTGCCTCCCATTATTTCCTATTGGTTCGAGTTCGGTTCGTCGAACGTTCGCCGAACTGAACTCGAACGAGACCTCCGTTCGACGAACCGAACTCGAGCCGAACCACGGCCGGTTCGCTCATCTCTACCGATAACACCCCCCCACTTTTTTTTAAACACAAGCCCTGGAGGCAGGTTGTCATACAGATCAGTGTCCGGCCCATAGCCTGGAAGAGCTCGGTTACATATAAGAAAAACCTATGACCTGAATAGAAGGCTTAAGGGTACCTTCACACTTGCGTTCAGCGCAGTCCGTCACTATGGAGAATAGCGCAGTCATTTAACGCACTGCGTTATTCTCCATAGACTTGTATGGACGACGCACTGTAACGCAAGTGTCAGCGTTGCATCCGCTGGACGACGCAGCGTCGTTATTTTGACGTAGCTCCGGGCGGGAGGAACGCAGCATGTAACGTTTTTTTTTTGAGCAGCGCAATCTGTAGGATTTCACTGCGCATGCTCTCTGGCTCCCTGCACCCGTAACCAAGGTAAATATCGGGTAACCAAGCAAAGTGCTTTGCCGATATTTACCCTCGCTACGTGTGCAGGGAGCCCGACACTTCCCCGCTTGGCTTCGCCCCCTCCCAAACTCCACTCCGCATGTATGTACACACACACACACACACACACACACACACACACACACACACACACACACACACACTCACCTGTCCTCAGTGCCATGGCCCGCTCAGCTCCGCCTCCCGTACACATTCTCAGCGGCCGAACGATCAGCTGAGCGCCCGGCCGCCTGCATGTGAGAGCGCTTAGCTGAGCGACCGGCCGCCTGCATGTGAGAGCGCTCAGCTGAGCACCCGGCCGCCTGCATGTGAGAGCGCTTAGCTGAGCGACCCGCCGCCTGCATGTGAGAGCGCTTAGCTGAGCACCCGGCCGCCTGCATGTGAGAGCGCTTAGCTGAGCGCCCGGCCGCCGGCATGTGAGAGCGCTCAGCTGAGTGTTCACAATAGTCTGCTGCCGGTAAAACTGTAAAGCGAAAAATTTTTTTAAAAAAAAGCTTTCCGTTGTTTTGTACGATCCATTGTGCCATTATATGCAATGCATCCGTTGCATCCGTCACACAACGCAATGCTACGGAAGCCGTTCATCGCAAGTGTGAAACTAGCCTAAAGGAGGGTTGATCTTGCTGACAGAGTCCCTTTAAGGATGTTGTGTGCCTATGCCCTTAGTAGATAGCTTTCTAGCTGCAGCAAGCACTTGTTAATTATTGACATCACTGGCAGATAAGGGGTTAATAAAAGATGATTTGTGATGGATCCTGTTCTTACCTGGATTGCTCCAGTGGGTGCAGTGCCTGTGTTCTCCTGCAGATGTCAGTGTCGGTCTGGTGTCTGCATTGCTGCACATTACAGACATGTCATGGCCTGTAGGGACTTGTTGGTGCGAGGCATTTACATGGGACTTCACCTGTGCTGGGCCCTGTACAAGGGGGCACACATTTAGTACAGTTTGTTCTAAATGACGGGGTCTCTCTGTGAGTTATACATCACGCCGGCTTTCCCTTGAGGCGGGGGAATTCTCCCATTGTAATTTATTACACTGAACTAACACCAATGACAATCTGTTACTGAGGAGGTAACAAAATACAGGCAAAATGTCAGATTATTAAAGTGTGTGCGATACATACGGTATGTATCCAGTATATAGTGACTATGAATGTCTCCTAAGAAGCCCAAGAGGCCTCCATTGCCAAGATGATAGCCATGGGGGTGTTAGGGTGAACTCTTAACCAGAGATCACAAGTTGCCTACTGCCTGGCCGAATTGATATGGGCCAAGTGCATGCATAAAAGAATTCACACCAGACACAGTCGGATATGAAGTCTCTTCTTGGTCACAGTAGAAAATGGCACCAAACAGACAGAAGAGACTCATGCGTCCTCTTGATATAGGCTAGGGGCGTATACAAGTTCAGATATGCACATTTAGTGGGACAGTTCATTGGCTAGCCAATGGGGAGATCTGTGTTGCTGTTGATGGGCGGGTCTGACTCCAGTGGATGAAACCATGACGATGGGAGGGATGTCATCTGGTGCATCCATGCTGATGGTTTGGTCCGTGATTTCCAGCTTGACCAGTCTTTCCCTTATATGGAGGTCTTCTTTCATCTGGACATTCCTTGCATTCCAAGCAAGGTGTAGATAACAGGAAATGATGGCCATCTTCATATCTGTGTCATGTATATGATCTGAAACCTGAATTATGTAAGGCAAATCGATATATTTCCCACAATCCCTTGTCAAAAGGTTAATTAAGTATTTGATGTATAGGTCCTCCTCAACAGTCCCCCCTAAATACTTTATTAACCTTCTGACCCTACTGCTAACCCATCAGTCTCCAATACCTGGCTGCAACTCTTTTCTTTTTGCTGCCCGCTATACGAGCAATGCTAAGCCTTTGCTCCCATTGGTACAGACTTCGATTGGAGCCTGATGTACTCGCCCTACCCTGACTGCCTAGCTGGGGACTGTGAAAGACTGAAGGGGGCCTAGCTGCTCTATATCTACAGAATAACCAACCTCCTGAGCTAGGAAAGTGGGGACTGACGTTTCTACTCCTTTCTCGATCATCTTCCTTATACAGGGAAAAACACAACAAACAACAATAGCTACAACAATTAAGACAACAAGGACCACTATGCCTATCTGAGCTAGCCATCTCTGCCATCCCTTCATCCATGAAAAGTATTGGTCCCAGGGATCCTCTACACCTGAATTCCTTTTTAATTCTTTTTGTAGAGAAGCTAGCTTTTTTATGGCTACTGTAACCTTCCCGGTGGGACCTGTATTATCTGGAATGTAGGTACAACACGCGGACTTCACCATTTTACAAACACCTCCTTTCTCTGCCAGTATCATGTCAAGGGCCATCCTGTTTTGAAAGGCCATTATTGATGTGGGGCCTAGCTGATCTGCCAAACCTTGAAGAGCTTCTCTAGTGTAATTGACAAATCTTTGTTGGTTATAATAGATGTAATTGATCCAGTCTACGTTTTTATTTATGGTCACTAGAGGTAGTATGAATGACTCAAAACCTGCTTTGACTTGATCCCTGGCTTTAAATTCTTCTGGTACCCCCCTTGGGACTCCTATAGCATCAATGTAAACATGGGGGTCAAAACTGCCTTTGGGTTCAGGATTTGTCTCTCTTTTTGTTCTGTGTAGCTCTTCTGAGGTTAGGGCTTCCTCTCCTTCTGCTGCTATGTAGAAGGGCATTATGGCTTTGGCTAGTGTGCATTCCCCCATCCATTCACCTTCTAAATGAGTTCTGATCTTCATGTCCCCACATATCCAGAACACATCAGAAATGGACTGGGTCTGGTTGACCAGGTCCTCTCTGGTGGCATTACTATATCTGCTGCAATATCCCTCTGTGAAATTACCCACAAATGTGTTCCCCTCAGTGCTAGTATAACAGATGTATTTTCCTGGATATATGGTGATGCCTTGACCTGGGTTAGGTGTGTCTGTGACTATGGGGTACTTCTTTTTCCAGTTTTCACAATTTAATTCACTAAGGGATTTGTTAGTGAACAGACTCAGGAAACATTTTTCCACATCTGGGGGGAGATCTAGAGGGACAGATCCTAGATGGGGTCTCGCCCCGGCACAGACAAAGCAATTAGACTTATTATATTGATTGGCGGTATATTTCATCCACTTTAACCATAAGTTGGTCTCAGTGTACCCTGTTTCAACGGCAAGGATATCTTCAAATGTGGGGTTTGCAATGGCCATCATTTTATTAAGTTTTTGAATACGGAACATTAGGGAATTTGAGTGTGTGTTTCTATCTTTTGTCGACATTTCTCTTATGTCTGCTAATCTGAACACCCCCAGATGGGCACAACTAGCACACCCACCATATACATATGTGCCCAGTAGATAGGTGCCATTATCACCAGGTTGAGGGTTCTCCAGGTTAAGGACTAGTGGATTACATTGACCAATAGTATCACAGGGCTTGATGACTTTTGTACGGGAGAGCGTCATCCTGTTGAGTAGAGGTTTGCCATGGGAGTCTAGTTTATTTAGGGCTGTCTTCGGTCTATAACCCCAATCTTCACCAGTGTTCCACCCGACTGCCCTCCATGAACTACATGTTTGTCCCCACCCATCACCTGTAACACATATATATTGTTGTCCTGATCTTAATTGTGCTGGTTGACTCATTGAGGAAGGTGAGGAAGCCCATTGAGTGTCACACTGTACTACATCACAATAATCGAATTTAAAAGAAGCAACATGTGTAGTGGTGTTATACCAGAACGTAATCACCCCCCCTGCTTGGGTGATCGCGGCCTGTTGTGCTCCTACAAAGGAGTGTAAAACTGTGTAACACATAAGGTAAAAGATATGCGGCATTATGCAGAAGACTCTGATGGAGGCGTGAACTTCTTGCAGTGGGAGGCGTGTATCCACGTTGGCCTTCCTTCAAGTTTGACAGAAGTGGGAGTAGTCAGGAGCACTTGGTAGGGACCTTCAAATCTCGGTTCCAGGGATGTCTTTCTGGTGAACTTCTTTACCAGCACGTAGTCACCAGGTTGGAAACTATGGACACCTTCACTGGAATCTGGATCTGGAATGGATGATAAAACTCGTGCATGTGTTATTGACAATTCTTTAGCAAGGGCAATAACATAATTCACAAGAGTATCACTTCCTAAAGCTAGCTGTTGTGGGAAGTATTGACCCAGCCTTGGAGGCCCCCCAAAAAGAATCTCGTATGGTGTGAGTTTAGTGGGACCCCTTGGAGTGTTTCTGACTGAATATAAGGCAATAGGCAAAATGTCTGTCCAGGGAAGTTTGACCTCCTGACTAGCTTTCAGGATTTTGTTTTTCAAGGTACCATTAAGTCTTTCTACTTTTCCACTGCTCTGAGGGTGATATGGGGTATGAAGACCCAAATCCGCTCCTACAAACGTCCATAGCTCCTTCGTCAATACTGCCGTGAATGCAGGTCCTTGGTCACTCTCAATTACCTCTGGGACCCCATATCTGCATACTAACTCAGTTATCAGTCTCTTAACAGTCACCCTGGCAGTCATATTGGTTACCGGATAGGCTTCAGGCCATCCTGAGAACATGTCAGTCACTACCAGTACATACTCATACTTCCCTACTTTTGGCATTTGAATATGATCAATTTGAATTCTTTGGAAAGGATAGAGTGGTTTGGCCAAATGTTTTTGAGTAACTTTTTGGGGTGGTGCTGGATTGCATTTTGCACACACAAGGCAGGACTTGCAATAGTTTTGGGTGACAGTAGAGATCCCCGGTGCCAGATACATCTTCCAAATCAAGTCATTCATCTGGTTCTTGCCTCTATGGGTGATACCATGTGCCCATTCTGTCACCGAGGGGTATAGGTTGCGGGGTAGACAGATCTTTTTGTTCTTCCTCCAAACTCCATCTTCATCCTTTTTTGCTCCTGCTTCTTGCCAATGCTTTTTCTCATCATCGGGTGCCTTGTCTTGATGTAGATGAATAAACTTCATAGGAGAGGTCTGGAGTCCCTCTTCAGGATCTTGAGACACGTACACCACTGCTTTTTCTTTCCCAAGTGGGTGCACAGCATACGTTTTCGCTATTTTGTCAGCAAAGAAGTTTCCCTTCGCCTCTGGAGAATTTAATTTCCCGTGAGCTTTAATCTTGATCACTGCAACCTCTGAAGGTAGGTCCACAGCAGCCACAAGTTCTTTTATGGCAGCAGCATGTTTTACAGGATTTCCACTGGACGTTAGGTATCCTCTGGCTGCCCAGATACTGCCGAAGTCATGAGCCACTCCGAAAGCATATCTTGAATCCGTGTAGATGTTGGCCACCTTCTCTGCCGCTTCTTGACAGGCCAGCGTCAAAGCCTTAAGTTCCGCTTCTTGTGCAGACATGTGTGGTGGTAGGGATCCTGCTGAGATAACCTGGTCATATGTAACCACGGCATATCCTGTATGGAACCTTCCTGTTTCATCAGCAAATCTGGAACCATCGGTAAAAAACGTCAGGTCAGCGTGCGGGAGTGGGTCTTCGGACACAATTTTCTTTGAGGCTGCTTCTTGCTGCATCTGTTGTAGACAGTCATGATCATCTGAGTACGTATAGGCCTCTTCTCCTGGAGCATGACTGTCATCATCTACATCCCCCCTGGAAAGAGGAAGCAGTGTGGACGGGTTAAGGACGGTACAGCGGACAAGAGTGACATTATCCGGAATTAGGAGGGAACATTGGAGTCTCATATGACGCTGTAGTGACAGATGTTTAGGTTGAGTCTGGTCAAGTATAGCTTTGAGATCGTGTGGAGCCATCAAGAGCACTGGATGTCCTAAGATGATGTCTGAAGTTTTGTCCAGGAGCATATGTGCAGCATGTACGGCTCTAAGGCAAGTTGGTGAAGCTTGAGACACAGTGTCCAGACGGGCAGAGTAATAACCGATGGGCCTTGTTTTTCCCCCATGTTTCTGGGCCAGGACTCCGGAGGCATGTCCTGCTACTTCACTGATAAACAGGTAGAAAGGCAGCTGATAATTCGGGATTCCAAGGGCTGGTGCAGATTGTATGGCTTGTTTAAGAGCAAAGAAAGCTTCCACAGACTCTGGTTTTAGTGGGAAAACAGACATCTTGAGGTCATCATACAATGGTTGCATCAACTTCGAGGCGTCTGGAATCCACTGCCGGCAGTAGGTGATAAGTCCCAAGAAAGCTTGTAGCTGCTTAGTTCCTTTTGGTAGAGGAACTGTCTCAATTGCGTCTTTTCTTTCACTTGTGAGATGTTTTAACCCTGGAGAGAGACAGTGTCCTAGAAACACAACTTTGGGTTGACACCATTGAACTTTGTTGAGGGACACTTTGCAGTTCTGTTGTGCGAGGTGAAGTAGAAGACTGAGACTTGATTTTTCAGCTACTGCTTGATCAGGACAACACAATAGAAGATCATCGACATACTGAAGGAGAACAACCTGATGGTTCATCTCTCTCCAAGGCTTCAGACAAGAGGCAAGGGCTTGAGAGAAATGACTTGGTGAATTCTGTGCTCCTTGTGGCAAGACCGTCCAGGTGTATTGTGATCCTTGGTAAGTGAAGGCAAACAGGTACCAATCTTCTGGATGCAATGGTACGCTGAAGAAAGCATTGGCTAGATCGATGACAGTGAAACGTGTAGCATCCGATGGTATCTGAGACAGCAATGTATGTGGATTGGGCACAATGGGACTTTCCAATACAGTTGCTGCATTAACAGCCCGGAGATCTTGAACCATACGGTACTTTGGGGCTTCTCCCTTCAATGTCCTCTTCTTGACTGGGAACAAAGGTGTGTTACAGAGAGAGGTACATTTGACTAGTGCCCCGTTATCCAAGAGAGTCTTAATTTGAGTGCCTAAAGACTCTTCCTGGGCAGATTTGAGTGGGTACTGAGGCACCCTTGGGAGTTGAGCTCCAGGTTTAAGAATGGCCCGTACAGGAGGTACAGCAAGACGTCCAATATCTTCAGGACCAGTGGACCATAGAGTAGACGGGACTTGCGACATCACTTCTGGTGGAATACCCGAGGCAGAATTAACGACTTCGTCCATCATCATAAGCAACGGTGCTGCCTGAAGTTGACACTCTTCACTCGGATCGAGCGGATCAGTAATGGTTATGGTAAGACCATTAGATGAATAGTTGATAGTCGCTTTCAATCTTTGGAGAAGGTCTGCTCCCAGAAGGTTAGTGGGACAAGTGGGGGACACCACTAGGCGCATAAATACATCTTCGTATGGTCCAACCTGTACTTCTCGGGTGAGCTTGTTAGAAGTAGGCTTGCCATCTACTCCCACGCATGTCACAGCTTCAGAGGATATCAGGTCGGGAAAAGGCAGGTCCTGTAGTCTGATAACACTTCTGGCTGCACCTGTATCCACAAGGAACAGTAAGGGTTTGCCTTGAACGTTGATGGTTACTTTGGCTATTGGACCAGACGTAGAAGCCAAAGTAGTGGACACGGGCTTGCCCTTGTCCTATTGGGTATTCGGATCCCTCAGAGCAGCGATGTGACTGGCATCTGGGTGGACCTGTGGTTGTGGCTGATTTAAATAATACTGGTCCTTTCGGGGATAGGCAAGTCTACGGTTGTGTCCACCGTGGTATTGTTCCCGAGAAAAGTTTCTACAGTCGCGTTTGTAGTGACCAGGTTTGCCACAATTGAAACAGAGACCTCTAGCATATGGTGTTGAAGGAAGCTGACCTTGATGTTGTACATGATGTACATCATTCCATAGGATATGAGTCTTCTTATTTGAAGTTGTTACAGTTTTTTCAGGGAGTGTTTTTTCAAACCCCTTAGCTATCGTTAAGACATCCTTAGGATCCAATGTGGCATACTCAGGTCTGATTGCTTGGAATTGCTTCCTCAGGGCTTCTCGAAGGCCTTCAACAAAAGAGGAGACGAGCAGTGTTCGTTGAACCTTAATCTGGATACTGAAGCCGAGGTCACTAAACATTTGAGTTAAACGAGCATGATATCTCTCCACTGATTCTCCTGGTTCTTGTGTGACATCCTTGAGCGATGTTGATTGATCAGCCAGCTTATCTGAGGCCCATGTCTTTAGTTGTTGGCAGAACTCAACACCGGAGTCCCACGTGGTGTCACTGACAAGTGTGGCATCATTGAATGCAGTTTCCATAACAGGCCAATATGCATCGCCCGCTTTAAGATTTGTCAGGGAAATGAGATCTTGCCACGTTGCGGAGTAATTTCTCTGGATTTGAAGCATGCTTCTGTAAAAAGGCATCGGCTGCTTTTCTGGATCTGGAAGCTGGTTCAATAGAGTAGCAGCTTGCTGTGGTGTAAACTTGACATAGAGGGTGGGCTCTCCAGACGTGGGCTTTTCCGCTATTGGTAGTGGCACCAGCGGTGGGATTGGAGGTGGCAGTGGGGGTATGGGCATCGACACTTGTATGAGAGGAGCAGGAGGAGGTGGTAAGCCTGGAAGGAGAGTTTGCGATTGAATAGCTCCTATATCATAAGGTGGAGTCCAGGTGAGGCAGGCAGTCTTGAAAGCCTTTACAATCCTGTCTTCATTACTAATTAACCTGATTTCAGAGAGACAGCAAATGTTTGGGGGGCTGCATTTGTTCATTATAACGCCTACTATCTCTCTTGCACATGCATGAATGGGATATCCAAAAATGCCAGAACCAATAGCGGGGATTGTCAGGGTCTCAATCTGCTGACTAGTATTCGCATATTCTAGAATGCGAGTTATTGCTGTGCGAAGTTGTTGTGTACTAACGTCTGGATGCATTGGGTCAAAAGTAGATATCACAGCGTGTATAATCAATCTACAGGGAAGACTGCCAGGTTTAGTCACTGCTATTTGTTGAAGATGAATGTGCTCGACCCGGTGGTAGCCATTTTGTTGAAGACAAATGTGCTCGACCCGGTGGTAGCCATTTTGCTGAAGACAAATGTGCTGTCCCTAGTGATACCCGCCCAGATTCCCTCTACCCAGTAATGACCATTAACGGTCAGTACTACATCCCTCTGGGAAGTGAACAGACATTACCCACATTTCCTGTCACAACGATTTCCAGTGAAGCATCAACCCTTTCCCCCACCACTTCCGCTGTGAATCCAGCTATCCTCCCACCTGGATCATCTCCAGCACCGACACTTTCCACTGTCGCTTCCGCTGCTAATTTAGCTGCACAACCACAGGAATCACTCTCAGCACCAACCCTTTCCACTGTCACCTTTGAGGTCAATCCAGTCACACACTCACGTGAGCCACTCCAAGCAGCAACCTTTCCTCCCAACACTTCTGCTGCAACAGCACTCTCACGCTCACGCAGTCTCTCTAATACTGCTCCCGGCGCCTCGAGGGTCCTTTCACAACCAAGTGCACATCTATATGGGACGGTAGCCACTGTATCAGATGAAGGCACAATTTGGGAAGGGAACACTAATACCACAGGGAGCATAGGGGGAAGGGAATACTGGCAACCAGTTCTTGAACAAGAAATTCCAGAGGGACCTTTATTGGTGGTGGGTAAAGGTGACATAACAACAATGGAGACAGACGCTATTGTCAATGCTGCAAATTCTCATTTAAAACACAATGGAGGTATAGCTAGAGCTATAGTGGAGGCAGGGGGGGCGACTATTCAAGCTGACAGTCGAGTCATTGTTGAGTCACGTGGGCCTCCTACAAGCCCACGTGACTCAACAATGACTCGACTGTCAGCTTGAATAGTCGCCCCCCCTGCCTCCACTATAGCTCTAGCTATACCTCCATTGTGTTTTAAATGAGAATTTGCAGCATTGACAATAGCGTCTGTCTCCATTGTTGTTATGTCACCTTTACCCACCACCAATAAAGGTCCCTCTGGAATTTCTTGTTCAAGAACTGGTTGCCAGTATTCCCTTCCCCCTATGCTCCCTGTGGTATTAGTGTTCCCTTCCCAAATTGTGCCTTCATCTGATACAGTGGCTACCGTCCCATATAGATGTGCACTTGGTTGTGAAAGGACCCTCGAGGCGCCGGGAGCAGTATTAGAGAGACTGCGTGAGCGTGAGAGTGCTGTTGCAGCAGAAGTGTTGGGAGGAAAGGTTGCTGCTTGGAGTGGCTCACGTGAGTGTGTGACTGGATTGACCTCAAAGGTGACAGTGGAAAGGGTTGGTGCTGAGAGTGATTCCTGTGGTTGTGCAGCTAAATTAGCAGCGGAAGCGACAGTGGAAAGTGTCGGTGCTGGAGATGATCCAGGTGGGAGGATAGCTGGATTCACAGCGGAAGTGGTGGGGGAAAGGGTTGATGCTTCACTGGAAATCGTTGTGACAGGAAATGTGGGTAATGTCTGTTCACTTCCCAGAGGGATGTAGTACTGACCGTTAATGGTCATTACTGGGTAGAGGGAATCTGGGCGGGTATCACTAGGGACAGCACATTTGTCTTCAGCAAAATGGCTACCACCGGGTCGAGCACATTTGTCTTCAACAAAATGGCTACCACCGGGTCGAGCACATTCATCTTCAACAAAATGGCCGACACTGGAAGTGGCACCTGCTCCTCCTCCAAGATGGCCGACACTGGAAGTAGCACATGTTCCTCCTCCAAGATGGCCGACACTGGAAGTGGCACATGTTCCTCCTCCAAGATGGCCGACACTGGAAGTAGCACATGTTCCTCCTCCAAGATGGCCGACACTGGAAGTAGCACATGTTCCTCCTCCAAGATGGCCGACACTGGAAGTAGCACATGTTCCTCCTCCAAGATGGCCGACACTGGAAGTAGCACATGTTCCTCCTCCAAGATGGCCGACACTGGAAGTAGCACATGTTCCTCCTCCAAGATGGCCACCAGCAGATTCACCACATGGCTTTTGTCCACCATTTTGCGGCCTAGAGTCACCACATCCACAACAAAATTTATCCTCATCCGAATTTCTACAACTACAACCAGAACAGGTCCATACCACAGCATCAGCATTATATGGAGGTGGTCGCTCACAAGGTATAGTCTTGTAATACACATAATTTAAAACTTTGTCTTTCTTTTTCCTCACTTCTTCTACCCAGTTTTCTCTATATAATCTTTCAGAAACTCTTCCCCATGCACAGGCCGCAGATAGCAATCCATTGTCTTCCAAAACACCTTTTCTCTCTGTTAACACAAGCTTCCACTCTAAAGGCTGCAATCTTCCTCCTGCTGGCATCCCACACAATTTCATGAGTTTTCTACATTGTTTTATATGACTCTTCCCTTCACGAGCTGCAACTAATGTGCATGGGTCTAATTTGCCATCTGAATTTGGCTTATTGCCAATACGACAAACCTTCATCAATTTTTCCATCCTCTCCCAAGATAAACAACACCAAACAATCTTTCTCTATGCAGACCAAGATAAGAATAACAGACAAAAACAGACAAAAAGATGGGGAGATGACACAACTGAAACACTAAAGAAAACCTAGGGTTTGCAGCATACACTTCCAAATCCTTCCTTACTCTGTCAAGTGGTCCCTGTCTGATTTCTGCGTTCTGTAATTCACAAAGACACCAATGGTGTCACCCCTGGCTACAAGGTGCCCGTACCAGCCGATTCACATCCAGCGCTCTTTCTAGACCCCAAGACACCTCATACCAATTATATCACCCAAGCTTGCGCTAAGCCCCAATGGTATCCGTACCAGCCACTTCACGTCCAGCGTTAGGCCCCAAGACTACCACGTACCAGCCACAATGCGCAACTTAAACGCTATGCCCCAATGGTATCCGTACCAGCCACTTCACGCTACACTGCGCTAGGCCCCAAGATTACCACGTACCAGCAGTCCCACGTATTTCCTCACAGAACCACAAACCATATCACAGGCACCACCATGAACCATGTGACAGACAAAATCCTTTTTGTTTCCAGACACTGCTGCTCACAAACCCACTTGCTCTTTTAACTACCAGTCAATCTCCCCATTGAGACAAACAGGCAGCAGGCAACTGAACACGTGATGGTTCTTCCGCAATTAATATGGCCAGCAGCCGTGAGACCCGTCTGCCGTGTACAGAGACCCTGAAAACCGGACACAGTCAGGCAATCAGTGCCACACACCCCGAGAATACACAGGGAAGACTACAGATTATAAAAATCAGCAGACTCACCGTGCAAAATAATGTTAGGAGGCGATCAATCTCCTTTCTCAAGGTGTGGGGCTCGTCCTGCCGTTCCAATTGCCGATTCCAAGGGTTTCCGGGTGTCGACGTCTGATAGCCCCACGTTGGGCGCCAATAATGTTAGGGTGAACTCTTAACCAGAGATCACAAGTTGCCTACTGCCTGGCCGAATTGATATGGGCCAAGTGCATGCATAAAAGAATTCACACCAGACACAGTCGGATATGAAGTCTCTTCTTGGTCACAGTAGAAAATGGCACCAAACAGACAGAAGAGACTCATGCGTCCTCTTGATATAGGCTAGGGGCGTATACAAGTTCAGATATGCACATTTAGTGGGACAGTTCATTGGCTAGCCAATGGGGAGATCTGTGTTGCTGTTGATGGGCGGGTCTGACTCCAGTGGATGAAACCATGACGATGGGAGGGATGTCATCTGGTGCATCCATGCTGATGGTTTGGTCCGTGATTTCCAGCTTGACCAGTCTTTCCCTTATATGGAGGTCTTCTTTCATCTGGACATTCCTTGCATTCCAAGCAAGGTGTAGATAACAGGAAATGATGGCCATCTTCATATCTGTGTCATGTATATGATCTGAAACCTGAATTATGTAAGGCAAATCGATATATTTCCCACAATCCCTTGTCAAAAGGTTAATTAAGTATTTGATGTATAGGTCCTCCTCAACAGTGGCTTTCAGCAGGCCGCTGGCTGCCATGGTAACCCATTGGTACCACACGATCACATCACTAGGGGGCGATGGGAATGGGAGCTGGTGTATGTAGATGGTTAACCGCAAATGGAGAGCCATTGTTTAGAGACAAGTGCTGACTAACACAGCCGTCATGTATATACATAGTGGTCTCTGCACATGCAGACCCCAGTACAGACCTATATTTATGTCCTTTTGCGTGAAGGGGTAAGGCTGCTTTCACACATCTGGCTTGAGCTGTGCGGCTCAATCCGGCTGTGCAAGGTATGCAACGGATGCGGTGAAAGCACCGCATCCTTTGCATAAGTTTTTCCCATGCGGCCCGTCCGGTTTTTGCCGCTTGCGGCATGCTACTGAGCATGTGCAGTGGCAAAAACCGCATGCGGCGGCCAAATGCTGATTTTGCCGCATCCGGCCGCCATAGGCATGCATTGAAAAATGCGCCGCTTCGGCCGAATGCAGCACGATGCGGTTTTTTTTTGCTGCACGAAAAAACGTGCCAGGCAACGTTCCATCCAGCCGCCGCATCGGCTAAATCTGCCGCATGCGGCAAAAAACGGATGTAACGCGAGGCCATGCGGCACAATGCGGCACTAATTAAAGTCTATGCAGAAAAAACGCAACCGGCAGCAAAAAAAAACGGTTGCGATTTTCCTGCAAAGTGGCGGATTGTGCCGCATTGCAGAAACCGGAGGTGTCAAAGCAGCCTAAACCAGTACTGTTTATTTTCTAAATTGATGGGTATCCCAGAGATCACACCCCCACTGACCATGGAAAGTTAGTTGCTAGCCGGGCTGTGGAGTCGGAGTCTGAGCTCATTTTGGTGGAGTCAGTATAAAATGCACCGACTCCGACTCCTAAAATATATAATAAATTGGGGACAGTAGTGCAATGCAGAATGTGCTGAATAGTTTTTCATAGGATTTTGGGAAAGTTATGAAATGTCCTATAAATGTCTGTTCTATTCCTGATCTAAGGCTACATTCACACACCGCGTTTTTGCTACATTTTTTGAGGATACGTTTTTCAGCTGCAAAAGCAGATCAGCTTTTTAAAAAACTGCATCACCTGAAAGATTTTTGAGCTCATAGATAATGTTTTCAATAGCAAAAGCAGATTAGAAAAGTAATGGACAATGCTTCAAACATGATAAGTACAATTAAACTGATGAATGAGAGTAATGAACAACATCTAGAAGAAAATTTAGGATTCGGTATGCTTGATGGAGCCACAGTGCTGTTCATGTAACTGAGGAACAAACAGATATTACAACAGAAGAACAGCAAAATGATACTTTAGAATTAGATGATCTTGTTGAAGCTGCTTCAAAACACTTTCATATTCATCATCACATGCGCTGTGTTGTGCACACGCTGCAGCTGGCAATAAGAGAGAGTCTGCAAGAGGGACATGCTGGATGTCTAATTGGTAAAGTGAGGAAATTGGTTATTGCCGCCAGAACCCCTAAAATTGATTCCATCTTGAAGCGACATGCTGGGAAAGGGGCAATTGTCGATCAAGCCACTCGGTGAGGTAGCACTTATTTAATGATTGAGTGATTGCTTGAACTAAAACCGTTTCTTATAGATATGGTGAACCCTCAGGTAACCCTAAATGAAGGTCAATGGACACAGCTGGTTGAATTGATGGAATTGCTTAATCACCCATTTACCGTGACTAAAAAATTACAAACTGAGGATTTAACGCCTGGCATTTTCATAAGGGAGTGGAAGAACTTGCTATTTTGCCTGTCCCAAAGAGGAGGTTTAATCGCAGATGGCATTTCTGCTTCAATGAAACTGAGACACACAGCTATTGGAAAATAAAATTCTTCTGGCAGCTGTTTATGTGGACCCAAGTCATCATGTACTGCTTGATGATCAACAGCTTACTAAAGGAAAAGAAACTCTGACTGAGGTAGCAGTTAGGCTGAGCGGCTACAGGACTGCCAGGCGCAAGAGAACTTGGGGCCTGACAGTGCTACTGCTGCCATATCTTCATCCTCATCAGATGAGGAGTTTAACTTTTGACAAGTATTTGGATGACATGGAGCAGCAAAGCGTTGCCACAAGGAAAAACATTTCACTCAGTCTCCTATAGCAAGCAGATTGACCAGATTCCAGTAAAATTTTTCACTTGCTCAAATAATAGAAAAATTCAACTGTTCATCAAAACTGACTGTGCATGAGGCAATTCCTTTATACCCGGAAATTGTTAGAGATGTTGCCCATGTGGTTACGGCTTTGCCTCCAACCCAAGTTACTGTAGAGAGGTTGTTCTCTAGCCTTAAAATTATTAGGTCAGATTTGAGGTCCTCTGCGAAGGAGGATCTGATGGAAGCAATTCTATTTCTTACAACAAATTCATAGACTGCACAAATGTTATTTAGTATGTTTTTTGCTGAAAACTGTTTTTTGCCACTTACATAGTGTATTACATAGTGTTATATACATAATGTGTGTAATCTATTACATAGTGTATTACATATTTACAATTTATTACAGTTTTTTGTGTTCTAAAGTTGTATTCCAATAGAACATAAAATATATCTGAACATCTTGATTATTGTATCATAAAAATGATTAAATGTCTGATGTTCACATTGTACTACAATATATTTTTCACTTAAATATAAGCAATATATGTGGGAGTCGTGGAGTCGGAGTCGGTGCAAGGGAACTTGAGGAGTCGGAGTCGCAGGATTGGCTAACTGACTCCACAGCCCTGGTTGCTAGCGGTGATAACCATGGACATGTTAGCTACTGCAATGCCCTGCACTTGAGGTAAACAATGTAGCTAATCAGGACAACTATACTACATTTCTAATTGGAGGTATTTGCTGATACTATTACATGTAGTAAATATTAGGATCTTGTAGATGAGAATACATTTTTAAAGAAGTGTTCCGATATTCTGTGTTACGAAGCGTCCCACTCCTCTGCCTTCTGACTTCCTGGCGACACTGTGCCCCCAAAGACTGATAGTGTGGACCAGCAGCATTGCTGCGCTGCTGGCATTTGCACAATCCCGTGCTCCTAGCATAGTCAGCTGCCTCTGCACCGTTGGACAGATGCAAGATGAAAATTAGGGCAGAGTCAATAGCGTGTGGCGACCAATGTGAGAGCATCGGATGCAATATGCTAATGACCCTCGGCTCCTGCTCTGCCGTGAATATGAGACGAGTGTCATGCAACTGTGATCCAATCCTGCGATCGGACCACAGCAGCGGAGGAGAGGGAGAGAGTGATCTCACCATCTCTTCCATTGTCCGCCTGTGCGCATATCGCACCGCACTCCGGTGTCATCTGAGTGCAGTCTGATGTTTCACTTGCACCCATAGACTTGTAGGGGTGAGAGATGAGACTCGCAGACAATCACAGCATGCTGCAATTTTTTTTTTTTTATTTCTTTTTTTTTTCCTCAGTCCGATTAGGGTTGAGGAGAAACTTGCATATGTGAGCTGCAGCATTGTCCTACATGGGGCCGAGTGCAATGCGAGATTTTCTCACTGTGCACTTTGCGAGTCTTCCGTCAGTGTGAGAGTACCCTTAGGGGTACTTTGCATGCTGCGACATTGCTAGCCGATTGTAGCGATGCCGAGCGCCATAGTCCCCGTCGCAGCTGCGATATCTTGTGATAGCTGCCGTAGCGAACATTATCGCTACGGCAGCTTCACAGGCACTTACCTGCCCTGCGACGTCGCTCTGGCCGGCGACCCGCCTCCTTCCTAAGGGGGCGGGTCATGCGGTATCACAGCGACGTCACACGGCAGGCGGCCAATAGAAGCGGAGGGGCGGAGATGAGCGGGACGTAACATCCCGCCCACCTCCTTCCTTCCTCATTGCAGGCGGGATGCAGGTAGGAGATGTTCCTCGCTCCTGCGGCTTCATACACAGTGATGTGTGCTGCCACAGGAACAAGGAACAACATCGTACCTGTCGCTGCAGCGAAATTATGCAAATGACCGACACTACACAGATCACCGATTTTCAACTCTTTTGCGATCGTTTATCAGTGCTTCTAGACTTTATATGTTGTGATGTCGTTACTGACGCCGGATGTGCGTCACTTTCGATTTGACCCCGACGATATCGCAGTAGCGATGTCGCAACGTGCAAAGTACCCCTTAGATGGATCCATGATTCCAGCTTCAGAGCGGCATGAGCAGGCTGTAGAGCAGAGAGCCTACAAGCGGTGCTCGCTCCTTTCCTACCTTACAAGCCACTCTGAGCCACAGGTCACAATTCAATACAAATCTATGGGAGCCTCGTTCTGGTCTTGTTCTGGCTCTCATAGACTTGTATTGAGAGTTTGTCATGTAACTTCTGACTTCCAGCCAGTCAGAAGTTACATGCGCAAGATGGCACCGAAAAAGGATGAGAGTGAGTGTAAGGCCAGAATCACACTTGCTAGTGCATCGCGTGTAACTCGCGTGAGTCTCTCATGGTAGAACCCGGCATGGCCGCACACTATGCATACAGGAGCGTCTGAGCTGCATAGAGATACATGCAACCGACCCGCTCCTGTCAGGAGAGTGTGCGGCCATGCCGGGTTCTACCATGAGAGACTCACGCGAGTTACACGCGAGGCACTAGCAAGTGTGATTCTGGTCTAAGACTTGAGGCAGGGAACTTAAAGAGCCACTCTAGAAAAGGCACATGGGAGTGGTGCTTTACAAATCCCTCTGTTCTTGAGAATGGAGATATCTTATGAATTAGAGGTAAATTGCAAAGTTGCTCCTTTTTACAAGTACTCTGTTACCAATATAATATCTTGAGGCAGCCCCTCTTATTATTCCCATGGTCTGTGTGGCAGATATACCCAGTGCAATGTACCGCGCGTTAGTCACACAGCACATACTTCTGTCATGTTTGTCAGATGCAGCCCACACACATAGGTGTCTTCCAGTATTGAGTTGCTTCCGTCAGTCCATGGTAAGTTTAACCCTTTCATGGCTGGGGCATGAGACTGATTTGCTTTCTAATGTGGTTGACGGTAAAGGTAACAAATATCTACAATTTAAACTGATCTACAACGACTTCCAGCAAGGCTGACCGGGACAGAAAGTAACAAATGCTAACACGTTACTTTCCATTTAATCATTTGTTAATCAAAACCTGCGCTGGAGCTGAAGTGTCTGGATAAATCATTCAGCGGAGGAGAGCTGATCCGCGTTATTTGCATATGTCTACAATGGTAGAAACCCCAATGGAAATAATCAAGAAAGTAGCAAATCAGATATTTGATATATGTAGAGAAGGAGATGATGGGTGGTCCACGGTATTGGCTTTGTTGGGGCTTAGTATGACCACTAGCAACTAACTAAATGTGATTATACGTGTGGTCGTAACTCCGCCACTCGAAATTAAAGGGGTTGACTACTACTTTTACATTGATGGCCTATCATTAAGATAGGTCTTCACTGTCTGAGGCCGGGTCTCGGCCAATCATTAAGCTAGGTCATCAATAATAAAACTAGTGGACAACCCCTTTAATTTGACGAGCAGAGGTTACTAATCTCCCCCCGCTCCGTCCACTTTGTCGGAACTAGGTGAAACTAGAGTGGAAACACGAAATTTAATGTAACCCCACATGACTCGCCCTGTCTTATTTAGGAAAGTAATGCTAAATCTGCCCTCGGTGTTGTGTACTGCCCTCGGTGTTGCGTACTGCCCTCGGTGTTGCGTACTGCCCTCCGTGTTGCGTACTGCCCTCCGTGTTGTGTACTGCCCTCGGTGTTGCGTACTGCCCTCGGTGTTGCGTACTGCCCTCGGTGTTGCGTACTGCCCTCGGTGTTGCGTACTGCCCTCGGTGTTGCGTACTGCCCTCTGTGTTGCGTACTGCCCTCTGTGTTGCGTACTGCCCTCTGTGTTGCGTACTGCCCTCTGTGTTGCGTACTGCCCTCTGTGTTGCGTACTGCCCTCTGTGTTGCGTACTGCCCTCTGTGTTGCGTACTGCCCTCTGTGTTGCGTACTGCCCTCCGTGTTGCGTACTGCCCTCCGTGTTGCGTACTGCCCTCGGTGTTGCGTACTGCCCTCGGTCTTGCGTACTGCCCTCGGTGTTGCGTACTGCCCTCGGTGTTGCGTACTGCCCTCGGTGTTGCGTACTGCCCTCAGGGTTGCGTACTGCCCTCAACGATCTCCTCACAATCTGATTTCCCTATCTAATGCAAATCCTCTCCAAATGGAAAATATGGCTGTGCACCTGCTATCTTCTGCCAAGAGATGCCGAGCATCATCTGATCACTGCTGTATGTTCTGGGCCCTCTAGAAACAGTCACAGTTACAATAAAAAAACTGATATTCCGTTGAAAATTAGGGTTATTAGCAAAATTTATAACCATTCTGCAGTTTCCAATAAATTAATGAAAAAAAAAGAACAATCTCAACACAACTAACATAACAGATGGTTTCTCCAAATTCACACGTAAGGCCACCTATACTGACTACTGCAATCTCAGAATTATTCACCCCCTCCATGACGAGCATCTTCAGCACTTAGTAGAGCCCTTCTGGCTGTTATGACCTGCTGCAAGCAAAGTGCAAAGCCAGACACCGGCTCCTGGCATCAATAGTGAGGAATCAAAACCCATTCCTCGTGGTCAGTGGCCTCCGGGGAGGGGGGGACACGAGCCTGTACAATTAGGGGGGCCTATATGAGGGCAGGCAAGCCTGTACGATGAGGGGGGCCTATACAGGGGGAGACGAATCTACAATCGGGGGGTGACGAGCCTGTACGATGGGGGGGCCTGTATGGGGGAAACGAGCCTGTTAAATGGGGGGCTGTACGTGGAGGAGGGCAAGCAATTGAGGGGCCTGTATGATGAAGGGGGGGCTGTACAGGAGGAGACGAATCTGTACAATGAGGGGGGCCTGGACGATGGGGGGGCCTGAACGGGGGGAGATAAGCCTGTACAATGAAGGTGGGGGCCTGTATGGGGGAAACAAGCCTGTACAATGGGGGGGCCCTGTACGTGGGAGGAAGACTAGCCTGTATGATGACAGGGCCTATATGGGGGCAGGCAAGCCTGTACAATGAGGGGGGAGACGACAAGCCTGTACAATGAGGGGGGCCTGTACGGAGGAAACGAGCCTGTACGATGAGGGGGGAGACTTACAGGGGGAGACGAACCTGTACGATGGGGGGCCCTGTACGGGGGGAGACAAGTCTGTTCGATGAGGGGGGCCTGGACAGGGGGAGATGAGCCGATACGATGAGGGAGACTCTGTAAGCAAAGAGACAAGCCTGTATTATGAGGGGGCTCTACGTGGGAAACAAGCCTGTACAATGAGGGGGCTCTACGGGGGGAGATGAGCCTGTACAATGAGGGGGGGGGCTGTACGGGGGTGACGAGCCTGTACGATGAGGGGGGCCTGTATGGGGGGAGGCAAGCCTGTACGATGAGGGAGGGACTGTACAAGGGACCTGTATGGGGGAGACGAGCCTGTACAATGGGGGGACTGTACTCAGGGAAACAAGCCTGTACCGAGTCTGTGCGATGAGGGGGGCCTGGACAGGGAGAGACAAGCCTGTACAATGGGGGGGTGGCTGTACGGAAGAGATAAGCCTGTGCAATGGGGGGGCCCTGTACGGGGGGTAGACGAGCCTGTACGATGGGGGGGCCTGTACGATGAGGGGGGCCTGTACGGGAGAAACGAGCCTGTACAATGGGGGGGGAGCCTCTACGGGGGGAGACGAGCCTGTATGAGGGGGGGGGCTGTACGGGGGTGACGAGCCTGTACGATGAGGGGGGCCTGTATGGGGGGAGACAAGCCTGTACGATGGGGGAGGGACTGTACAAGGGACCTGTATGGGGGAGACGAGCCTGTACAATGGGGGGACTGTACTCAGGGAAACAAGCCTGTACCGAGTCTGTGCGATGAGGGGGGCCTGGACAGGGCCTGTACAATGGGGGGGTGGCTGTACGGAAGAGATAAGCCTGTGCAATGGGGGGGGCCCTGTACGGGGGGTAGACGAGCCTGTACGATGGGAGGGCCTGTACGATGAGGGGGGCCTGTACGGGAGAAACGAGCCTGTACAATGGGGGGGGAGCCTGTATGGGGGGAGACGAGCCTGTATGATGGGGGGGGCCTGTACGGGGGGAGACGAGCCTGTATGATGGGGGAAGCCTGTACGGGGGGAGACGAGCCTGTATGATGAGGGGGGGGCCTGTACCGCGGGAGACGAGCCTGTATGATGAGGGGGGGGGCTTGTACGAGGGGAGACGAGCCTGTATGACATGGGGGGGGGGCCTGTACGGGGGGAGACGAGCCTGTATGATGAGGGGGGGGCCTGTACGGCGGGAGACGAGCCTGTATGATGAGGGGGGGGGCCTGTACGGGGGTAGACGAGCCTGTATGATATGGGGGGGGCCTGTACGGCGGGAGACGAGCCTGTATGATGAGGGGGGGGGGCCTGTACGGGGGGAGACGAGCCTGTATGATATGGGGGGGGCCTGTACGGGGGGAGACGAGCCTGTGATGAGGGGGGGCCTGTACGGGGGGAGACGAGCCTGTATGATGGGGGGGGCCTGTAGGGGGGGAGACGAGCCTGTATGATGAGGGAGGGGCCTGTATGGGGGGAGACGAGCCTGTATGATGGGGGAGGCCTGTACGGGGGGAGACGAGCCTGTATGATGAGGGGGGGGGGCCTGTACCGCGGGAGACGAGCCTGTATGATGAGGGGGGGCCTGTACGGGGGGAGACGAGCCTGTATGATATGGGGGGGGGCCTGTACGGGGGGAGATGAGCCTGTATGATGAGGGGGGGGGCCTGTACCGCGGGAGACGAGCCTGTATGATGAGGGGGGGCCTGTACGGGGGGAGACGAGCCTGTATGATATGGGGGGGGGCCTGTACGGGGGGAGATGAGCCTGTATGATGAGGGGGGGGGCCTGTACGGCGGGAGATGAGCCTGTATGATGAGGGGGGGGGCCTGTACGGCGGGAGACAGCCTGTATGATGAGGGGGGGCCTGTACGGGGGGAGACGAGCCTGTATGACATGGGGGGGGCCTGTACGGCGGGAGACGAGCCTGTATGATGAGGGGGGGCCTGTACGGGGGGAGACGAGCCTGTATGATGAGGGGGGGGCCTGTACGGGGGGAGACGAGCCTGTATGATGAGGGGGGGGGCCTGTACGGCGGGAGACGAGCCTGTATGATGAGGGGGGGGGCCTGTACGGGGGGAGACGAGCCTGTATGATATGGGGGGGCCTTTACGGCGGGAGTCGAGCCTGTATGATGAGGGAGGGGGCCTGTACGAGGGGAGACGAGCCTGTATGATATGGGGGGGCCTGTACAGGGGGAGACGAGCCTGTATGATGAGGGGGGGGCCTGTACGGGGGGAGACGAGCCTGTATGATGGGGGGGGCCTGTACGGGGGGAGACGAGCCTGTATGATGGGGGAGGCCTTACGGGGGGAGACGAGCCTGTATGATGGGGGGGGGCCTGTACCGCGGGAGATGAGCCTGTATGATGAGGGGGGGGGCCTGTACGGGGGGAGACGAGCCTGTATGATATGGGGGGGGGCCTGTACGGGGGGAGACGAGCCTGTATGATGAGGGGGGGCCCTGTACGGCGGGAAACGAGCCTGTATGATGAGGGGGGGCCCTGTACGGGGGGAGACGAGCCTGTATGATATGGGGGGGGCCTGTACGGCGGGAGACGAGCCTGTATGATGAGGGGGGGGGCCTGTACGGGGGGAGACGAGCCTGTATAATATGGGGGGGGGCCTGTACGGGGGTAGACGAGCCTGTATGATGAGGGGGGGGCCTGTACAGGGGGAGACGAGCCTGTATGAGGAGGGGGGGGCCTGTACGGGGGGAGACGAGCCTGTATGATTGGGGGGGGGCCTGTACGGGGGGAGACGAGCTTGTATGATGAGGGGGGCCTGTATGGGGGGAGACGAGCCTGTATGATGAGGGGGGAGCCTGTACGGGGGGAGACGAGCCTGTATGATGGGGGGGCCTGTACGGTGGGAGACGAGCCTGTATGATGAGGGGGGGGCCTGTACGGGGGGAGACGAGCCTGTATGATGAGGGGGGGGCCTGTACGGGGGGAGACGAGCCTGTATGATGAGGGGGGGGCCTGTACGGGGGGAGACGAGCCTGTATGATGAGGGGGGGGGGCCTGTACGGCGGGAGACGAGCCTGTATGATGAGGGGGGGCCTGTACGGGGGGAGACGAGCCTGTATGATATGGGGGGGCCTTTACGGCGGGAGTCGAGCCTGTATGATGAGGGAGGGGGCCTGTACGGGGGGAGACGAGCCTGTATGATATGGGGGGGGCCTGTACAGGGGGAGACGAGCCTGTATGATATGGGGGGGGGCCTGTACAGGGGGAGACGAGCCTGTATGATGAGGGGGGGGCCTGTACGGGGGGGAGACGAGCCTGTATGATGGGGGAGGCCTGTACGGGGGGAGACGAGCCTGTATGATGGGGGAGGCCTTACGGGGGGAGACGAGCCTGTATGATGAGGGGGGGGCCTGTACCGCAGGAGACGAGCCTGTATGATGAGGGGGGGGGCCTGTACGGGTGGAGACGAGCCTGTATGATATGGGGGGGCCTGTACGGGGGGAGACGAGCCTGTATGATGAGGGGGGGGCCTGTACGGCGGGAAACGAGCCTGTATGATGAGGGGGGGGCCCTGTACGGGGGGAGACGAGCCTGTATGATATGGGGGGGGCCTGTACGGCGGGAGACGAGCCTGTATGATGAGGGGGGGGGGCCTGTACGGGGGGAGACGAGCCTGTATGATATGGGGGGGGCCTGTACGGGGGGAGACGAGCCTGTATGATGAGGGGGGGCCTGTACGGGGGGAGACGAGCCTGTATGAGGAGGGGGGGGCCTGTACGGGGGGAGACGAGCCTGTATGATTGGGGGGGCCTGTACGGGGGGAGACGAGCTTGTATGATGAGGGGGGGCCTGTACGGGGGGAGACGAGCCTGTATGATGAGGGGGGAGCCTGTACAGGGGGGAGACGAGCCTGTATGATGGGGGGGGCCTGTACGGAGGGAGACGAGCCTGTATGATGGGGGGGGGGCCTGTACGGGGGGAGACGAGCCTGTATGATGAGGGGGGGGGCCCTGTACGGGGGGAGACGAGCCTGTATGATGAGGGGGGGGCCTGTACGGGGGGGAGACGAGCCTGTATGATGGGGGGGGGGCCTGTACGGGGGGAGACGAGCCTGTATGATGAGGGGGGGGGCCTGTACGGGGGGAGACGAGCCTGTATGATGGGGGGGCCTGTACGGAGGGAGACAGGCCTGTATGATGAGGGGGGGGCCTGTAGGGGGGGAGACGAGCCTGTATGATGAGGGGGGGAGACGAGCCTGTATGATGAGAGGGGGGGGCCTGTAGGGGGGGAGACGAGCCTGTATGATGACGGGGGGGCCTGTAGGGGGGGAGACGAGCCTGTATGATGAGGGGGGGGCCTGTAGGGGGGGAGACGAGCCTGTATGATGAGGGGGGGGCCTGTACGGAGGGAGACGAGCCTGTATGATGAGGGGGGCCCTGTACGGGGGGGGGGGACGAGCCTGTTCGGCGAGAGCGGGGTCCTGCACATGACCGCTGTACGGATGCGGCCGCTCTCGGGGATTTTGCACTGCAGCAATGTTCCAAATCACGTGGCGCCAGAGAGAAGCCCCTCGTCACGTGATCTGTCAGCCAACCACATTACGTAATGCGTTCTATTTCCAGAGACAATGCATGTGACGTCACAGAGGGGGTCCCTGCTGAGTGACAGCGGCCCTCCGCCAGTGACGTCACAGGACGCGATTGCTGCTCTACAGTATGGTTATATACATACATGGCGATATATGCCTTCCTGCACGGTGTCCGCATGGTAAATGCTGGCCGCAGCAGTGTGCAGGCGGCAGTGCAGCAGTGTGCAGGCGGCAGTGCAGCAGTGTGCAGGCGGCAGTGCAGCAGTGTGCAGGCAGTGCAGCAGTGTGCAGGCAGCAGTGCTCACCACATACGCGCACACTGACACGTAGAACTGTTATCGCCTAGTTAACGATAACTACATATTTAGCGAGCTACCCGGTGATGACGTCACTACACCCATGGATGGGACACATTTTCAGGAGCGGCCCAATCAGAAGAGCTAACAGCTTAATAGGCGTGCCCAAGCATGTATGGGCGTGTCACTGTCCGTACACTAACCAATCACAGCCAAAATTTGTTGACAGCACTTCTTGCCCCTCCCTCCAGATGCTCTAATGGTCGGCCCCATGTGTCATCCTGACCAATACGAAGTAAGGGGATGGCACTGTGCCGTGGAAACGTGACCAATCGGATCTCGCCACTGTGCCAGTGGGCGTGTCTGCGCAGGCGAGCAAGGGGCGTGTTTTGCAGAGCAGATAAACAACAATCCCAGCACTTCCCCCATAGACTCGGTTACTTAGACACCGGGACCAGGCTGAGGACACACCGCACAAAGCTCGGCTCTCACCGTACACACTCCTCCGCCACTAGCTGTCACCACCTCCTCCGGTACACCGAGCCCTGTCACCACTACTCTCTCCTCCTCCCCGGTGCTGGAAAAATGGCGGCCTCGGTCTGTGTCAACATCCAGATGCTGCTGGAAGCGGCGGAGTATCTGGAGCGGAGGGAGAGAGGTGAGAGTGGAAATGTACAGGTCCAGCCTGTCCGGGAGCAGGGGCGCAGGTCACCGCCTCACTGTGCAGAGGCCAGAGAGCACAGTATATATATGTGTGTGTGTGCAGTGTGTATACTGTGTGTGTGCAGTGTGTATACTGTGTGTGTGCAGTGTGTATACTGTGTGTGTGCAGTGTGTATACTGTGTGTTTGCAGTGTGTATACTGTGTGTGTGCAGTGTATACTGTGTGTGTGCAGTGTGTATACTGTGTGCGCACTGTGTGTGCGCACTGTGTGTGCGCACTGTGTGTGCGCACTGTGTGTATACTGTGTGTGCGCACTGTGTGTATACTGTGTGTGCGCACTGTGTGTATACTGTGTGTGCGCACTGTGTGTATACTGTGTGTGCGCACTGTGTGTATACTGTGTGTGCGCACTGTGTGTATACTGTGTGTGCGCACTGTGTGTATACTGTGTGTGCGCACTGTGTGTATACTGTGTGTGCGCACTGTGTGTATACTGTGTGTGCGCACTGTGTGTATACTGTGTGTGCGCACTGTGTGTATACTGTGTGTGCGCACTGTGTGTATACTGTGTGTGCGCACTGTGTGTATACTGTGTGTGCGCACTGTGTGTATACTGTGTGTGCGCACTGTGTGTATACTGTGTGTGCGCACTGTGTGTATACTGTGTGTGCGCACTGTGTGTATACTGTGTGTGCGCACTGTGTGTATACTGTGTGTGCGCACTGTGTGTATACTGTGTGTGCGCACTGTGTGTATACTGTGTGTGCGCACTGTGTGCGCACTGTGTGTATACTGTGTGTGCAGCAGGGCCAGAGATCACTGTGTGTGTGTGCAGTGTGTATACTGTGTGTGCAGCAGGGACAGAGATCACTGTGTGTGTGCAGTGTATATACTGTGTGTGCAGCAGGGCCAGAGATCACTGTGTATACTGTGTGTGCAGCAGGGCCAGAGATCACTGTGTGTGTGTGCAGTGTATATACTGTGTGTGCAGCAGGGCCAGAGATCACTGTGTGTGTGTGCAGTGTGTATACTGTGTGTGCAACAGGGCCAGAGATCACTGTGTGTGTGTGTGTGTGTGTGTGCAGTGTATATACTGTGTGTGCAGCAGGGCCAGAGATCACTGTGTGTGTGTGTGCAGTGTGTATACTGTGTGTGCAGCAGGGCCAGAGATCACTGTGTGTGTGTGTGTGTGTGTGTGTGTATACTGTGTGTGCAGCAGGGCCAGAGATCACTGTGTGTGTGCAGTGTGTATACTGTGTGTGCAGTGTGTGTATACTGTGTGTGCAGCAGGGCCAGAGATCACTGTATGTGCAGTGTATATACTGTGTGTGCAGCAGGGCCAGAGATCACTGTGTGTGTGTGCAGTGTGTATACTGTGTGTGCAGCAGGGCCAGAGATCACTGTGTGTGTGTGTGTGTGTGTGTGTGCAGTGTGTATACTGTGTGTGCAGCAGGGCCAGAGATCACTGTATGTGCAGTGTATATACTGTGTGTGCAGCAGGGCCAGAGATCACTGTGTGTGTGTGCAGTGTGTATACTGTGTGTGCAGCAGGGCCAGAGATCACTGTGTGTGTGTGTGCAGTGTGTATACTGTGTGTGCAGCAGGGCCAGAGATCACTGTGTGTGTGCGCAGTGTGTATACTGTGTGTGCTGTGTGTATACTGTGTGTGCTGTGTGTATACTGTGTGTGCAGCAGGGCCAGAGATCACTGTATGTGCAGTGTATATACTGTGTGTGCAGCAGGGCCAGAGATCTGTGTGTGTGTGTGTGTGTGTGTGTGTGTGTGTGTGTGTGTACAGCAGGGCCAGAAATCATTCATATACTGAACACACACACACACACACACATATAATATATATATATCTAATATATAAAGCTGTGTGTGTGTGTATAGTATACATTACATGTCTAATCCTGCCTGACTGTTCAGAGTACAACAGCATCCAGCCTGATACACCGATCTCACTGTGTGTATAGCATGTATAGTACACGTATGATCCTGCCTCACTGTGGTCTATGTACTGCGCTGTCCTGCCTGCCAGTGTATATACTGTATATATAATGATATATTATACTAGTGTGGTTCATATATAATGTATTTGGACACATACATGCATATCTATTCTAGCAGTATACCCATTACACTCACATCACTGTATTAATACTGATATATATATATATATATATATATATATATATATTATTGCGCACCCTATACACATATACATTTCTGTATGTAAGCCTAACATATACCGCAGATCATTCTCTTGCCCATATCTCGGCATGGACGTCCATTACCTGTACCCATAATCCCCCTGTGTTGCCGCCTCTCTACATACCCCCCCATGTGTGGCGTCCGTTATCGTGTGTGCACATACCCGACAGACACGTGATTTCCTCTCTCATAGCACAGAGTGTACATACAGTGTATTACCCTGTGTGTGGAGACATGTATATGAGCACACGCTCGTACATATTGTGCAGTCGAGCGTGATGGAATTAGGAGCAGCGTTATTTCTGTGCAGTCCTCCGCTGCTGCGCTCCCTGTGCACGTCCATGCTCATCACTTGTGTTATTCCGGTGCGGCCATGACTGCACGTATGAGTGATGGTGTTTATATGTGCGGTTAGTCACGTCAGAGCAGGTTTTTGCTGTCAAGGCTCCTCCGTCACAGCACATGGCGACTCCTGGCATGTACCGGTGTGGTGCATACACTGTGTGCTCCTCCATAGACGTGTACACTTGGCAGAGCCCAGCGCTGGCGGCAGCGTGAAGGCAGTAATTACCAGGCAGCATCTCTCCATAATAGTTGTTAATTATCTTCCAAATATTTTTCCACTTGTGCCGCTTCCTATTATTATGTTAATACATTGAATACTTCACATGATGCAGCAGTGAGCGGTGTATACGGGGTGGGGTGTATACGGGGTGGGGTGTATACGGGGTGGGGTGTATACGGGGTGGGGTGTATACGGGGCGGCCTCTCCAGGGCTCTGACATGTGGATAAGCCCCTGCTAAAAATACACGCCATTTACATTATCAAAAAATAAGTGCTCCTGTATGTGTGGAGGTCTGCGGTGAGGGGGGCACAGGCCGGACCCCGGGGGATCATTGTGTGCGCTCGTTACTAGCGGTCACAACAGACTCCAGAGGGGGACAATGATGAGGCCGTGCTGTGAGGAACATGGGGTTTGTTGTTGTTTATTATTTTTGTTTATTTTATATAATGTATCCAATAAAGCATAAACATTGATTGAAACCACTAATAATGGGCTGCATTTAGGCACCTGAGCAGTTCTCTAGTTTATTGTTATCCACTGTTTTATTTTGACATTTTTCACTTGTTTTATGCCTTGGATGAAAAGTGTTCATAGAGCTGAACTCCTGAAGACGATGTACGGGCATTAGAAGCCGGTTACCCTGTTTATTGCCATAATATAAGAGCAGCAGAGACATCGGACCTGTGCCTAGCGGGGGTCACTATCGGGCTTTGTCATCTCACGTGGGCCAGTGTGGAAGGAAACATCAGTACCGATCACACACTGATAATCCCATGAAAAACGCACAACCCCTGTGTTTTCCTGAATTGATTTAAAGGGGTTGTCCACTACTTTTACATTCATGGTCTATCTTTAGGAGTGGTCATCAATGTCTGAACGGCCAGGGTCTGACACCCTGAACCCCCGTCGGTCCTGGCAGCAGGCTACCGGAAATGCTCAGCTTCGGTTCTGCTCCACCTTCCGATAGCGGCCAAGGCCGGGTACTGCGCATCCACCTAATTCTAATTAATAGGAGGCAGATGTGCAGTACCTACCCGCAACCGCTATCGGAAGACGGAGCAGCACCGGTGGATGCTGCCACCGCCAGGACCGGGAACAGCTGGTCAGCGGAGGTGTCGGGTGTTGTACCTTGGCTGATCAAACATTGATGACCTATCCTAAAGATTGGCAATCGATAAAAGTAGTGGAGGATGTCTTTAAGCTTTGGTCCCATTTAGTCAGCAGTGCTGTAACGGGGTGCCAGGGGTGCCTCGGGGATTGTAGTCGTGGCCCCTTTTTCTATCAGGCTTACCCCCGGCTCCGCCGTCACTATTGGGACAGGGGATTGTTCTGTGGGGCAGAGTGTGGTGGAAAAGAGCATACTTTCAGCCGCAGGAAGACTCTTCAGGCAGGGATCAGATAAACCAAACGACATGTTTATTGCACAGAGTTTCACAGACAGCTCAATGCACGGATTTTGCAGCGCACGGTCACAATTCCTGTTCGGGGAAATCTTTCCTTGTTGTCTCCTCTAGTGGGGATGTGCCCGGCTACTCTACTTCACCTAGGCTCCCACTCCGGCTAACACAGACTGGACCCACACCAATTCTGCTTCACCCTTGAGGACACTTCTTCTCTTCTTTCTTTCTTTCTGCCCACTCAGCTCCACACTCTACCCCTGGCTGTTCCTTCTCCCCCGTCCCAGAATCAACTGACTTTTACACACACACACACTCTCTTTCCCCCTAAGCTGCCGGCTCCTCCTCTCTCCTGCACAGTTTCTATGGGGACAGCCGTCCCACCCGGCCACTAGGGGAAACCCAGCTATACAGTGCAATTACAATAAAACATTAACATAAAACATCAACAGCTTTGTCTACCCCAGCGGGGGTATTTTCAGGGGGTAACACTGCACCTCTTTGTAAGGGGTCTGCCCACCCCTTACATTCCTCCCCTCTTTCTGCCTAAGCCTCCCGGCAAGGCTCGAACCTGTAAAACACAACGTAGCAGCAAGGCAAACTTTGGATAAAACTTTAAAACCTTCATAAACAAAGTCAACCACTGAGCGCACAAGTTCTGCACCCGGAGTCCCTCCTGGGAGCTCCCGGTCTTTGTAGACAGTGTGCCCGGAGGCCGTTACAGCACTCCCGGTCTTGGCTGGTCTTCTGCCCGGAGGCTTTCACAGCACTCCCGGTCTTTGTAGGTAGGAGTACAAACAGTAAAGTCTCCGTTAACAACACAGAGGGAGCCCCTGGCTCAGTCCAGCATCAGGCTCCTTCCGGGCTCGGTGGCTTAAACATGGTTACAAACAGTGGAACTTTTTCCGGCTCTTTTAACAATGCCGGTACTCAACACGAACAGGTCCATTACCTCCGGTCATTACGGGTCACACGGGGTGGTAAGCGCGCTGCCATTCGGCCCGCTGAGCCCTCACATAATCAGAAAGGGACTGACCTGGCAAGCGGCGCAACCTCCGGAACGGTTCGTAGTTGACTGGTGGTTCTGGCGCCTCTGTCTCCGGTTTTGCCTCTTCAACCCCCGACGGGGGTGACGGGGTCGCTGAACGGGACGGCTGGGGACTACCCACGACGATCACCGGGTGTGTGACCATGCTCTGGTGGATCGCTAACACCGCCGGTGTCCCCTTTTCTGGATCAGCACTCAGTCCTGTCATGACTTCTGGCGACACCGCCAGCGTGTTTCTCGGCCGGGAAATCTCAGCCAACACCGGTCTCTGTTGGGTACGTCTCCGGTATTGGCACTCTTCCCATTCGATCTCTTGCTGCCACTGTGCGGCCTCTTGTGCAGTGGGCATCCGGGTCACTCCTACCGCAAATAGGCCCCGGCATCCCACTTCTCTCCGGAACTTCACCTTTTCTCCCGGGTACAGCGTATGAAGGCGCTGTGGTAAACCCTCAATGTCCAGGTTAACCCGGTTGTAGAAGAAATGGTCACCGGTCTCTTCATCCTCAATGAATCCATAGCCCTCCGCCTGATTGAATTTGACCACGGTGCCAACGGTGCACTGCCGATCAAACTCGTCGCTAAGGGGACCGGCCATCATCTCGCGCGGAGTCGGTCTCTGGGTTGGCGTTTCTTGCAATGGCGCCGGGGCAGGTGGAGATGCTGGGGAAGGTGGAGGCAGGCCTTCTTTTCCCGCTCTTGGATACACTCCACCCCCAGTCTTGCACATCAAATCGACCCGGCCGAGGCGGTTCTTCTTTTTTCCTGTAACACCGCCCACTTCACATGTCTTCATCAGCCTCCTGGCGCCAACACCTCCCCTCTTTGAGCGGCGCACTCCGCACTTCTTTTTCTTCACCGGCCAGCCCCAGGCTTTTCTTTTGGCGCCAATTCTTCGTGCGCTCGCTGTGCTCGTGAAGACGGCGGCCATCTTACCGCCGTCCTGTGCCTGGTCCAACGCCTTAGGCACCACTTGTTCTTCCCAATATGGAACCGGGACCCTTCGCCAATAGTCCAGATCCTGCCGACTACGCCACATGTAACGGGGTGCCAGGGGTGCCTCGGGGATTGTAGTCGTGGCCCCTTTTTCTATCAGGCTTACCCCCGGCTCCGCCGTCACTATTGGGACAGGGGATTGTTCTGTGGGGCAGAGTGTGGTGGAAAAGAGCATACTTTCAGCCGCAGGAAGACTCTTCAGGCAGGGATCAGATAAACCAAATGACATGTTTATTGCACAGAGTTTCACAGACAGCTCAATGCACGGATTTTGTAGCGCACGGTCACAATTCCTGTCCGGGGAAATCTTTCCTTGTTGTCTCCTCTAGTGGGGATGTGCCCGGCTACTCTACTTCACCTAGGCTCCCACTCCGGCTAACACAGACTGGACCCACACCAATTCTGCTTCACCCTTGAGGACACTTCTTCTCTTCTTCCCTTCTTTCTTTCTTTCTGCCCACTCAGCTCCACACTCTGCCCCTGGCTGTTCCTTCTCCCCCGTCCCGGAATCAACTGACTTTTACACACACACACACACACACACACACACACACACACACACACACACACACACACACACACACACACACTCTCTTTCCCCCTAAGCTGCCGGCTCCTCCTCCCTCCTGCACAGTTTCTATGGGGACAGCCGTCCCACCTGGCCACTAGGGGAAACCCAGCTATACAGTGCAATTACAATAAAACATTAACATAAAACATCAACAGCTTTGTCTACCCCAGCGGGGGTATTTTCAGGGGGTAACACTGCACCTCTTTGTAAGGGGTCTGCCCACCCCTTACAGTGCCATGTCTAATAATTGTGGCTGACTTGTGGTGCGTGACCAAACATTATTTTCCCCCAAAAATGTCACCAGTTAGATTTTTAGGTTGCACGTCTTGTATGATCATTCCGTTATGGACCACGCACCATGCTTGTGACCTGTTTTTTTATTTATTTTTTTTTCCCTTTAAACATTGCATCTGATTAGTCAATGGGGTCACACTGTGGCAAGTTGCCTACTGCGCCACATTAACTTGCAGACAAGCTGTACATACCTGTCAGTCACACGACCAGTCTGATAGTCAGATGTTGAGCAGTAAAAGTCTCTGGGTAGTCTTAAACCAAGTGTGGTAGGCCAATACAACGACTGATCCAACACCCTGTCCACCCAAAGTCATCAGAATATCTGGGGTTCTGTTGTGTGGTCCAGTTCACTACGTAGCTTTAGGTGATGCTTTTCCTGATACTCGGGTACCATGAGGCTTACTACTACTTTCAGAAGATGAAGACATACTGGTACCAGAGTTCTCCCTCACCGCCTCATCTGGTAAAGAGAGGTTCTGTAAACCTACAAATTTGGGGGCCAACCAATGGGCCAATAGGGTAAAGGAGTAAAAAATTGAACGGTGAAACTGAGTGGTCAAAACCTAGTCTGAGAACACAGCCTATAGATATGGAAACAACTGGTAAACGTCTAAAGCTTTGTACATGGATATTAAAAACTTTGAAAAGATGGGAAGGGATGTGAGACAAAAAATAGAAGAGGCGCATGGGATATAGTATCCATTACAGGAATGAAATGTTAAAGCCAAAAGGGTTAGCAATGATGTTCAGTGGGGCCAAAGTAAACACTTTGGATAATAATGTTATGATTAAATCTGAAAAAGTAAAGGTGGCTTTACACGCAGCGATATCGCTAGCGATGTCGCTGGTGAAAGCACCCACCCCCGTCAGTTGTGCGTCACGGGCAAATCGCTGCCCGTGGCGCACAATATCGTTAGGAGCCGTCACTCGGACTTATCCGCCTAGCGACGTCGCTGTTGCCGGCGAACCGCCTCATTTCTAAGTGGGGGGTCTGTGCGGTGTCACTAAGCGGCCGCCCAATAGGAGCAGAGATGAGCGGGACGTAACATCCCGCCCACCTCCTTCCTTCCTCATTGCCGGCGGTCGCAGGCAAGCTGCAGTTCGTAGTTCCCGAGGTGTCACACGTAGCGATGCGTGCGGCCTCAGGAACGACAAACAACCTGCGAGATCGTCGATTATTTGAAAAGGAACGACGTGTCAACGATGGACGATAAGGTGAGTATTTTCCATCGTTAACGGTCGTTCCTTGCTGTCACACGCAACAATGTCGCTAACGATGCCGGATGTGTGTCACAGAATCCATGACCCCGGCAATATATCGTTAGATACATCGTTGCGTGTAACAGGGCCTTAAGACGAGAATACAGTACACTCATAAAAGAGAGGAAGCCTGAAAATACCCAGAAAAGGTAGTGCAGTCCGAATGGACAAGGCAGATAATGACTATGATAAGAGGCACAGGGATAAAAGATGGCGCAGATGTTCATAGAGAATCCTGCGCACCGTGATATGGTGCTAATTATGTCAAATAAATGAATATCGTGCAGAGGTAAAGGAATTTTGATGGCCATGCAAGAAGTGCAGGATGGGCAACATAAGTGGACACCTGTGCTGTAGAAGGCGCACATAACATGCGAGATATAGGGCCAACATGTACCGTGTCCTCCCGAAAATAAGACAGGGTCCTATATTATATTATTTTTGCTCCATAAGATGCACTAGGGCAGTGTTTCTCAACTCCAGTCCTCAAGACCCACCAACAGATCATGTTTTCAAGTTTTCCTCAATCAGATTTTCAGGATTTCCTTAATCTTGCACAGGTGATTGAATTATTCCCTGTCTAATATTGAGGAAAACCTTAAAACATGATCTGTTGGTGGGTCTTGAGGACTGGAGTTGAGCAACACTGCACTAGGGCTTATTTTCAGGAAATGTCTTATTTTCCAATGAACAATAATACACATTTATTCATCAACAAAAAAAAAAATCAACATTTATACAAATATAATCAGATCATCACATTCTGGAACATCAGCATTTTGTGCTAATCTGATTACTGGTTCAGATACATTTTATTATCTGATCCGCTATTCTCATGATGCAGAACCAGTCCTATAGTGATGGGAACATACCGTATTTACAAAGGTTTAAATTACCTGCTTAAATGTATTATTCTCTATGTACTGCTAAGTTTACCCTCAAAATAAATCGGACACCTCCTAAAAGAATCACGCTTACCAGACACCAAACAATTAGAGCTGACAAGTGAATGGGCTCTCACATACAAATCCCCGTCACTGTCAGGTCTCCCTGTGTTCTGCAGCGGTTGGCTCCTCCTGGTGACTGGAAGCAGTATCACTTGCGCGAAGTGATGATGGTGCCCAATCAGTTTGTGAGAGCTGCTTTGCAATACAGCTGAATGGCGAGGAACCTTAAAGCAACACAGATCTCTGTGTGAGAACCCATCCGCCATCAGCACTTGTCAACTGTAATTGTTTGGGGTCTGGTGAGTGCAATATTTTATTTTTTTTTTCAGGGGTGGAAGTCTGCTTTCATTTGGGGGTGTCTTCTTTCTTTGATGAAGAGTCCTGCTGTTTAACTTTTTTCTCTAGCTGCTTGGACACTTCCTTATGGAACCACAACTAGGGCTTATTCTTGGAGTAGGGCTTATATTTTAAACACACTCCAACAAATCCTACTAGGCCTTATTTTGGGTTTAGGTCTTATTTTGGGGACCTTGCTGCATCTGACTCGCATTTCGCAGCGGCTTCTTCCAGCAATTTTGTCCGGACCATTTTTGGAGTTTTGTGTGAAATTATGTTCAGCTGCCCTTTTTTTTTTTTTTTTTTTTTTCTCTCTATTTTTTTTGTGTTGTTCCAAAACACACATAGGAAATAAATACATTTTATTTATATATATATAATATGAAATGTGTAATTGCAATGATATTCTGTGGTAAATATTTCACTTTCTGGAACAATTTTGAAGGTGCCAACACTTTCGCCCCTGACTATAACTGACAGGTGTAATGTTATTGTGCTTTATGGCAATTTCTGCTTTTTTTATTTTTTTTTTTAATGTGCTTTTTTAATGTGCGATTTGTAGAAGGCGGTTGTAGAATGTGTTTTTATTCTTTTATGTTTGTGATGATCTTGTGTGTGTTTTGTACGTCTTGTGCTTCTGCAGAGCCATATTTCTTTGGCACTCGTGCTTAGATCAAGCATTTAGAGTTATCAGGTTAATGGTTGTGTCTTTTGTCGTACGCAGAAGCCGAGCATGGTTATGCTTCCATGTTGCCTTATAATAGCAAGGAGAGGGACAGCTTGAAGAGGAAAAGCAAATCGAAAAAAAGCAGCAGTAGCAGGTAAGCTCAACCCCCCATCCCCAGGACGTGCTACAGTCGCTGGCAGCTCTGCTCTCCGCTCACATGCAATCCATATGTGACGTTTGGCAGCACACACCCCCCCCCCCCCCCCCCCCCCCCGGAGAATTTGTGCCTTCATTGAGAAACCTCTCGTGATTCCTGCTCTTGTTTTCATGTGAAAAATGTGTCTGAGCTGTTAGAGCGGTGAGAATGAAAAGCAGATTGCACTGCCAAGTGAATAATATCCAAGGTGACACATCCCAGGTAGTGCGGATGGCAGCACTGCTGAACGCCATGTACTAAAGCAGGAATAAAATAATATATAGCAAATAAAACGCATGGAAATGGAGTGCTTTATTAGGCTGTGTGCATACAGTGCATTTTTTATTTTTTATTTATTTTTTTTAGTGCAGTTTTTTGTCTCAAAGTCAATTATAATCCTGAAGGCTCGTACACACGTTGGGTTTTTCTTCCTTGCAGATTTGGTGCAGATATTAATCTGCAGCGTGTCACTTATTTCATCGTTTTTCACCCATTGAATTAAATTGAAAAATGCTGCAAAAACGCACATTTTCCTGCCAAGAAATGGTGCAGAAATGACTTCAACCAAATACTCCATGTGTGTACATAGCACGCAGGGACGGTTCACATTGTATTGTGTAGCCCTCAGCTTTGTACTATTACATTATATTATCTCTTATTGTTCTGTTTCTATGCTGCACTATTGCTATTGTTTGTATATCTGGTCTCATTGACTTGTGCGCATCTATTGTTAAGATCACATTCGGTGCATGTGCTTGTTGCCCACCGTCCATCTACTCGGCCCCCTTGTTTGTGCATTTAGGGTCCAATTCATCATTCTGCATAGTTACTGTACTCTTAAAGGGAACCTGTCAGGTGCAATATGCACACAGAGCCATAAGCAGGTCTGGGTGCATATATCTAATATCTGCCTAACAGTCCCTGTATCGAGTATCATACATAAAGAGATCTTTAGAAAAAATATTCTCCTCAAGGAGAAACGTTTTCCCCTTAGACCTCACTATAGCTTCTCATACAACCAGATCAGATCTTATACTGTGCACTGACAAGGGGCAATTGCCCCGAAACACCGTGTCTGCAATTTGAGGTTCTGATCTGGCATAAATCCTAGGTCATATGAAAAGGCTCGTTTAAAGGTTCACTTTTGACTTTTAGGATTGCTACTTCCAATAGGTGGCGCTAGAGTTTGTCTCCTTCCTCTGCTGAAGAGACAATTTGAATAAAGATCCTTTATGATATGCAAATGAGCACAGGGACTAGTCACAAGGGCGTTAGTTCCTGCGCTTATTCCGCCTTCTTAGCATGGTAGCACACCCACAATGGCATGCTAACATGCTATTCAATGCCCATTGCCCAGTGTCCTTATCAGCAGTGACACCCCTACCTGTGTCCATTGTCATCGCCTCAGATGCCGGGCTTAGGGTCAGTGCGCATGATCAGAGTGCCTGGGACGTCCGGTAATGCGCACTATGAAGCCGGGTGTATGATTCCCTGCTTCTGAGAGGTCTAGTGCGCATGACTGGAAGTGTCGGGCATTCTGATCATGTGCACTGCCCGGCGTTCTGAAGCGGTGACAAACGACGCAGGTACGCGCGTCACCGCTGATGACAATGGGCATTGAATAGCATGTTTGCCTCCATGGGTGCGCTTACTAACATGCTAAGAGGGCGCAATGAGCACAGGAACTAACACCCTTGGGACTATTCGCTGGCCTCATTAACATATCATAAAGGATCTTTAGAAATACTTTTTCTAAAGATCTCTTTATGTATGATACTAGATACAGGGATGGTTAGGCAGGGATTAGCAATATAAGCCCAGAACTGCTCATGGTCCTCAGGGCATATTGCACCCGACAGGTTCCCTTTAAGTTGTTTTGTTTTTCTCTGTTAGGTTGTGGTTTTCTGACATTGTTTTCACCTAATTCATCCAAACAGGGCACAGAGTTCATGAATTTTGCAGAATAGCTCACATTGTCTTTTACTTCTGCCTTTTTGCCATGTTTGTAACTTCTTAGCTCTAAAAGCCACACGTTTTGCAAAAAAAAACAAACAACAATTTTTAGCTGTTGTATATAACGTCACCCTGGGGGGGGGGGGGGGGCTGAAGTCAAATTGCGCCAAGTCGTGCATCTTCTTCTTTTTTTTTTTTTTTTTTTTTTTTTTTTAAACGTTGCTTTTCATGGAGCTAAAACATCTAGAAAAGCCACATGGACATAAAACATAACAACAAAAGAGAACTAGAAAAATGACACAAATCACAATCTGAGAGGCATTCACACCACAAAACCTGACAATGTGATATGTATCAAGCCCCTATTGTATAATCTAAGTCTACAATCCCTGTAATAGAATTGTACCGCATCACTGTGCACCATTGTGAGCCCATATTGAGGGGCAACGATACTACACCGATAATGGATGAATGATGATCCTTGGCAGATTCGTTCACAGGACTGCTGACCCCACAGTAATAAATCAGTGTGGGGCAGGTCTATAAATTGGCAAAAAATAACTATTACAACAAAATTGTGGGTTAGAAAATGATCTATATTAGAAATATGGGACTTTTGCTACTTTTTAAGTTTTACAGTTGTGTAATAGCTGACACGATGAACTCCTGAGACGTGAGAATTGAAAGCTGATGGCCATCTTAAGTGTTGGTGGAGACGCCACGTCTTATTTAGATTGGCCCCTTTTATTCCCAACAAAGACAATAGGCTTAATTTATCATTTTGTGTTAAAGGGGTGTTCCTATCTTCAAGATCCTATCCTAATATGTAATAGGCATTATAATATTAGCAAATACCTCCAACTAGAAATGTAGTATAGCTCTCTTGATATAGCCACATCTCTTACCTCATGTGCAGGGCATTGCAGCTTAGATATCCATGGTTACAACCACAAGCAACAAACTGTCACTATATGACTGGACGTAACCGTGGATACTTAAGCTGCAATGCCCTGCACATGAGGTAAGAGACATGGCTATATCCGGAGAACATTTCAAATTGGAGGTTACACCTCCTACATATTGGGATAGTATCCTGGGAGATGGGAATTACCCTTTAACTTGTTGCCATGACTGACCAATCGCCACTTAGCTTTCATTTCTTTAACTTCTCTGGAAAAAATGAATGCTGCAATGTGATTGGGCGCTAAGGCCAGATTTTCGGTTTCAATAAATGAGGCCTATATTTTTTAAGATCTATGTGGAAAATGGATATAAGGCCGTGTGCGGCTTCATTTTTCATTGCGTTTACAGCAAAATTTTGCCCATTTTGCAACATTTCATTGTCGTAAACGTCCAAATCATAATTTATCAGTGTTTCCCTCTGTTTATGACACCAGGTTGGCGTGGATTTATTTTCTAATATAGAAAAGTATATCAATAAACATGGATGAAAAGTCAAATTTTGCGACATTTCACCTGATACATTGGTCTCTGGCTCTTATATCTAATATTGAAGTGATTTAAAAAGTTGGTCTGGCGTAATTTGCACAATATGTATTGTTAAGGGGAACCTGTCACCAGATTTGGCCCCTATAAGCTGTGGCCACCACCAGTGACCTCTTATATACAGCATTCCAGAATACTGTTTATAAAAGCCCAGGCCGCTGTGTAGAATGTAAAAAACAGTTTTATAATACTCACCTAGGAGGCGGGACGGTCCGATGGGTGCCTCCTCATCCGGTCCGGCGCCTCCTCTCTGCGGCGATCTCCGTCCTCCTTATTCTGAGGCCCATGTGCATGATGCATCCTACGTCATACACCCTGGCCAGCTTTGTGGTCCTGCACCGGCGCACTTTGATCTCTCTGCTCAGGGCAGAACAGAGTATTGTAGTGCTCATGTGCGGGCGGTCCTTAACTTTCCTAGTGCCTCCGTATTACAGTACTTTGATCTGCCCTCAGCATGGCAGATCAAAGTGCTCCTGCGCAAGACTGCAATGCCGGCCTGTGTTGATGATGTAGAACACGTCATCCACACTGTCCTGGGTAGAAGGAGGACTGCAATCGCCGCAGAGAGGAGGCACCGGACCGGAGAGCAGCGACACCTATCTGACCAGACTGCCCCCTAGAGGAGTATTATAAGTGTTTTTTACATTCTACAGAGCGGCCTGGGCTCTTATATACAGTATTCTGCAATACTGTAAATAAGGGCTCAGTGGTGGTGGCTGCTCAGTGGTGGCCGCAGCTTATATGGGACAAATCTGGTGACTGGTTCCCTTTCACGTGGGACACTGAATAAATATGGATTGTTGGAGTTAGTGAATAGAATACAGATTTGATGCCAGTTACGCTATTTTTGGTAAATGTAGGCCCGAGTGATTGTTGATTTTTTTTTTTTTTTTTTTTTTTTTTTTTGTTCCCAGTAATTTTCTATGAAGTTTCTAATAACATCTGAGTCCGGCCTAACGAGGTATTGGAGTCCTGATTGTTTACAGGCCGCTGTCAGCAGCAGATATCGATCATGCGCTGGCAATGGTCCCCAAATAATGATACATTTCGTGTCGTCCTACGTCATTTGCGTAGACTGCAGCCAGCGCGTCTTGTATTAGTACGGCCATACATATGCAGCACTGTGACGCCATAGAGGAGAGCACCATCTGCACATGTATGTGTCAGTGTATTCTCCGTTATTTCAGTATGTGTTTTATTCTATTTCTGGGCCTGAACGCCTCTCATTTCTTGTACTCGCATATTCCTCGCTGCCTTCCCCCGTGGATCCTATTCAATGTATGGAAATGGTGACTTGTTCAGCTGTAACCATAGTAACCCGAGGCAGGACGAGGCCTAGGCAGGCGTATGGCCGGTGTGCCGCCATGTGCGTCGCTGGGCCTGTGATTATTCAGCGTGTGCTCTGAGGTGACAGATGACAAGGTCACACAGAGTTCGGGCCTAATGGGACATCCCTGGTGAAAACTGTCACAGGCAAATTGTTGGCATGAAAACCATTGATGTGGCTATAACACGGAAATGTAATGGCTGATATACACGCTTGCTTTTACGCCCTATCCCCTAATGTAAATCTTAATATGGGCCAGTAATGGTCGCCGACTACTGCAGTGACACAAATTGTATCTGACAGTTGCCATAGAAACCACATTAATAATTTGCATAATACAATAAAATAGGTTAATAGAAGGAAGCAAGTGCTATATAGGGGCCCATGTGAGAATACTATGTAAAATAGAGGACAGACGTGTCCTTTTTATTAGATGAACCGGCCATTTTGCATTCTGAAAAATGGCGGTGTATATTGTGGGGTTTTTCATGTCATCCTTTATGCATAGAAATTGTAAGGACAGTAGTTGGTAAATGTTTACCTGTAGATTTAAAGATTCTCCCCCCCCCAATATCTGATGGGATTTGATGATAAATCATGTGATTCACATGTAAACCCCCATGGAATAAATGGCGCTATAATAATAATTGAGGGGGTGATTTGTAGAAGCTGACCATACAGTCCCTACAGCGCCCACTGCAGGGGAAAGGTAGTACTACATGCTAACCAGTTATCCAATGTATGGCGGCCATGTCTGCCAGGGTGAGGCTCTCTGTTCTGGCTACTAGAGGCAGGTCTTGAGCAGTGTATCATCTCCTTCATGGCTGCACGTCAAAATATGTTAAATGGGGCAACTGAATGTGAAAAGGCTGTAAACTGCCTTAAAGGGGCTGTCCACTACTTTGATTCCACATGGTTTTCCCCCCGGTAAAATAATAAAAACTATACTCTCTTCATGTGCCAAGGAGCGCAATGCCAGGGCTCACGTTGGGTTGTGACATCACACGAGCCCACATCCAATCAGTGCCGACTTCCTTTTAGGGTATGTGCGCACGTGTGCGTATTACATGCAGTTACGCTGCGATCTGCACAGCAGCGTAACTGCATGCGTCCTGCGTCCCCTGCACAGTCTATGGAGATTGTGCAGGGGCCGTGCGCACGTGGCATGTTAGAACGCAGCGATTCGGCTGCTTGCCGAATCGCTGCGTTCAAGAAGTGACATGTCACTTCTTTCGTGCATTCTGCATGCTGTCTATAGGGAGAGGCAGCATGCAGAGCGCACGAATCTGCCGGCACCAGGCGCTTCAGAACGCAGCTTTTCAGCTGCGCTCTGAAGCGCACATTTTCGGTGCGGTGCAGAGCGCACACGTGCGCACATAGTCTCTTTTAGGGTATGTGCGCACGTGTGCGCTCTGCACCGCACCGAAAATGTGCGCTTGAGAGCGCAGCTGAAAAGCTGCGTTGTGAAGCGCATGGTGCCGGCAGATTCGTGCGCTCTGCATGCTACCTCTCCCTATAGACAGCATGCAGAACGCACGAAAGAAGTGACATGTCACTTCTTAGAACGCAGCAATTCGGCAAGCAGCCGAATCGCTGCGTTCTAACATGCCACGTGCGCACGGCCCCTGCACAATCTCCATAGACTGTGCAGGGGACGCAGGACGCATGCAGTTACGCTGCGGTGCAGAACGCAGCGTAACGGCATGTAATACGCACACGTGCACACATACCCTTAGGGCGGCTTTGCACGTTGCGACATTGCACGTGCGATGTCGGTGGGGTCAAATCGAAAGTGACGCACATCCGGCGTCGCAGTCGATATCGCAACGTGCAAATCCTTTTTGATACGATGAACGAGCGCAAAAGCGTCGTTATCGTATCATCGCTGCAGCCTCCGACATTTCCATAATGCCGGTGCAGCGACAGGTACGATGTTGTTCCTCGCTCCTGCGGCAGCACACATCGCTGTGTATGAAGCCGCAGGAGCGAGGAACTTCACCTTACCTGCCGCCGGCTGCAATGAGAAGGACGGAGGTGGGCGGGATGTTTACACATCCACTTCAATTGGCCGCGTGCCGTGTGACGTCGCTGTGACGCCGCACAACCCGCCCCCTTAGGAAGGAGGCGGGTCGCCGGCCAGAGGGACGTCGCACGGCAGGTATGTGCGTGTGAAACTGCCGTAGCGATAATAATCGCTACGGCAGCTTTCACTAGATATTGCACGTGCGACAGGGGCGGGACTATCGCTGCAGCATCGGTAACACATTGTTACTGATGTCGCAGCTTGCAAAGCCCGCCTTAGACCGAAAGAACAATCAACAGGAAGTGCATGCAGCCGCTGTGCTCACTTCCTGTTGATTTTATTTGTTTGGTCCAAAGGCTGAGAAAGAAGCCGGCACTGATTGAACATGGGGCGTGTGTAACATCACAACCTGACGTGAGCCCTGGCAGTGTTGAAACTGTGCTGGTACGGGAGGGTAGTGTAGTCTGGAGGAAACATGGAATCAAATGGGGTTGTCCTAGTAGTTGACAACCCCTTAAGTTCCCTATTAACCAGTAAGTTTAGATGATGTCTTTTAAAGGAATTTTCCTCCAATCCTCTTTCACATTAGGCAGGATTGTGTTGACAGGTGTCTGCCCAGGTCTCCTACATGGGCAGAAGGTACCTTACACCATTTATAATCATGGTTTGGGACACACGCATGATACCCGTCAGCTGGTCTCGTTTACAGTGGTCCATATTTATGATATCCATCAGCTGGTCAGACTTAATGGTCCACGCCCATGATACCTTAAGCTGGTCACGCTTACAGTGGTCTACACCCGTGATACCCGTTAGCTGGTCATGCTTACAGTGGTCCGCACCCTTGATACTTTCAGCTGGTCACACTTACAGTGGTCCGCAGCCATGATACCCATCAGCTGGTCACGCTTACAGTGGTCCGCACCTATGATACCTTTAGCTGGTCATGCTTACAGTGGTCCGCACCCATGACTCCTTCAGCTGCTAACGCTTACAATGGTCTGCACCCATGATAATGCTTTAAGCTGGTCATGCTTCCAGGCATTCAGTGGTCCGCAGAACATTATCAGCATTTTTTTTACCTCCTGATATGGAAGTGAGAGACACCAAAAAAACCCTTAAAAAGACTGGTCATTTTAAACGTTAACTTTGTACATCACATCAATATATTAGAATTATGACGTTACAATGCATGGAGGAGTTTGTGCCCAGAGAAGAGGTAGTGAACATTGACACATTGACATTATTTGTGGTGAACAGCCCAAAAATTACAACAGATGACTTTTCTTATGACCCAGCACAGTATTAGTGGCTCTATATCCATCTCTACTGCCTCCTAAAATCGCTCAGGTACATTTTAGTATCTGCTCGGGTGCTTGGTACTCGAGTCGAGCACTTTCAGAGCGTCTGACCTGATCAAGTGGAGAAACGAATATATTGGAATCAGTGATTGGCATTCGTCCCACAGCAGGTTTCCTTCCAGCGCTCATGGTCATCTTAGCCATAATACTTATCTGCCACCTAAAAGTCTAAGGACATATTGTCATGACTGTAGAACAATGTAATGACTGAATTGTTCTGGTGACACGGCCGGTTCAAAGGCCTGGCCTTAGAAGTTACTCAGGGAGTCGTGACCAATTCTTTCCTTGTTGTTTGGTATTTCTATTATATCATCTGCGTAATAAGTGCCTTTTTCATCCAATCCTGTAAAAATGACATCTCAGTGTAACCTTACACCTCTGGGTGTGAATGTCATTTCTGTGGAATGCGTCTTCCCATAAGAAGAAAGTCTGTCAGCGTGAAGCTTGGCTGCCTGTCCCGTTTAAGCAACGTCTTCATAGGTTGGGATGAATCACTCCATCGAAACACCAGCCCTGATCTCGACGAGTACTCCTTTCTGCTACCCATGTTTTTCAAGTTTGCTCACGTGTCATTAGAGGCTTGCCAATAATTGCGATCAGGATTTTGGTATATGAGGAAACACACAAGGCTCCATTCACATCTGTACTGTTTTAATTCCATTGTTCTGCTCCCTCACGAGAACATTTCCATGCTAGACACCAGCGCTAGATAGACATCATTGACTTTAATAGTATCTGTCTAGTTTTGTATCATTGAGTCTGGCATGTTAGCGGACAAAATAGGAGATCTGTCATGAAGGCTCCAACACGGGTGTGAACAGAGGCTCACATGGACATGGGGACATTAGTTGTTTTTGGTTTTGTATTACAGAACTGATTGATTTCAAAAGGGATTTATTGTATTTCAATTGATTTTTCTGGCTAACACGGTACCGCAATATTACCCTGTATTGCACACAAAAGGGATTTAGAATGATCTTCTGATGTGTTGCATCGGTGAAGACTCTTGAGGCCCCAATACACCTTTATCTAAAGGCGACTGAACCTGCTGATATTGGTGGTGTCAGAGGACAACCAAATGTGCGTGGAGGCCTACCGGTTCTGCCCTGATGGCTCATCCATTATTTTTCCCTAGAGATGCCAGCAATCACAGGAACGCTCATCCCGTGTATGGAAGAGTCGGGGCATATAGCTGCTGCCTGATGATCATTTGGTTGACCGTTATCTTATCTGTATCGGGGCCTTTACCGCCACCAGTTTTCAGAATGAATTTCAATTTGTGAGCCATTCCAGCACTATTCACTTCCACTTTGAGACTTGAGCAGCACAGGAACTTTGCATCTACTGATGTCATATATTGGGGGTTTTTTTTATCAAAAACTCTAAACACTTTATTGAAACATAAGAGCATACAAATCACCCCTCCTCCCCCCCCCCCATATAAAAAAAACTAAATTTTCCCACATAAAGAGCATGTTTCTTAAAGTGCACCTGTACAATATTTTACTCACTTGTATAGCACTATCAATTCCACAGCGCTTTACAGACACCATCATCACTGTCCCCATAAGGGCTCACAATCTGAATTTCCTATTAGTATGTCCTTGGAGTATGGGAGGAAACTGGAGGACACCCACAGAAACACAGGAGAACATCCTAGCAGATGTTGTCCTTGGTGGGATTTGAACCCAGGAACTTCAAGACTGCAGTGATAACCACTGAGACACGGTGCTGCCACAACAGCAATAAGACAGGTGATGATTCTGAAGCCAAACCACCCCCCCCTCTTCACCACCACTTAGCTTTACCCCCCCCTCTCTACTCCAGAATATATATATATATATATATATATATATATATATATACAAAGTGTGTGTGTGTGTGTGTGTGTGTATATATATATATATATATATATAATGTATATGTAATTAACAAAGCTCAATGGGGACAAAGAGACCAGGTTTGCTGCCCTACATTGTCCTCCCACCTCCCGAGTTGGAGGTACGCCTGCTGTATGAATGCACAACCTCTCCCTACATCTGGTGGTACATGACACCTTATTGTACATGCACAAGACTCAGCAGATATCAGTAGACATGAAGCCACCTGCCCCGTTGACCTGGAGTTTCATCAGAGGTGGAGAATCTTAAAAATAGTTTTTTTTGTACTAAAACATTGACTTATGTTTAATAGAATAAGGTGAGAGTCCTGCGAGCACATCGGCATATCCGTGATTGATTGTCCCTTTCGGACTCTTTGAAGTGATGAGCTGCAGTTTTGAATATCTTCACATTTTCTTGCCCTTTTATACATATATTTAGTGTTTTATGTATTGGATACTGATGCTGCACCAGAGGTCACATTTCCGTTTTTAGGATCAGGCTGACATGTTCCTCCGATAACATTGACAGGGAGGGTCATCTGTGACATGAAGACCTTTCACACCTCAATATGTTCTCATCTGTTGTGATAAGGAGCCGTTGTGCCGGGTCCATCTGTCTGTGCCAGCGTTTCTCTTCACCTCTTCTGCTGGGTGTCACAATTTCTGCACTGCTGCAAACACTATGAACATGACAAAATCTAACCGTGTCCGACATATTGAGTCCTTATGTCTTGTTGTTGATGCTGACTGCACACTAAAAGGTCTTCTGGGTTTGCTTTGTTGTTGGGATAAGCCATTTGGCTCAGCCTTGAGGGCTATTGATCTGAAAAACGCCATCATTAAATGGTGATTCATATGATAATCTTGGGAAGGGGCCGGGTGGGGCATTCTCTGAATGGGTAACTTGTGCTGCTGAACCTTTCCCAACACAAACATATATTACCTATTGTGTTTTTAACCAAAAAAATAGTTAACACATTTGTGTGATATAGACAAAATTTTCATTTGCGATGTTGTCCTTGCTTGGGCCACCTACGTATATGCTATGTAGACAAAATTATGAAATTATGGGAACACTTACACATTAAGGCCGCTTTACACGCTGCGACATCGCTAGTGACCGCACCCGCCCCCGTCATTTGTGCGTCACTGGCAAATCGCTGCCCGTGGCGAACAATATCGAAGGTACGCGTCACACGTACTTGCCTGCCTAATGACGTCGCTGTGGCCGTCAAACTGCCTCTTTTTTCTAAGGGGGCGGTTCGTGCGGCGTCACAGCGACGTCACACAGCAGGCAACCAATAGAAGCGGAGGGGCGGAGAGCAGCCGCATGAAGGTCACTCCCACCTCCGGAGGACGCAGGTACGGTGCTGTTCGTCGTTCCCACGGTGTCACACGTAGCGATGTGTGCTGCCTCAGGAACGATGAACAACCTGCGTCTCAGAAGATCAACGACATTTTGAAAATATACGACCTTTCAGCGATCAACAATGTGGTGAGTATTTTGGATCGTTAGCGGTCGCTCGTACGTGTCACACGTAACGACGTTGCTAATGAGGCCGGATGTCCGTCACTAATTCCGTGACCCCAGCAACATCTTGTTAGCGATGTCGTTGCGTGTAAAGCGGCCTTTACACCTACAGGAGCTTTTTTTTTTTTTTTTTTTATTTTATTTTACCTCCTTATTCTAAGTCTATCCTCTCTTCCGGAAGGCTTTCTACAAGATGTTGGAGGTGTCTCTGGAAATTTATACCCACATTGCTGTTGTAGGAGAGGGCCAGGCTCACAATCTCTGTTCTAGTTCATCCTAAAGTTTTGGGATGGCGTTGAGGTCGGGTCATGTTCTTCCACACCAAAAGTCTCCAACCATGACTTTATGGACCTTGTGTGCTGGCGCACAGTCATAGGGAATAGAAAAGGGTCTTCCCTGAACTGTTCCTGCAGAGTTGGAAGCTACAATTGTCCAAAATGTCTTGCTATGCTAAAGCATTAAGCTAGGCGAACCCCTAGAAAACAACCTCATAGGATTATCCTTCCTCCACCAAACTTTACATTTCTCACAAGTCAGTCAGGCAGGTAACGTTCTCCTGACATTTGCTAAACCCAGACTGGTCCATCAGATGCCAGCTAGAGTCCAGTGGTGGTGTGCGCAGCACCGCTTGGCATTATGCTTGCTGGGGTGAGGTTTTTCTGCACCTGCTGGGCTATGGAAAGCCATGTCATGAAGCCCCGTGTGCATAGTTTTTGTGTTGATGTTACTATCTGAGGAGGTTTGGCTCTGCAGTTATTGAGCAATGGTGTCTAGCATTGATATGAATTTATTTGAGCGTCCAATTCCATTGGCCATGACAGTGGTCTCAGGTGGTGGACAGGAAAGGGCATCATGTCTCCTACCTGGTGGTGTCCACAGCCCTTCTTTTGATTGCCTCTGGCCTGAGGCAATGTCACATATGTGTCATGCTGCAAGGATGTTGTTGCGCCAGGTGGGGTAATCAAAAGAAGGGCAAGTAAAAGGTGGTACTCCGTCTCCCGTCCAGCGGACATAGACCAACCTTGTGGCTGTTAGATCGGGATATTGAAATCAATTCACACGAATTCTATTACTGACTTTTATATCCTGTGCTCCTCAGCACTCGGCGGCTCGTTCAGTAACTTTACATGGTCTCCGCTTTGTGGCTGACTTGCTGCGCTTCCAAAACGCTTCCACCTATCCATAATAATATGTCACAAAAGATCTAGATATATTTAGGAGTGAAGAAACCTCATGAACAGACTTAATACAACAAAGACCTACTATTACAGGACCACGCTAGTATCATGGAGCTCTTTGGAGAGAGACATTCTGTCACACTCGCCAGGCAGCCGGCATGGCGGGGGGCTGGATTATATACACATGTGCGACTGAGTGAAAAACCTGAATTCAGAGATTAAGACGTGTCTCCTCATACTTTTCTCCATGTATGGTATTAAAGCAATGAAAAAATGTGACAATATTGTCCATAGCAAGCAGATATATTCGATATTGTAATAAGCTGAAGGAGAAAACCATCATGCACACGATACACATCCATGTCTACCGCAGGCCCCTCATATCGCACCTTGGGGGTCTGCATACATCATTGTGGTATGGCTGAGGCCAAACTCTGAAACCATTTGGATTGGATTCACAGACTCCCCCCAAACCCCCCCCCCCCCCCCCCCCCCCTCGCTGCCCCCATGCACAGTAGTGTTGGCCGCTGCCCCCATGCACAGTAGTGTTGGCCGCTGCCCCCATGCACAGTAGTGTTGGCCGCTGCCCCCATGCACAGTAGTGTTGGCCGCTGCCCCCATGCACAGTAGTGTTGGCCGCTGCCCCCATGCACAGTAGTGTTGGCCGCTGCCCCCATGCACAGTAGTGTTGGCCGCTGCCCCCATGCACAGTAGTGTTGGCCGCTGCCCCCATGCACAGTAGTGTTGGCCGCTGCCCCCATGCACAGTAGTGTTGGCCGCTGCCCCCATGCACAGTTGTGTTGGCCGCTGCCCCCATGCACAGTAGTGTTGGCCGCTGCCCCCATGCACAGTAGTGTTGGCCGCTGCCCCCATGCACAGTAGTGTTGGCCGCTGCCCCCATGCACAGTAGTGTTGGCCGCTGCCCCCATGCACAGTAGTGTTGGCCGCTGCCCCCATGCACAGTAGTGTTGGCCGCTGCCCCCATGCACAGTAGTGTTGGCCGCTGCCCCCATGCACAGTAGTGTTGGCCGCTGCCCCCATGCACAGTAGTGTTGGCTGAACTCGTGGATATTGGTACAAGTGGCCAACATTAGTCTGTGTACCAGGGCCTTCAGTCTTTTTTCAGCCATGGTCTTGACCTTCATAATACGTACCTGACTCGAAAACAACAACATTGTATAATTGCAGCAGAAGTGACTGTGTCATATGTCTGTCCTCAATCTGGATTGTAATTGTGATCCCACCTAGACACACCATGTGCTTTCCTCCCGTAGTAATGGGTGCACCCACGCAGCGCTCCTCTCCTGACACTAATCCAGCTCTGCTTTTAACAACGCCACGTTTCTAATATTTAAATGACTGTGTAAGCCTAATATTAGAGAGGATGTGACTAATTCATTGGCTATTTTTGCATTTCAGATCAACCCATAATGAAATGGAGAAGAACAGGTAGGTCCAGTCTCTTCACATGTTGGTTTTTTTCACCCTCCGCACTGCGGCCATGTCTGTTTATAGCTGCCAAGAGCCCTTTTCATTAGCTGTTCCTTCTTGTTTGGTTAAGTCCTCAGCGGTGGCTTTAGTGCGGGACCACAGTGTCACTTATCACCCGATTCTCTCTTTGAGTCATTACAGATCTAATTTTTTGTGTCTGTATTGATGTTTTTGTTTTTAGTCGTTTTCCAATTCCGCTCCACCCTGGTAATTGCTATAATTATCGGGTAGAATTTTGTGTCGCATTTCGCTACTTCAATAAAGTTGATCTACAGGGTCCAGTTTCTCCAGTAATACGGGGGGGGGGTTTTGTTCACATAGTAAATTGTGTTTATACATTTGGAATTTTTCCAGAATATTTTACATTAATACAACAAGAAGTCTTTTCTTTTGTTACAATGATAGATCTGAAGAGGTGGTTAGAAGGGTTGTCCGGGCATGTAGTATATCATTAGGAATCGGATAAATTCATCAATATGTAATTGAAGAGGATCCGACATCCGGCACCCCTGCTGATCAGCTGATAGCGGTGGACAAAATGTACAGCGAACATTATCCCCTTAACAACCAATGACATGCTATGTGCTTCAGGAGTCATCTCCCTGCCTATGATGCGGGCTCGCAAGCTGAGCCCGCATCTTTCCCTGCACATGTCGGCTGATCTGTCTGATTTGCCGCCAAGGATCAGAGACCAGCTATTAACCAGTTAAATCCCGCTGTCAGTTTCTGACAACTGGATAGAACATGCGCCGGCTAGGAGCGCGTCACTCCTCACTCCCATCGGCACTCCGATGACTTGATCCATGGGTCACCGATGCTTTGTCATGACAGCCTTGGGTCAGCTGATGACTCCGGTGCCTGTTATGATGATTCGGCAAGTCTGCGTTCATAGGAGATGATTTCTGCTATAAAGTATATAGTATATACTGTAATTATACAGTACATTATATATATATATATATATATATATATATATATATATATATATATATATATATATATATATATATATATATATATATATATATATAATAAAAAATGTATAAACATTTCAAATTTAACTTTGTTTTCTTTTCAATGTTTTAAAAAAAATACATTATTGTTTTTTTAAAAAAAAATAATAATACATGTTTGGTATTGCTGTGTTCAGAAGTGTCCAACCTGTCAAAATCTAAAATGAATTAATCTGACCAGTAAACAGTGTAATGAGAAAATAACTCGGGTGCAAAAAAAAAGCCCTCACACAGCTCCAGATCTCCAAAATTTTAAAAAAAAAAACCTCCCAGAATTTTTTTTTTCACCATAAAAATAAAACTAAATCTATACATATTTATTATCTGCATAATCATACTGACTTTTACAATCATATGGTCAGGTCGGTTTTATGGTAAAATGATAAAAAGGGAAAAAAAACAATTGCAGATTTTCTCGTGTTTTTTTTAATTTTGCCACACTTTATACTTTTATACTTCATATGATAAAGTGAATGGTGTCATTCAAAAGTACAAGTCGTAACACAAAAAAACAAGCCCTCCATCGGCTATATCAACGGAAAAATAAAAAAAAGTTATGACTCTTGAAATAAGGGGAGGAAAAAATTTAAAGCAGAAAGAAAAAAGAAAAAAATCGCCAGGACAATTTTAAGGGGTTAAACTGAAATGGACAGTACTGCTCCATTTCATGTGCTGTTAATCAGCTGCTGTGTGGGGACCCCACCAATCTGATGTCGATGACCTATTTCAAGGGTGGGTTATCAATAGTTATGCCTGGACAATCCCCTTTAAGAATAGTTTACCTTTTAAAACGTTCTGAAACTTAATAGTTTGAAAAGGAAAACCTAAATATTGTCACTACATAGGAAATCCATTTTATCTCCTCTATTATATTTTTAATAACGTTTGAGCCCTTTTTTTTTTTTTTTATCAGCCGGCTATTAAAGTAGTTGTAATGGCCAGTAGCCCGCCTGGTGTAGGTTTTAGGTTATGGCGGCCTTTATCAGGTCACCGCACTGTCTGATCAGGTTTATGAACTTCAATCTTCCCCCAAACCATGTAATAACTCGGCTGTATTCTGTTTTCTTTCCTAGGCGAGCTCATTTGCGGCTATGTCTGGAAAAGCTAAAAGTATTGGTACCCTTAGGTCCTGAATCTAACAGACATACCACGCTAAGTCTCTTAACAAGAGCAAAGTTGCACATAAAGGTGAGGAGCGGTGTGGATCCGGGTAGCCTGTACTACATAGGTGCGCTCTGCCCTGTGTAATCCTGCTTTCCTGCTATATAGAGATGCGTTGCTCTGTGTAATCTTGCTTGCCTGCTATATAGGGACGCGTTGCCCTGTGTAATCTTTCTTGCGTGCTACGTAGCAGTGTTTTGCCCTGTGTAATCTTGCTTGCCTGCTATATAGGGACACGTTGCCCTGTGTAATCTTGCTTGCCTGCTACGTAGGAGCGTTTTGCCCTGTGTAATCTTGCTTGCCTGCTATATAGGGATGCGTTGCTCTGTGTAATCTTGCTTGCCTGCTATATAGGGACGTGTTTTGCCCTGTGTAATCTTGCTTGCCTGCTATATAGGGACGCGTTGCCCTGTGTAATCTTGCTTGCCTGCTACGTAGGAGCGTTTTGCCCTGTGTAATCTTGCTTGCCTGCTATATAGGGATGCGTTGCTCTGTGTAATCTTGCTTGCCTGCTATATAGGGACGCGTTGCTCTGTGTAATCTTGCTTGCCTGCTATATAGGGACGCGTTGCTCTGTGTAATCTTGCTTGCCTGCTATATAGGGACGCGTTGCTCTGTGTAATCTTGCTTGCCTGCTATATAGGGACGCGTTGCCCTGTGTAATCTTGCTTGCCTGCTACGTAGGAGTGTTTTGCCCTGTGTAATCTTGCTTGCCTGCTATATAGGGACGCGGTTTGCCCTGTGTAATCTTGCTTGCCTGCTATATAGGGACACGTTGCCCTGTGTAATCTTGCTTGCCTGCTACGTAGGAGCGTTTTGCCCTGTGTAATCTTGCTTGCCTGCTATATAGGGACGCGTTGCTCTGTGTAATCTTGCTTGCCTGCTATATAGGGACGCGTTGCTCTGTGTAATCTTGCTTGCCTGCTATATAGGGATGCGTTGCCCTGTGTAATCTTGCTTGCCTGCTATATAGGGATGCGTTGCCCTGTGTAATCTTGCTTGCCTGCTATATAGGGACGCGTTGCCCTGTGTAATCTTGCTTGCGTGCTACGTAGGAGTGTTTTGCCCTGTGTAATCTCACTTGCGTGCTACGTAGGCGCGTTTTGCTCTGTGTAATCTTACTTGCGTGCTACGTAGGCGCGTTTTGCCCTGTGTAATCTTGCTTTCCTGCTATATAGGGACGCGTTGCTCTGTGTAATCTTGCTTGCCTGCTACGTAGGAGCGTTTTGCCCTGTGTAATCTTGCTTGCTTTTATCTTCTATAGAAACTTGAAGATTGTGACAGAAAGTCACAGCACCAAATAGAGCAGCTGCAGCGGGAGCAGCGACACTTAAAAAGGCAGCTAGAAAAATTTGGGGTGGAAAGAATAAGGATGGACAGTATAGGATCGGCGGTGTCATCCGAGAGGTCGGACTCTGATCGAGGTGAGTGCTCTCATATTACATGTACACTATATGGAGAAAAGTACTGGTAGACCCCTCTAATCACTCTAAGGGTGCTTTCACACATCCGGATTTTTGCTCTGCGGCACAATACGGCGTTCTGCAGAAAAACCGCCACCGGCTTTTGTAACGCCGGTGGCGGTTTTTTTTTGCATAGACTTACATTAGTGCCGTATTGTGCCGTAGGGGCTTGCATTCGATCTGGTTTTGGCCGCATGCGGCAGATTTAGCCGATGCGGCGGCCGGATCGAACGTCCCCTGCAACGTTTTTTGCTCCGGCAAAAAACACCGCATCGCGCCGCATCCGGCCGCTGCGGCGCATTTTTCAATGCATACTTATGGAGGCCGGATGCGGCGCGATGCGGAAAAAAACGCATCCGGTCGCCGCATGCGGTTTTTTCCACTTCGCATGCTCAGTAGCATGCCGCAACCGGAAAAAACCGGACGGGCCGCATGTAAAAACTTATGCAAAGGATGCGGTGTTTTCGCCGCATCCGTTGCATAGTTTTCACAGCCGGATTGAGCCGCAGGGCTCAAACCGGATGTGTGAAAGTAGCCTAATCAATGAATTTGGGTTACCCATGGCCCTCGCCATACAGACTGCCTTTACTACCACTTGTGGGTTGTTGTAAAGAGGTCACCAACATCAGCGCTGTCCTGTAATAGGACGTCACCGGTGTCACAGGATAGTTTAGGACATTTCTTTCCTCCTAAATATTCTACCATCACCAGTGATGAGTGAGTAGTAACTATTTGGGTTTGGATTATTCTTAACAAATCCCAAAGTTCTATTCTGGAATTCATCACGAATAACGAACCTAATGCAAATCAATGGGGAACCCGAGAAGTTTTCTTGGGAAATCTTCATGATAAATGCTCGAGTTCCCCATTGACTTGCATTAGGTTTGTTATTAGAGATGAATACTGGAATAGTATTTTGGGATTTGTTCCGAACAATCAGAACCCAAATAGTTACTATTCGCTCATCACTAGACATTACCTGTGTGTGTGGTATCCTATGAAAGTGGAATCACCGTGAAGTGGAGACAGCATGAGGTTACAGAGGAAGGTCGTCGGGTGCTGATGCACATGGAGAAGAAAAGTCAACGCTCTGCTGACCAAATAACTGCAGATGATAAGCCTCCTGTGCCCTTAACGTTAGCACAAAAACTGTGCGCAGGAGGGTAATAGCCGAACAGCCACATACAAACCTCACATCACCAAGCACAATGCCAAGTGTCCGAGTGGTGTAAGGCACGACACCACCGCACCATAGAGCAGGGGAAACGTGATAAATCCAGCCTCTCCATCTTATGGCAGTCTTATGGACCAGTCTGGGTTTGGTGAATGATGGGAAAATGTTACCTGCCTGACTGCATTGTAACGTGTAAAATTTAGCGGATAATGTTATGAGGTTGTTAATTCCAGTGAAGAGAAACCTTAATGCTTTAGCATATAAGATAATGTGGACAATTTCACCTTCCAGCTTTGTGAGAATAGTTTGGGGAGGCCCTTTTCTGTTCCCCATTACTCTGCCCCTTTACTCAAGGTCTATAAAGCCGTGGTTGGGGAAATTTGGTGTGGAAGAACATGACCATCCGCCCAAACCCCTGACCTCAACCCCACCCAGCACCTTTAGGATCAACTAGAACTGAGATGGGGAGTCTGGCCCTCTCATTCTACCTCCGTGTGGTACCTCACAAATGCTCTTCTGGATGAAGGGGCAAAAATCTCCACAAAACCCTCCAAAGTGTTGTAGAAATCCTGCCCAAAAGAGTGAGAGCTGTCGTATCTGCAGATCGAGGGGGTGATGAGGATCAACTTCAGATTTGGATTAAGATGATAAAGGCTCCTGTAGGTGTAATGTGATGGTGTCACATTACACCCCCCCCCCCCCCCAAACATCTTAGTCGTATATCACACATGTACATTTCTAATAAACGTTCATGGGAACAGTTGTTATTGTTTTGTCTCTTGTTTGCATAATTAGTTAGTACGTGTGAATACGTGAAACTTTGTAATGTTTTCTACCAACGGGAAATTGCATCTTCCTCACCTTCCTGCAACCTGTACTTCCCCATTCTTTGATTACGGGCTATGTGTACATGTTCATAAACCTCCATAGAAATCAATAGTTTATAGAGGGGGAGGAGGGGGATGCAGCTGCAGTTTCTGTGCCCGTTTGTATCAGCATGAAGTGGGCAGGGAGCAGCAAAATGCTGTGTGTAGATTTTATAATGCTCATTAAATGAATATATATATTTGTTTTTCTACAGAAGAGATTGACGTGGATGTGGAAAGCACAGACTATGTAACAGCAGACCTGGACTGGAGCAGTAGTAGCAGCAGTGCCAGTGACTTGGATGAGCGGGGAAGCCTGCAGAGTATTTGCAGTGACGAAGGTTATTCCAGTGCGGGAATTAAAAGGATAGAACTACAAGACAATCCCAAAGCCAGTGTTACCCTATAAACCGCCTGTAAGAGAAGGTGAGGGGAGGGGGGAGAGCATACAAGTGTCCCAGCAATTCTTCACTCTCCTTCCCAGTGCTCCAACATCAGAGACTGTCTTATCTAGTGACTGCATTCACACCATAATCTTGCACGTAAAAAAAAAAAAAAAAAATGTCCACTCTCCCGGCTCTGTTTGTTGCTTCCCTTCCCCTAGAGCTCCTGAGAGGTATGTGGGTGTCAGTTTACATTTTAAGTCACATGCAATCCCATCCGCCATTGTCCTCCAGGAGACTACATTCCAGAAAGACACGAAGCACTCAAATAGAAAAATCTCTATATATTTATGTACAAGAAGGTGCGACCATGCAGCAGTGGTAAGGATTGTTCCCGATGTGGAGGTAGGCGAGTGCGTGCCGCTCAGCTTCCGCATCTGTCATCTCCACCCGCTAGATCTGACCAAGCACAGATGTTCTGCGATCTCCCTGCAACACGGAAAGTATCTTGCATCACCTGGAATACACATCTGGGAGCGGTATGAAGGATTTATGTCGAAAGCATCTTGCAACCCTGCAAGGCTTCAGTTTACAGCTCTTCTACTATTCAATCAGAAGCTGCCAGGAGGCTACAGAAGAAGGGACATGAGGTCTCTATTCAGCCGTTCTGGCCGAGAACAGTGAGAATGCTGCTAATACAGATGATATATATATAGATATATTTTATTTTCACAAATTCGTGCACCTATTGTTGCATTGAACCCAGCACACTCTAAAGAAACACAAAGCTGGACCTTTCCGGCTCTTTTGGGAGATCTGTAAAGCCACTTTCTTTTTTTTTTTTGTCAACTGTTGTTTTTGATTTCCGTCCTTGTAGGTTGTTGGTGTCTGCCTCGTTTTTAGCAGTATTTCATTAATATTGACTTATCACTTTAGAAATTAGTTATTGTTCCCAATTCTGGCTTGTTATCCATGGTTGTCCAGGTGTGGGAAAACCAAAAGTCCGAGCACGTCTTGACAATCGAAGACAGTTTGGGTAGGCTGGACATCTGGAGAGCCACATCTTGTTGAGCTCCGTTCCAGAAGATGACCACCTGACTGTAAGCAGTACACTTTGAACATATACCCTTGATAATGGGGTTTGGTTTTTTGTCCATTTATTTTGGTGTCTTTCCAAAATGTATCCTCAGAAGATATGAATCCGTTCAGTACAAAGTCAAAGGCAGCCATGTTTATTCTGTTAGTAGAAACCACAATGCTTTGGACACAGGTTTTTACAATCATTTTGCAATCTTTTTAACTCCCAACATTTGCCGTTGTATAGATTTACCCCCAAGCCTACTTTTTTTATTTTTTTTTTTCCCAGTTTGGGCATTTTTATTATTTTCTACCTCATGGAAAAATGAACAAGAATTGCTCAGTGCTTTGAGTGCAGAATATAAAAATGTCGTTTTTTTTTTTTGTATAGCCTTGTAACCAAATTTAGAATATGTGCCCCTAGTTCAGCAATGGCTAAAACAGGGGTGCAGTAGGGAAAATGCGCACTTATATATGTTGAAAGGAAAAGACTTCCAGTGGTTAGGCTAGCACTTTTGTTATTTTTCTAGCCACGTTTTCTCACAGGTGTTCTCCATTTAAATGCATTGTTAGAAAAATCTGATTACTAATACCTGGTGAGATGGAGAAAATGCATGGCTCAACTGCTGCCGGAACTTCTCTGCCTTCGGCACAGGACCAATCCGGTATTGGACTTGACAGCTGAAAAATATATTTTCATGGATACTCAACCTTTTAAATGTTACTGACAAGCAGACTACTTCAGCTAAGGCCAGTTTCACAAGTCCAATATTTGTGGTCGGAGTACAGACAGCAATATCCAGGATCGGTCATGGGTCTCCTGACCTGAACTCATCAGCCTCTTATATGGTTGAGTTTGGGCCAGAGAATATCTGTAAAATTCGGACTTGTGAAATTGGCTTAAGTCTACTTCCACTCAAGGCCAAAAGGTTACAGACCTGAATATAGAGAAGGGGCTGGGAGATTTAGAGGCACTCAAACCTCATTTTGCCATAGTAATCAGATTTTTGTGGAGCTCTGTTCCTGGGTTTCAATTAAGATATTTTGTGTTGCTACTGCCTCTATTGATATTAAGCCTTATTTTGAGGACAGGCACACAGACACTGGAGCAATAATCTAGAGTAATATTAACCCTTCATCCACCCAGTAAGGGGACGGTTGGGTCCCGCCTTCACTCCATAACGTTCATTTGCTCATCGTATTAACAAAAGTACTTGGTGTTTTAATCAATGTATTGTTTCCTTTCCCGTATTCTATTTCTTATACAATCCCAATCCTAAATCCCACATCTGAGATTAACCAGCATAACGAATTTCCTAATCTTTCCCTGAATCTCTGTTGCGTCTGATGACTAAAGGTTCAGTCAAATGACACAACCATAGCTAAAACAGAATTGGGCCATCATAACGGGTCAGCGTACAAGGGCTTACGGGAACATTTGCCTAACTAATGATGCCGGGCTGACGTAACTCCAAACTAAGTATTCTATGAATATTTGTAAAGCAATTCAGGGACCGGCCATTTTTACATAATTCAGGTCTGAAGCGTCCACAATCCCATATTTCTTTCCTGCTTTGTCCTCCTACTTCTCTGCTTGAGTTTTCTACCTTAAGTTATGCTACTAAAAAAAAGAAAAAAAAAAAAGCACACCTAGTTGTAAATAAATCACCTTAAATCTATTTATTCATGTTTTGTATAACTAATGTATTAGATTCTTATGACTTTGTGCTTTTATAAATGTTCTCCAGACCTTTTTTGTATGTATATAAATATATAATAGAGATCTCTATCTGCAGATTATACGCGTGTGTTCTCTTACACACGGGGCTTTCGCACACCTTTTAACTATTCTGTAGCATTCTCAATTTTTATTTTTTTTTTTCATTACGCTAAAGAAACGACGGTGGTTTGGTTGAGAACCCTTCCACTTGACAAGGCCTTGTAGAATAATTTTGGACTCCTCTTCCTGGCTAAGATGGGCAAGTTGAGTGGCAGATCCCGCCGTTACCGGTACTGTAAGCACTCTTTAGAATAACAATGCCTCTTTGCTGCTATTCCATATCAGCACTGTCTAAAATCAGCAAGACCATGTCTCCCACCAATAAAGCGTGAAAAGGCTCAGGGGTGACGGTGCCAGCACTGTGCCAATTGTCCATCAAAAACACTACATTGCATCTAATCTGGCTTGGGGAGGGTTTGATTTAGGCTTTTTTTTATTTACGATTTAAGTACTTTGTCCTAAATATGCCGGCAGCAACCATTGTGGAGGCTCAAGCAATATTCACGTGAATGCAGCTTATCGGTTCAACGAACGATGTCACTGATTTTGTGTTGAATTGATAGACGGACTATTGGTTCAGTCGTCTACACTATGGCTGCCTCTTCTGTATGTAGAGGACCAGTATAATATGGCAATAGCTATTCTTATTTTTTTCTTTTATATATATGTTTCAAATCTGTGTATGGTGTTTTATTGTGTGAGTCTGTTAATAAAACAGTAGATAACCCTAAAACTAATAGGATCAAAATATATTATAGAACTGGATCGGGTAACATTAGACAGTTCCGTAGTTGTTGAGGTTACGAATTACCATCTAGGATTGAAATATGTTGTGGAATTGGAGGCTTTGGTGAAACGTTAGGCACCTGCAGAAAGACTGGGGTTAGCAATGTTCATCAATGATTGATATATGTTGTGAAATTGGAGGCTTAATGAACATTAGGCACCTGCAACATGACAGGGGTTACCAGTTACCATCAAGGATTGACACATGTCGTGGAGTTGGAGGCTTGGTGAACATTTGGTAACCTCAGTCACTCTGCGGGTTACCAGTTACCATCAAGGATTGACAAATTTAGTGGAATTGGAGGTTTTGGTGAAACATTAGGCACCTGCAGAATGACTGGGGTTAGCAATTTCCATCACTGATTGATATATGCTGTGGAATTGGAGGCTTTGTGAACATTAGGCACCTGTAAGGTGACAGGAGTTACCATAACGCATTGACAAATGTAGTGGAGTTGGAGGATTGGTGAACATTTGGTAACCTCAGTCACTCTGCAGATGCCTATCATCTGACTAAGACATGTTCTTTCTTTGGTTGCCCATTACCTTTAAAGGGGTATTCTCAACCACAATATGTGGAAGGTGTCATAATTAATACTAGTAAATACCTCCAATTAGAAATATAGTATTCTTTTCCTGATTGGCTATGTCTCTTACCTAATATACAGGGCATTACAGTAGTTTGGGTATCCAATGATTACGACCGCAAGCAGCTGTCTGTCACTATATGAGTGGTCGTAACCATAGATATCTAAGCTACTGTAATGCCTTGCACATGAGGTAAGAGACAGCCAATCAGGAGAACAATGCTATATTTCTATTTGGAGGTATGTGCAAATATTATTATTATTATTATGACACCTACTACATATTGAAATAGGAATAACCCTTTAATAATTTCCCAGCTACTAAACTTATTAGACAAGACTCATTCTCTGAGACGGACTTGTAACGGAAGAGTAAAAGAACTTTGTTTAGTGGGCGTTTGTTTCTGTAAGCTGCCTTGTATAGCAGAACGTTATAGTAGCCAAGATTTGCGAGTTGGGGAGTTGAGTTGGCAAGCCAATGGTACCATTGTTGATTTCATATCCCAATCCCCAATTTTCTGATTCGCGTGCCGTGGTGGTGCAGGATTTTCCCATTCGATCCAGAGTATTGATAATGATGAAACTTGCCTAGCTATGTGCCTCTCGTAGTGCAATAACTCAGTAAGTTTGCATTATGTTCCTTTGGAGGATTTCTTTGTATCTGCAGCTTGTAGGGTGCATCAATATCTTCTCATGTCTCTGCCTCAAACAGAGTCTGTAGACACCACAATGCACTGAGACCCTTCATGTACAATGGGGGAGGTAAATAAGAATTTATGGTTGTTACGATAAATGGGGACATATCCACCAATTCTCTTAGTTTGCATGACCTCAGAGCTGGCCATTTGTTGGTAATAATTTGTCCTCAACTATCAAACAACTAGCTGAATTCAGTATTCTTATTGTAGAAGGATCGACTGACTGTTCTCTCCACGGTTAATTTGATGACCAGTGGATTAGGAAAAACAAAACTTGAATCTAGCAGTGTGCATACACCTTTATGGCGGTCGGTCAAATACTTATTTGGCTGAGCGCTGTTCCCCTCAACCACATACTTGCATATAGCCGTTCTTAACGGGCAGACATTCATGTGTTCTCCTTGGGAAGAGATGTGTAAGTTACTGCTAGACTCCTCTGGTGCTGCCCTATGTTACCTAAGATCAAAAGAACAATGTGAAATGCAACATAGATCCACCTTTATTCTGATATCCTCTGTCCCCATAGTTGAGAGATCCACATACACATGAGACAGCTGATCGGTTGAATTTGGCAGGTTCAGCTACCTCTTCTCTAATGTATGGTTGTGATAGGTGCTCAATCTTGTGGGTTTCCACTGATTGTTTCCATTCATGGCATATGTCCCATAAAAGAGTCAGGTTTAGGAAAGTGGCCTCTGTAGGATAATATCTTGTGTGTAAAACCACTATTTAAGGCAATCAATATGGCGCCAGGAGACTTGTTTATTGACTTGATCTTCTAACACATCAAATATCTTCTCAAGAAGCCTCCAAGCTCTCTTAAACTCCCCTATAAAAAAAAGGCTCCCATTAATCAGTACTTTCCAATATTTGGGACGCAGCATTTGTCACAACGCCTCATTTGATTCCGCCTTCTGAAAACTTGTGGAATTCCAGCTCCCCATTCTCCACAAATGTTTTTGTTCGTTCAAGCCTCTATTGCATGTTGCATAATGATGGGTCTTAAGATTTCCATCGAGTCTGTAAACCCCATTTTATTTTAAATGAAATCTAAGCTTTCAAGTTAATGGCTGTTCTCCTTAAAAGCTGCCTGAGGCCTTCAGACACAACACGACTCCTAGCTTTGCCTCGCGTAGATGAAGAAAGGAAGTTAAGAATAACTTTGCACAATAACAACTGCTTCCTTTATGACTGGAAGACCTTTTTATTTTCTTGTAATGTGCCCACCAGCATCATTAAGTCAGAAACTGTTATTGGCCAATGTCCTCTTACAAGATCGGTATGTAGACAAGCTCTGAAGGCCTGCAATAATTCTGTCCACCCTGCATGTTCTTCACGTACACACCTTGTCTTGTACACTGTCTCTGCCAACGGATCACAATAGGGAATCTAAATCTTTATAGAATTTATTTCCTTCCCTTAATACCACGGAGTGTCTTGCCTACTGACGAGCATCTGTATAATTTTTAAGATGCGTCCCAAAAGTATTTAACTGGAAACCCTTCAAGCCCTGGAATCTGGAACCCCATGGGCCAGCATTTTAAGCAATATAAGCTAAGCTGTCATCTGTTGCTTTGGGCACTTTTATGACAGTTTCTTAGACTGAATAGTTTTGGATCCCTATAAATATTCATAAAGATGGCACTTTTCCTAACACAATACAAAAATATTCAATCCCAGTTTGTTAGGTGCTTTATTTTTAATATTGATGTCCTACTGGAATTAAACTTTATCAATAAATTGCTTCCTAAAATATATTGTGCTACTTGTTCATCACTTTTTTTAAGGCCTATAGTAGAGATGACCCCTATTGTAGTTGACCCCATGTTCCTCCCATGGGGCCTCGCATTAATCTTGAAATGAAAGGGAGAATTTTTAGGTTGGGTGTATAGACAGTTTTGCCATGAGTAGGCTTTGAAGGCTCTGTTGTCCTGGTCGTTCAGAACCTGTTTGTCACATTTGTTAAGGCCTATAGCAGAGATGACCTATTGGCGTTGACCCCTTGTTCCTACAATGGGAATTCGCAATCATCTTGTAATGAAACGGAAACTTTCTAGGTTGGGAATATGGACATTTTTGCCATGAGTAGGCTTTGAAGGATCGGTTTTCCTGGTCCTTCGGAACCTTTTTAGGTTTATTAAGCATTCAAATGTATCCTACACTATATTTTTAGGAACTGTGTATGTGATCCCATCGGGTATGGAGTCTGTTTACCTATATGAAATCCTGTGGCTTGTCAGTGGAGTATGCTTTTTTTTAAGTTAATTCGCCACTACATTACCAGCATACGTATTGCTTTCTCTGCCTTATAAGCTACAACATCACATCTTGACTGAACGTAGATCACGGTCAGGTCATTACCATCCTTCTGTTTTAAAGTGGCAATCGGGCAGCTAGGGACAGGGTTCCCACTTTAGCCTAAATTTTTAACACTTAGGATTGGTAAAAAAGCAAAATAATATGGCACTTCTGATGGCGCGTCATCTATTGTATTTCTAGCATTGTCTTTATGTTATTTCCCCTTTTGTATCCCCCTCCCATTTTGTGAATGTGTTTTTATCCATGTTGTATACAAAATTTAAAGATGAAACTAAATCGATATTGTGTCTGATCAGTTTTAAGTTGAGGCAAGTGCCTGCAATTCTATTATTGCATAATAAATTTCTAACGTCTCGATGAAAGCGCATTTTCTACCAAAATGTATTTCTTGAAACACAAAGTTCATTACGACCTCTGCAAGCTGTTCTCCATATAAATGTGAATTGCCGTGCCTCGGTGGTAGAGCAAGCTTCTCAATAAATGCTGTCAAATTTTAGAACCACTCCCCTCCCCCCGCCCCCCCCCCAACTGCACACCATTATATGATACATTGAGTGTAAATGGCTGGTATAGATTTCTTTCCGCTTCAGTCCAACAAGCCGCTGGTTGCCTATTCCTGGACGCTCAATGTATTGGTGGAAAGTCATTGCTGCTTATATTATGTACTTAAAAATTTATGAATACCATTTTTTTTATAGACCTGTAAAAGCGTTTGGAAGAGTAAAAAAAACAAACAAAAAAACCTGTATATATAAGGGATGCATTTCTATAGCGGTATGGTATGTTTTAGGCGGTATTGCCGTGATTGTCCCTGTATTGCAACGTTCTGTTGTCCAAGAAAGCAGTGCAATATTTTAATCGTCGTAGAGCTCCATAGGCCGTAATCTGTACGAGGGTTGTAGAACGGGTTGCTGAACGTAGGCTACAAACCGTGACAGTCGTGTGAATTCCGCAGCTCGCTAGCTCCAAATATTTATTTGCCATGTTCACTTACTTTATTAAGCAGTCCTATTTATTATCTGTTCCTTCATCCTTGTCACAATGTCACCTCCCATTGTTGTTTTGCCAGTCTTCAAAAAAAAAAAAAAATAAATGCAAGTTTCAAAAAAGTCGGAGGCACAGGAATAGTATATAGAGATTCTCTTTGGATTGTTTCCCATGTCTGTATTAATCCTTTTTTGTTCCTATTGTTGTTTTTTTTTTTTTTTTTTTTTGAGCGCTGTTTTGAGATCACATTATGGTGCTTTTTACTGCATTCAGCACATTCATTTTTAGAATCTACGTTTTAGAAGATAAAAAAGAAAGAAAAAATACATAAAAACTTGCTGTGTATATGGAAATACTTCTGTACTGTTAAAACTGTTCAAAAATGAAATAAAAATATTTAATTACTAATCGTGACTCTTCTGGAGCTTTTTGCTGTTTTGTTTTTACTTTTTAATCACATGGCAATTTTATACCCCGGAGACGCCGTGTCTTTCCTTGTATGAGTAACTTTTAGTTCTTGGTTATCATTTCCACTATCGCAAAGCAAATTATTGCTATGATATGCAATCACTGGCTGGCTGGTATGGGTCCAGGAAAGCAGATTGCTGGTTTTTATGGACTTAAGTATGCTTTACACGCTGCAACATCGCTAACGATATATCGTCGGGGTCACGGTGTTTGTGACGCACATCCGGCGTTGTTAGCGACATCGTAGCATGTAACGCCTATGAGCGACCTAAAACGATCGCAAAAGAGGTAAAAATCGTTGGCATTGGAGATGTCGCTCCAACACCAAAAATCGTTGACAGGTGAGTAGCGAGGTTGTTTGTCGTTCCTGTGGCAGCACACATCGCTATGTGTGACACCGCAGGAACGAGGAAACTCGCCGTACCTGCGTCCTGCCGGCAATGAGGAAGGAAGGAGTTGGTGGGATGTTACGTTCCGCTCATCTCCGCCCCTCCGCTTCTATTGGGCGGCCACTTAGTGACGTCGCTATGATGCTGAACGAACCGCCCCCTTAGAAAGGAGGCGGTTCGCCGGCCAGAGCGACGTCGCTAGGCAGGTAAGTAGTGTGACGGGTGTAAGCGATGTTGTGCGCCACGGGCAGCGATTTGCCCGTGTCGCACAACCGACGGGGGCGGGTACGCTTGCTAGTGATATCAGTACCGATATCGCATCATGTGAAGTACCCTTTTAAAGTTTTGTTGTTTGTTGTTTTTAAAGCGCAATTTTTACCCTATTCACTACTAAATTCAGTATTGTGAGACTGGCAGCCAAATCTGCAATGAAATCCCAACACTGGGGTCTTTTTTTCATACCCAGAATCCGTTTAGGTTTTGGAAGTTGGACACCCATCCATCAGAAAGTGATAGCATATCCTATCCCTTAAATCTGTGATTAAGTGTTAGGGGGATAGAAGTAGTATTCTGCGCTGCTGGGTTTAGATGAAAGAATTCTGGAGGACTCGCCCCAAAAGGTGAGCCATCCCTATACCCCTCACCTACATACTCAGCTAAGTCTGTCGTGGATGGCTCTGACATCATGGACAGTGAATGTTACATATGTGAAGTCAGCCTAATTTTGGCCTTCATTATTTAAATGTACCCAGAGTTTTTATCCTTGACCCTTTTTGTAACTTGTTATAAGGCTAGTCTCACACATCCAGCTTTCAGCCGGTTTGCTGAATTCGGCGCACTCCAGTACAGTGTATACAGTACAATGGCAGCACAATAAGCTCCGGTCACATGCTGTCATGTGACCGGAGCAGGTGACCCGGAAGTTGCCGCTGTGCCATTGTACTATATACACTGTACTGGAGTCCGCCGAATCCGGCAAACAGGCTAGATTCACACATTCGGCTTTTAGCCGATCAGAGAATCTGTCATCAGGTTGTTGCTACCTCCATCTCAGAGCAGGATGATTTAGGCCCGTTTCACACGTCAGTGAAAAACAGACGTTTTTCACTGGCGTGTAAAACACGCCCATGTCCCTGCGTGTGCCGTGAATCACGGCACACGTGGGTTGTCTAAGTGCAATCCGGGCTCCGTTCTCCGTGGCCCGTGATTGCACTTAAAAAACAACTCACCTGCGCCCGCTCCCGCTCTCCATGGTGCTGAATCCTCCCGCAGTGCAGCATCCGGCCGCCGGTGACCCCCGCAGCAGCTGCTTCCGGGTCGGCTGTGTCGCGCATAATGAATATGCGCGACAATAATGAGCCGGCTTAGAAGCAGCAGGGAGAACAGGCTGCAGAGAGCGCGGCTGAAGCTGGGTGAGTTAAAATGTTTTTTTCTGGCACGTGTTTCACGGACCACACCACTGCGTGGTCCGTGGGACATCAGTGATGCCAGAAAAAAATGGACATGTCTCCGTGCGGCAATCACGCACACGCGGGTACGCCGCACGGAGACACGTGCAGTGAAAAATCACTGACGTGTGAGCAGACCCATTCATTTATAATGGGTCTGCGTATGTCAGTGATTCTGGTACGTTTTTAAAAAAAAAAAAAAGCACAAACGTCCCAGAATCACTGACGTGTGAAAGGGGCCTTAGGCAAAGAGACTCTGAATCCAACGATGTATCGCTTAGTTTACTGCCTGCAGGAGAGCTGATAGAGCTATCCCTCCCACACCAGGCTCTAAATAGAGATAGTACATTGACAGTAACATGTCAATCAGAGCAGGGGATGTCGGACAACATGGCATGACCCAGGTAGTCCAGCAATGATTATCACCAAGTGATAAAGCCTTTTAGTTTAAGCAAATTACAGCACAGAGTTTAACAAGAAAGGCATAATTGGTTTTGGGGTTTTTTTGTTTAACCCCTACAGCATGCGGTCCTCCGATTACATAGCAAAAACCTACTGACGGATTCCCTTTAATGTTAACCACACATTACATACATATTGCAGTATTAGTGGACAATTACTAAAAAAACCATGTAACTTCAATATAGTCAAAGCAATCCTTACATAGTAACAACTTTTTGTTCTAATGGAACATTATTAGGAAGTAGAAGTGGTGATTTACCCTGTATCCAGTATCTTCAAACTTCTTCAATCAACCTGCTCATACAGTACATAATATGGAGCCTCAAAGGCTGAGGTAAAGAGCCAGATCCTAAAGGGGTGGTTCACTACTTAGGTTTCCAAGTCACACGATATAACATTGAGAAACAAGGTTTCACTCAAATACCTTATGTGGACAATTGTGCCTGTGAGCGGTGCTATTACAGTCCGCTCATCCCCCTCCCCATCGCATGACCCCCGGGTTCCGGGACCTCTGAGATCCAGTGATGTCACGTCAACTTCCTGCTCACCTCACACCACCGCGGCCGGCCCCAGTCTCCAAGAGTGACACGGCTGTGGGCAGAGTTTCACCACTTGTCACAGCTCAGTGTCGCTCCTGCTCCTGCAGTGTAAATGCATGCGTCCTGCCTCCCCAGCACAATCTATGTAGATTGTGCATGATACGTGTGCATGTTGCTTTTATGAACGCAGTGATTTGGGTGCTAAAATTTTGACCCAAATCCGTGCGTTCATAAAAGCAGCATGTCAATTATTGGTGCGTTAGTGGGCGCAGCATCCCGAGCGCATGAAATCGGCTTTTTTTTTTTTTTTTTTTTACAAAAATACTGCATTCATTCTGCAGCAATTTGAAGCACACATGTTCTGTCAAATCACTTCAGAATATGGATGGATGTGGATGGATACCATGTTTGGCATAGGTGGTCTCCTTGATTGGAGACTGCCCTTCCCGTGGTTGTTCCTTCCCGGTGAAAGACCTGGCTAGTTTCCTGCCAGCGTTGAGAAACACGTGATGGTGTCTCCGTAGTGGTGGATGTTGATCTCCATAAGGTCAACCATCCTTGCTCACTGCAGAATATTATGCAGTTATGTGCGCATGAGCCCTAAGACTAGTTTCACGTTAGTACTGTGCTCTCTGCTGAGCACTACTTTGGGGGTTTCAATCAGATTCCCCTAAAAATTGTATTCCGACGGGAACTACAACAGAGCAATTCACTTTAATGAATACGATGGAGTTACTTTAGACACTGGCCTCAATCGGGGCAGTATTTTGTCTTTTTCAAACATGCACAAAAACGTGGGTTGCCACGAATATTGTCAGGACGGAGACCAAGACCTGTACACATTAACTACGTCGGCTTCACCTCATTCAGGTGAGTAGCACTATCGTGGTTTCAGAATATATCAAAATTTCAGTTATCAGAATATAGTTTTTCTGGAATTCCGATAGAGAACCCCGACATAGCGCTTGTTGTAAGAGTGCCTGCTCTACAGCACAAGGAATGGAGGCCACTGACCAGAACATGGTGGAGACCAAATTTAGATATGCAATCTCAAGCTTTGTCTGTCCATCTTTGTTTTTTGTTTGTTTTTTTTTTTTTTGTTTTGTTTTGTTTTTAATTGGAATAAATCCATTAAATGATTGGTGTTCATTGACACTGAAATATGAGACTCCTGCCCTTGTACTGCTATTCATCAGCCATTATGTACTTATTTTGTGATTTGTTGCTTTATGAATCTGTTTTGTGATACTTTTTCTTATTGCTGTAATCTCCCCGGCAGGTGAGAGGTGTCATCAGACGAAGACAAGGAAACCCCCTTGATAAGTCACTGCTCACACCAGGAAGTCCATGGCTGCTTTTAAGCACTTTTGGATTCGATTGTATTTTTCTGCATATGTGACGTATAGTAATGTTTTGGTTGCATAATCTCTCCATGTCAGACAACATCTTCCCCACACCTTCTTTCTTTAGTGGGTGGATATCGATACAGGTAATAACTAGTTTCTACAGTCATGTTGGGGACTGAGTCATGGCCATGTTAGTCTCCCAACCCTGATGGGTTTATGACCCTTGTTATAACAGTTTATTGATGGTGCGAATGTGTTAAGTTTATCCTCTGCAGACCATGCGAGATTGGTTACACAGGATATATTTAGCTCTGTCTGCTTTTGACATAACATCAATCAGCAACTAGTCAAGTCTTCCCCTGTATAGGTAGGTGAAGTAGGGTCAGGTCCTGCAGATCTCCTGTCATGTCAAAAAAAGCTGTGGATTTGCAAATGTATAGTGCAAGATTGCTAAGTCAGTCCATGTACAGAATTACCATCTTACTGGGCAGAGAAAATCTCCAGTGGTATTTTCAATATAGAGTGTGTGTAAACGTTAAATCTTCCTTTATGTAGATACTCTTGGACCACAAAAGTAATTGGAACAACAATTTTACATACTGGTAAGTCTTTTAGCAGATTTCTCCCTATAAAGCTAGTAGCTACACCCTGCAGTACATTTGCAAACATGAATGAGGCATACCTTTCTTGTGGCGAATACGCGTACCATTCCTGAGAAAACAAGTGAGAAGTTACAGGCAGTAGAGTGCAGAAAATTAAGATTTGTGGTGCCCTGGCCTGGCCACAAGTGTGCTCCTTCATGGCAGCCAGACCAGGAAAGTCTTCACTTCTGCAGCTGGCATCCTGGGCGTCTCTGGCACATGACCTAGTACACCCCAGAGGTGGCTGGATTGCCAGCCACAGGAATGAAGACTGTCCTTGTCCAGCTCCCATGAAGGACTGGACGTTGGACCAGAGACGCTCAAATCTTTTTGTTCCGCGCTAAAGGCTACTTTACACACTGCGATATCGGTCCTAATATCGCTAGCGTGGGTACCCGCCCCCATCTGTTGCGCGACACGGGCAAATCGCTGCCCGTGCCGCACAACATCGCCCAGACCCGTCACACATACTTACCTGCCCGGCGACGTCGCTGTGACCGGCGAACCGCCTCCTTTCTAAGGGGGCGGTCCGTGCGGCGTCACAGCGACGTCACTGAGCGGCCGCCCAATAGAAGCGGAGGAGCGGAGATGAGTGGCCGGAACATCCCGCCCACCTCCTTCCTTCCTCATAGCGGCCGGGAGGCAGGTAAGGAGAGGTTCCTCGTTCCTGCGGCGTCACACATAGCGATATGTGCTGCCGCAGGAGCGACGAACTAAATCGTTACTGCTGCAGTAACGATAATCGAGAATGGACCCCCATGTCACCGATGAGCGATTTTGCACGTTTTTGCAACGATGCAAAATCGCTCATCGGTGTCACACGCAGCTAATGCGGCCGGATGTGCGTCACAAATTCCGTGACCCCAACGACTCCGCATTAGCGATGTCGCAGCGTGTAAAGCCCCCTTAAGGCCTAATTCGGATCTTAGTTTTTTTTGAAGTACGAGAACAATGGTCCGAGTTTCATTAGTGATTTTCATCAGCATTTGGTCTGAGTTTCATCAACCTTAAGGCAATGTAAGGCTGTCAGTTGGTTTACATACCACTAGAAATGGGCGATACCCCTCACCTAGCAAATGTGCAAAAACACTCTAAGGCCAGTGTCACACTTGCGAGAGACTCACGCGAGTCTCGCATCGGTATCACCTGATACGACCGCACACTCTCCGGCCAGGATCGGATCAGCTGCATGTATTTCTATGCAGCTGAGGCGCTCTTGACAGGAGAGTATGTGGCCGTATTGGGTGATGACGATGTGAAACTCGTAAGTGGGATTCTGGCCTAGAGCCTCCTTCAGGCATTAAGGGTTTTTTCACATAGAAGATACGTGGACCGAGTTCCATCAGTGATTTTCATTAGCTTCATCAGTTTGGTCAGTGTCATCCGTTTTTCACTGACTGATAGAAGGTGGGGATCATTTATTTTATCAGTCAGTGAAAAATGTACAACATGCGTATGGCATCCGAATTTTGATCTGATTCTCGGGTCGTTATCATACATATGCCTGTGATGTTGAAAAGCCCAATAGACTGTCATATGAACGAGTGCAATCCGTGGAAAGAATACATAGCACTCGTACGTGAAAAACTGACGTGTGAAAGAAGCCTAGTAGGCAAGCTAGTGCTCTTTCTATCGTCAGTCTGGTCACCCTATGCCTCGATTAACAGCCCCAGCAGTGCCTAATGTTGTCATGTCCACCTTTGCAATCCAGCATGTTCACCACTCATTCCTAAGATGGCGCAAGCACAGTTAAGGAACCAAATATCACCAGTGAAAATGAACCTTTTTTTTATATGCAAGCAGAATACATTTTCTATTTGAGAATTGGACCAAAGTAGTGTATGTTGCAATTTTCTCTGCCTCTTAGGCGGGCTTTGCACGTTGCGACATCGCAAGCCGATGCTGCGATGTCGCACACGATAGTCCCCGCCCCCGTCGCAGGTACAATATCTTGTGAAAGCTGGCGTAGCGAAAATTATCGCTACGCCGGCTTCATATGCACTCACCTGTCCTGGGACGTCGCTCTGGCCGGCGACCCGCCTCCTTATTAAGGGGGCGGGTCGTGCGGCGTCACTGCGACGTCACATGGCAGGCGGCCAATAGGAGCGGAGGGGCGGAGATGAGCAGGATGTAAACATTCCGCCCACCTCCTTCCTTCCGCATAACCTACGGAAGCCGCGGTGACGCCGGTAGGAGATGTTCCTTGCTCCTGCGACTTCACACACAGCGATGTGTGCTGCCGCAGGAGCGAGGAAAAACATTGGACCGTCGCGTCAGCGTAATTATGGATTACGCCGACGCTGCACCGATGATACAATTACGACGCTTTTGCGCTCGTTAATCGTATCATCTAGGCTTTACACATTGCGATGTCGCATGCGATGCCGGATGTGCGTCACTTTCAATTTGACCCCACCGACATCGCACCTGCGATGTCGTAGTGTGCAAAGCCCGCCTAAGGTGGAAAATCAGGTAAACTACCTTCATATTCAGTCAGTGTTGCCTGATCTACAACACTGGCATGTGGACATGGATTGTAAGAATAGGTCCTTATCTTCCAGCTCAGGGCATCAGCCTCACTGAACTACGGTAGTATGGCTGAACATTACTTCACTATGGCTGCTAAAGATGTTGAAGTACATGTATAAAATGTACATTTACTAGTGCATTAAAGGGAATCTGTCAACAAGTTTTTGCTATGTCATCTGAAAGCAGCATAATGAAGCGACTGAAAGTCTGATTACAGTGATGTGCCACTTGCTGTGTGGTATTTTGCTGTTTCAAAGCAATCAATGTTTTATCAGCAGGAGATTATCACTACAGGGCTAGCTACCTCCTGCCTCCTAGTCCAACCACACTCCCAGTACTGATTAACAGCGTTCCGTCATTATACAATGTACAAAGAAAGCTGTGGTGTGGCTGGGGTTATACAGTACACAGCTCAACAACTGAACTCTGCTAGATCAGCTGCTGCATCCAGTAAAATTGTGATACGTTGCTGGGTTCAGGGTCCCTGTCCTTAACTCCTGCTGTTGTCTTATTACATAGTAAAAACCTGCTGATAAATGCCCTTTAATCAGCATTATGGCCTACTCCTCTCTGACCATAAGGGATGCTTCACACACAGCGAGCTCACTGCCGAGATCGCTGCTGAGTCACGCTTTTTGTGACGCAGCAGTGACCTCATTAGCGATCTCGCTGTGTGTGACAATGAGCAGCGATCTGGCCCCTGCTGCGAGATCGCTGCTCGTTACACACAGCCCTGGTTCGTTTTCTTCAAAGGCGCTCTCCCACTGTGACACACAGATCGCTGTGTGTGACAGCGAGAGAGCGACAAATGAAGCGAGCAGGGAGCAGGAGTCGGCGTCTGACAGCTGAGGTAAGCTGTAACCAAGATAAACATCGGGTAACCAAGGTGGTTACCCGATATTTACCTTAGTTACCAGCCTCTGCAGCTCTCACGCTGCCTGTGCTGCCGGCTCCGGCTCTCTGCACATGTAGCTGCTGTACACATCGGGTTAATTAACCCGATGTGTACAGCAGCTAGGAGAGCAAGGAGCCAGCGCTAAGCAGTGTGCGGGGCTCCCTGCTCCCTGCACATGTAGCTGCATTACACATCGGGTTAATTAACCAGATGTGTACTGTAGCTAGGAGAGCAAGGAGCCAGCGCTCAGTGTGCGCGGCTCCCTGCTCCCTGCACACACAGCTAAGCGGTGTGCGCTGGTAACTAATGTAAACATCGGGTAACCATACCCGATGTTTACCTTAGTTACCAGTCTCCGCAGCTTCCAGACGGCGGCTCCGTGCAAGCGCAGCGTCGCTTGCACGTCGCTGCTGGCTGGGGGCTGGTCACTGGTCGCTGGTGAGATCTGCCTGTTTGACAGCTCACCAGCGACCATGTAGCGATGCAGCAGCGATCCTGACCAGGTCAGATCGCTGGTCGGATCGCGGCTGCATCGCTAAGTGTGAAGGTACCCTAAGACATGTCTTCAAAGGATGATGACTGTGAAAGCAAATTTGCATGATTAAAAAGGTTCAGCAGCTGAAACTGAAGAGTCCAATACTCTGTTTTGGGTAGAAGGACAGTCAGACCCCCAACAATCTTATAAGGCCAGAGTCACATTTGTCAGGACATGAGCGTCTCAGCTGCGTAGGAATACATTCAGCCAACCTGCTCCTGTCAGGAGAATGTGCGACCGTGCCGGAGTGATGCAGATGCGAGACTTGCAAGTGTGACTCCGGCCTAAGAGGTTTCCTCTGATCAGAAATTTGGATTTGGATTCTCAAGAGAGTCATAAAGGCATGGTCCCTAAAATTAAAGGAGAAAATACAGTATATGGTAACTAGAATTTGGGCTTTTTCTATGTCATGACATAATACTAACCATACAAATACTAGAGCATCCCAATAAATTAGAATATCCTCAAAAAGTTAATTTATTTCAGTAATTCAGTACAAAAAGTGAAACACATTATATAGTCATTACACACAGAGTGATCTATTTCAAGTGTTTATTTCTGTTAATGTTGATGATTATGGCTTACAGTCAATGAAAACCCAAAAGTCATTATCTCAGAATATTAGATTATTATATAAGACCAACTGAAAAAAAAATTATTTTAATGATTTTAAACTGAGAAATGTTGGTACCTATTGAAACGTTTGTTCAGTAAATACCTCAATACTTGGTCAGGGTCCTTTTGTATGAATTACTGCATCAATGCAGCTTGGCATGGAGGAGATCAGCCTGTGGCACTGCTGAGGTGTTATGGAAGCCCAGGTTGTTTTTATAGCAGCCTTCAGCTCATCTGCATTGTTGGGTCTGGTGTCTCTCATCTTCCTCTTGACAGTTCTTTTTCTCTTTGGCCCAGGTAAGACGCTTCTGGCGTTGTCTATTGGTCATGAGTGGCTTGACACAAGGAATGTTACATTTGTGACCCATGTCCTGGATACGTCTGTGTGTGTTGGCTCTTGAAGCACTGACTCCAGCAGCAGTCCACTCCTTGTGAATCTTCCCCAAATGTTTGAATGACCTTTTCTTAGCAATCCTATCAAGGCTGCGGTTATTCCGGTTGCTTGTGCACCTTTTTCTACCACACTTTTTCCTTTCACTTAACTTTCCATTAATATGACTGGATACAGCACTCTGTGAACAGCCAGCTTCTTTAGCAATGACCTTTTGTGGCTTACCCTCCTTGTGGAGTGTGTCAATGACTGCCTTCTGGACATCTGTCAAGTCGGCAGTCTTCCCCATGATTGTGTAGCCTACTGAACCAGACTAAGGGACCATTTTAAATGCTTAGGAAGCCTTTGCAGGTGTTTTATGGTAATTATTCAAATTTTTTGAGATAACAACAACTTTTGGGTTTTCATTGGCTGTAAGCCAAAATCCTTAATATTAACAGAAATTAACACTTCAAATAGATCACTCTGTAATGCTTCTATATAAGATATGCATTTCCCTTTTTATATTGAGATAGAATATCCTCAAAAAGTTAATTTATTTGGAGATGTACTAATTGGAGATGGAGATGTAGGCTTCAAGCTTACTAACGACACATGGTTTGTTTGTAGGCTGAACTGTGGTGACATAATTCTGCTTGGGAGATGTGAACATAATGGGGCCTTATTAGTACCTGCTCATTCTGCTTTCCTATCCCTACAAATCCTGAATATTCCTATAGTATGATATATGATTGTATACTCAAACATACTGAATATTATTGCTATCTGCTGTGCTTTATATTCTCATCGTGTTCTCCATAGCTCTCTCCTCAGAATACCTTATGTAATACTTTATCATCTTTCATGTCTCCACATATATATTTTGTGCGAATGTTCCTCAGTTTCTTGTTGTCCATATTGCCCTTGTTTACCTCCTCCGTTATCTGGCCTTGTGTGACAGCTCTATAAATCTCCTGTCACATGCAGAAGGTATGGAGCTCAGGTAATGTAAGGTGAGGGTGACGGGGACGGGCCAGATCTCCTCACGCATGTACAGAGCTTTTACCATTATGAGATTTATGGAGAGATGAAAAACAAACCCCTTGTCCCACCCCGTCTGGCCTTTCCTACCTGCTGTAATAGGATACGTCTGTTGACCTATGTATTTTCAGCATGTGCGTCTGCTTTTCACAAGGCATCTAATGTTTGCTGTTGCCAAGAAGTAACACAAATACAGACACATACACTGATCAGCCATAGCATTAATACCCCCTGAGTAAAATCATGTCGGCCCTCCTTGTGCCATCAAGGCTGTCCCATCATGGACGCAATAAACTGGAACCAGGAAAAAAGGGGGATAAATCTGCACTGATGTAGATAAAAGGATCCAAGTCATAGATTTAATTCTACGCTTTTTGATGTGAACCCCCACTTCTTCCTCAGGAATAGTCATCATCATGGACTCAGTAAGACCTCTGAATGTGTCCGGTGGTAAGGGGCACTGTGACGTTGACAGAATTTCTGTCAGGCCCCCTTCACACATCAGTTTCTCCGGTACGTGTGACGTCCGTTTTCACACGTACCGGAGACACGCGCACACGTAGACCCATTAAAATCAATGGGTTTGCACACACCTGCGTGTTTTCCCATGGAGCGTGCGTCTGTGTGGAGCATACGTGTGTTCGTGTGCTCCATTCGTAGACATGTCCGATTTTCTATGGCAGCACAGGTGTCACAGTGTGACACGTACCGGAGAAAACCACGTTTCTGTGAAATCAAAAAATTAATTTCTACACTAACCTATCTCCAGCGCTGCTGTCCCTGCTGCTGCTGTCATCTGCTACCAGCCCCCGCTCATTATGCTAATCCCATATTCACGGCACTGAGGACCGGAAGCAGCACCAGCACCAGCACCATGGACAGGTAAGTATAAAAATTCTTGCTGTCTGTGTTGACCATGGATTCATCCATAGACCCACCTACGATGACGAAAAAAAAAAAAAAGCCAGCACCAAATGTGCACTTCCGCACTCAATATTCCAAACTGTACTTATTATAAAAAATGTGAGATTTTTGGCAAAAAATTGCAATTTATTGAGCTACCCCGCCACGTCACGGCAAATCTCATTTGGGGCAGTCCTACACTAAAATATTTTTATAAAATGTGCCATACGGCCTCACATATGAATAGTAGAACTGCTCTTCGCAGCACTCACCTGGTCTATTTCAATCCCGTACCCATGACTGAGTCATGGCTGTGGGCGGGACAAGTCCAAGCAAATGCTGCATGAAGTAAATAGCCTGTGGACCCCCACCTTGCTATGCACCCCAATTTGGGATGTATTCCACCTGTCTAGATTTTGGCGGTTGGTGACTGTTTACATTCTGCCATCAGGCCCTGTCCACAGGCTTTTTACTTCATGCAGCATTTGCTTGGACCTGTCCCGCCCACAGCCATGACTCAGTCATGGGTACGGGATTGAAATAGACCAGGTGAGTGCTGCTAAGAGCAGTTCTACTATTTCATATGTGAGGCCGTTTGGCACATTTTATAAAAATATTTTAGCGTAGGACTGCCCCAATAGAGATTTGCCGTGAAGTGGCGGAGTGGTTCAAGAAATTGCAATTTTTTGCCAAAAATCTCAAATTTATAATAAGTACACTTGGATTTTTTAGTGCTGAAGTGCACATTTAGTGCTAGCTTTTTTGTTTTTTCCACCTACGATGATGCCCACTAATCAGCTCATGGACTAACACATTGTTCAACCCACTGACCAATGGACACATCCAAGTATGCTTACTGTAGAGCCGACCATGCCCCTTTCCTAGGTTATATAAAGGCATGCCCTTGAATAAATCAGGCAGAGCCCGGGCCGACTTTTGTCGAGGAAAGATGAATATCCGACTGTATCTGATCTCATTTTTCAAGCATGCACTCGATCCACACCAATTAGGCCAGGCAGTAGGCAACAAGTGATCTCTGATTAAGAGTTCACCCTAACATCTGTAGCTATGCAGATGTCACACGGATAGCACACTGACAGCGTTGAACACACACACGGACACATGCGCACACACATACGCACCTATACCACGGACTGTGCAAAACGTGTGTTTTTCACAGACGTGTGAAAGAGGCCTAAAAGAGCATTTACAATGAAAGCTCCTAAGACAACTCGCTTCATGATATTTTTGTGTTGCAAACATGCTGCCAATCACCCAATGAATGAGCAAAATGCTGGATCATTGGGTGAAATTATATTTTGTGCTGCACAAAAGATCATTGTTCTCGGCAGCACATTATCCATTGTAAACAGGACTCATGCTACCACGGACAAAGCGCAGAGACAAACGTATTATCGATCATTCAGGAGTATGGTCTGACTGTAAACAGGCAACTAAAGCACTGCTAATCAGAAAACCCATTTCAGTCGTTTAGTGCCGCCCCTTCGTTCAGTCCAAACACACCTTCATTTTTCCAGCAGGTCCCACAGATGCTCAATCAGTTTGAGATTTGGTGAATTTGGAGCCCAAATTTTTGCAATTAACCTTTTGCGATGTTCCATTTCTGAACAATTTTGAAGTTTGTCAAAACACATTGTCCTGCTGAAAGAGGGCACTGCCATCACAGAATCCGGATGTTATGGAGGAATGTCCATGGTCTGTACGATGTTTATGTAGGTGGTATGGGTCATAGATATCCAGACACATAACTTCTCAGAGACACTGCACCGCCCTCGAGGAGCACATTTTCTCCCCCAACTTGTTCTCCTCCTATAGTCACTTCCCGGGTAAGGCTATGTTCACATGTGATGTTTTTTGCAGTGTTTTTATACACTATGTGGGTTTTTTTATGCAAATTAAAAGCTGCTTTTTACAGTATCCACAAAGGTTGTGAGTTTTCAGAAATCTCATGCAAACGCTTGTTTGTTTTATTAGTTGGCTGAATTTGATAAGTGCAGCATTTTTTTAATCTGCAGAAGGCCAATTTTTTCAGTGTTTTTGCACCCATAGAAAGCAATGAAAACGTAAATAATCACTGTAAAAAAAGTTATTAACGTTTTTGTGAATACTAATTTCAGTAAACATATACTGTAGGCAAAGTAACAGCATGGACTGCCTGCCCCAAAGGAGCTTAAGGGTGGGCAACATGATTAAGGAGGGATGCTAGGCATGTGTAAAAAGCAAGGGGTTAAGTTGAGAATGCACTTTGTTCTGGATAATTGGAGGGTGGGGTTATAGGGGCAGATGGGTTGCTGGGCCCTGTGATTGGTCAGGGGGAAGGCAGGTATAGGGTAATATGTAGGGCAGGGTTTGGGAGTTGGTGTGGTCATTCGGTACCTACCTGGTAGACGTCCAGAATCATCATGCCCTATTTTGCGACTTTTGGAGATTGACATGGAGAGATGGGTGCGAGTTTGCTTTGTTTCAGCAATAGGTGGAAAGTAGGGGGGTATTTGAAGGTGGTGGATTGCACAAAAGAGTGAGGCGGGAACCCAGTGCAGGAATTTGGGAAATGGGGGTTGGGATGGCAGTCGGTAAGGTAAGGCCCTCAGTCATACTTTTCAGAGTCAAGCACACACGTAATCCGCAGCAGAAAATCCAGCAAATCGGGCGTTCTGAACTCAACGTTTTCACAGGTGATGTTTTGGGATGCAACGAAAATGCTGCATATGAACATAGCAAACAGTCAAACTAATACCATACACATGATGTAAAAGAAAATGTCACTCCTCAGACCAGGCAACCGTCTGCCATTGCTCTGTGACCCAGCTCTGATCCTCATATGTCCATAGTGGGCTTATTGTGGGTGGTGGACAGGGGTGAGCATCAGGGTGGCCAAATTGATTGATTTTTTTATTTTTTTTCTGGATGGTTTATCAAAAAATCAGGGACAGATAATGTTTTTTAGTGACACATTGGAAAACTATAATAAATAATTATGATTAATTTGTCAGTGTTCCATGTCTACAGCCCGTAGATCTGATATGAAGACATCAGCTGCAATCATTTTAAACTGTAAAAAATAATCTGTAAAAGTTCCTTCAGCTTCAAAAAAAAAAAAATCACAGACGGCCTAAATATTTTGTAGAGTGAGGGCCTTATTTTTACGGACTTGCTGGGATTTCACCCAGGTTAGTGTAGGCACTCTGAGCCGTCTATAGCTACATAGACATGTTGATTGTATATTCTCCCATCCAGGAGAATTGGGCCGATTTGCAAATGACACTGATCAAATTCTGATCAGAGTGTCAGCATAGTGTGATCCAATTCTCGGATGAAGAAAAAAATGTCTCTATCTTCTTCACTGTGTCAGTCCGCGGAAATCGGCCTACACTCAGATGTCATCCAAGTGTGGTCCATTGTTTCCCACTCAATGACTGGCATGGCTGATTGTGATCTGATATCAGATCAAACTTGGACATGCAGCCATTTTTTTTTCCTCGTACAGATTTGGTCTGAGGAAAAAAACTGTACATGTGCAATACCCAACAGGCTAATATTGATCCGATGTTTTTGTCAGACCAAAAATATAATTATGTAAATCTGATCTAAAGCAATTAGATCAGGTACTTTAGACATACTCGCTTCAACAATGGCCTGTTCACTTTTATTGTGCCACTCATCATGTCCAACGAGCCAGGACTGCTCCTGCCTCAGATCCTCTAATCATCCTACCTCAGTGTGAATCACGTCCTTTATTCAATCTACATCATGGTAGGAGCCGGGTATTTGCTTCCCGGCTTCAGAGGTGCACTGCGCGTGGTTGGAAGCACAAGGGACTTTGGATCATGTGCAGTGCGCTTGTTAAGCCGACAAGCGTTCACCTGGCTAAGGAGGCCAAGCGACGCTGCGGAAATGAGACGCGCACATGTGCGATATTCCCATGGCCTGACGGTGATGTTGGCTCATGGAAATCATGTTTTCACGCCCACAGGGGTGTGATAACATGGAAAGAGGACCGACTAGTCAGGGCGACACAACGCCCTTGCGACTTGTCACAGCCCTAATTAGCATAAAGAAAATATAAGTTCTAAATCCTTTTTTAAACATTTATTTTAGACATTATTAGACAGGGATGGTTTGGATTTTTGTCCCACACATGTCCCTGTTGCTAGGTTAGAGGGCATATGGGACCTGACAGGTTCCCTTTAAAGAAAAAATATCAGGTCTATGAGAGCCAGAATTCTTGCTGGTTGGTAGGTAATAAAATACTTATTTCATGCAATAAAATGCTAATTAATTATTTAAAAAATCATACAATGTGATTTTCTGTATTTTTTTGGAGGGGATTCTGTCTGTCAGATGAAGTGTACATACTATACAAATTACAGACCTCTCCATTGTTTGTAGATTGGAAAACCTGCAAAATCGGCAGTGTATCAAATACTTATTTTCCCCACTGTGTGTGAAATAAAAAGAAAATATATGAATACTGTATATCCAGTTAAGATATACTCGTTTGCTCCCTTACCCGAAATACCTAAGATAATCGCCTTCATATTTATTCGTCCCTGGTGCGTTTCAATGTTGTGTGTAATTTACAACAAACATTGAAAAAGTTTCCTGAAAAGATTAAACAGTATAAAAAAATGTAAAAAGAAAGGTGACTAAACTGATTATTCTCTGCTTTTTAATCAACACTTTTATATTATGTTAAAATTATATTTATACATTCAATTTAATATGAAGAGTTTCTAACTTGACACAGAAGCAAAATAACATTTACAACCTCTTCTCTCTCTCATTTACCAAACGTTTTAATACGTTTTTCAGGGAGCCATAATAGGGCATCCATAAAGGCACGGGGCGTCCACTATGTACCTGCAGTTTCATATGTTGTTTTCTTTAGGTGGATCCTATACAAATTAGTGAGCTAAAAAATGTGTAATATTCCCTATACTGTGTGTCCACCCATATCCAGTCCACCGCCATTAACTTGAGAATGGCGGCAGCTATAGGCATAGAAGTGGTGTCTTGGTATAGTAAAGTAGCCATGTGCTACGCAATGAAACCACCTATAGCACCACCTGGTGGAAAACAACAGAGTTAGCATTTTTATCTCAAAAACGGAACAAGATAGAGAAAAAAAGTGAATTAAAAAATTGTAGGGCATCATCAATTCAATACGAATTGACACCTTGCATACAGAAATGCTATGATATGAAACCGTTGACACCCCCAAAAACATTGAATGCTGGTCACGCATATGGCGCTCATTTAACTTTGATGCTCAAAGTGGCCACAGTCAGCTGCAATGCACATCTGGACTCTGGACAGCATACTGTATCCTGCTGCACGTAGTGCAATATGGTAGGTGACACGTTTGCACAAGCATCTGTGATACGTCGTCGTAGGTCCTGCAATGTTGGTGGAGGGGTCGCATACACCTGCTGTTTGATGTGACCTCACAGAAAGAAATCCAATGGGGTCAGGTCAGGGGAGCGTGGAGGCCACTCCACACAGCCACTATACCCAATGACTTGTAGGAAGGTCTCCATGAGGTATCGCTTCACGTCCGCAGCCTTGTGAGTTTTACACGTTCTAATCATAGCATTTCTGTATGCAAGGTGTCGATTCGTATTGAAATGATGATGCCCTACAACTTTTTAATTCACTTTGTCTCTCTATCTCGTTCTGTTTTCGAGATAAAAATGCTAACTCCGTTGTTTTCCACCAGGTGGCACTATAGGTGGTTTCATAGCGTAGAGCATGGCTACTTTACTATACCTAGACACCACTTCTATGCCTATAGCTGCCGCCGTTCTCAAGTTAATGGCGGTGGACAGGATATGGGTGGACACACTGTATATGCATTTATTCTACCCTAGATAAAATGTTTTTGGTACAAATAGAGCTTGTAGGACCCTAAACCAGATTAGGATAGAGCTTCCGTCCCTCAAAAATGGGATCCCTACGATAGAGCCATAGACTTTAGTCGGGCAATTTGAGTCCAAAACATGCAACTTTTTTTTTCAGTTTTCTAAAGGGAATCTGTCAGCAGGTTTTTGCTCTGTAACATGAAAACAACATGATGTAGGGGCTGAGACACTGATTACAGGGATGTGTCACTTATTAGACTACCTGCCATAGTTTCAACACAATAAATGTTTTATCAGAGGGAGATTATCACTGCAGGACAACTGGCCTTGTGCTTTCTGCACTAATTAGAAGCTTCCTGTCATAATTCAATAAGCATAGAAAGCTGCTAATCAGTACTGTGGGCGTGGTTAGCTTTCTGAGCACTGCTTTATCCACAGCAGAAAAAACTCTGCTTGTATTGTAATTGATTCAACCAGCAATGTAAGTGATACAATGCAGGAATCAGAGTCTCTTTCCCTATATTATGCTGCTCTCAGATGAGGTACCAAAAATCTGGTTACAGATTCCCTTTAAGCTAGACATTTATACACATTTGTACATGAAGGGGCATCGGCGGACATTTGGGGGGCATTCCTCAATGGAATTAATGCAAAGTGCAATACAAATGCAATGTATGGACAACATCACTACGGGGCTGGGAATGGCAGCCATGGTGGTTATCACTTTTTTCCAGAAACAGATATACCTAGTTCTGAATTTTGTCAGAAGGCACTGATCGGTGGACGGCGCCCTTTTATGTGTAGGCTCAGTATTCAGTGACACTCTCAATGAGCAGCACACAAGGAGTAGTCTGACGTGCTTTGTTTTTACGGGTGACCTGTAGCTGGAGGTGCTGTTTGCTGAGCCCACACATCGGCCTGTAGACGGCTAAGGAAATTTACTTAGTCTTTTTTGTTTTCTGTAATAAGTGGAACATTCTTTACAACCACAGACAAATATTTTGCGGCTAACTTGGCATGATCGACTCGACAAAAACACCCACAGCCCCACATCTTGCACAGACAATGTTGTCTAGGTTGCTGTCACAGCCCCGGGGCACAGGGAGAAGGTTCCAGTGATCCCATCCAGGAATAGCACAGGGGTAAACTGAGGTATCCTGACATATAGCTATGCTCAGAATGCATACAGATGGTTTGTGCAGAAACAATTTGGATATATGAGAACCTACGTCTGGCCAGTAGCATGTATAATTAATACACCTAATGTATGGCATTTATATATGTGACGTGGGAGATGTCATGGATATAGGACTCTGCATATTATTTATATACTTTAGGATCAATTTTATAGTCCTTACATGAGCTTGTGAATGCAATATATAGGAGCCAGAATTATTTATCGAGAAATCTGCTTGAATGAGACGAACACTTTACTATCTATCCCATCCACAAGGTCATTAATAAAGAGATTAAAAAGGATAGGTCCTAGCACAGATCCCTGCGGCACCCCACTGCTGACTATAGCCCATGTAGAGAATGTTCCATTTATGACTACTCTTTGTTTCCTATCTTTTAGCCAATTCCTTACCCAGTTGCATATAGTTTCCCCTAGTCCTTGCTTCTGGAGGTTCAGTATAAGGCTATTATGTGGTACAGTATCAAATGCCTTTGCAAAGTCTAAATAATCTCATCAGCTGCATTACCAATATCCAGGTTTGCACTTACTAATTCATAGAAAGGAGGTCTAAAGGCTGCTTTACACCAGACAATCTATCGTGCGATAGATCGTCGGGGTCACGGTTTTTGTGATGCACATCCGGCATCGCTGACGATGCCGGCCTGTGTGACACCTCCTAGCGACGCAGTATCGCTCACAAATCGTGAGTCGTGTACTGCTCGTTAGGTTCCATAATATCATTTAATTTAGTTGTTCATCCTTTCCGTGGTAGTGTAAGGGGTGGGCAGACCCCTTACAAGGAGGTGCAGTTTCCCCCTGAAGATACCTCACTCTGGGGTAGTTACTGTTGATGTTATTAATAAACATGTTTTTACTGTGCAGTGGGTTTTCCCCTAGAGCCCGGGTGGGACGGCTGTCCCCATAGAAACAGGGCAGGAGAGAGGAGGAGCCGGCAGCTTAGAGAGAGAAGTGTTTGTGTGTTGAAGTCAGTTGTGTCCGGGACGGGAGAGAAGAGACAGCCAGGGGCAGAGTGTGGAGCTGAGTGGGCAGAAAGAAAGAAAGAAAGAAGGGAGCTGGAAGAACAGGGAAGCCGGAGAGAAAAGGAGCGGGCGGAACCTCATAGTGCGAAGCAGTCCCGGTGTGGGTCCGGGCTGTGGGTAGCCATAAGTGGTTGCCAGGTGAAGTAGAGTAGCCGGGCACATCCCCACTGGAGGAGACGTCAGGGCAGGCTTTCCCCAGCTAAGAAAAGAACGTGAAGTCATCTGTAACTGCCGGTTTTTGGAAAGAGTTGTGAAATAAAGAATGTCTTTTATTTGCATCGAACCATGCCTGGAGAGTGTTTATACGTCGGACGACATCTGCACCACCACACTCTGCCCCACCAAGACATCTCCCGTCCCGATAGTGACGGCGGAGCCAGGGGTAAGCCTGACAGAAGGGGCCACGACTACAAGCCCAGAGGCGTCCCTGGCACCCCGTTACATGTGGCGTAGTCGGCAGGATCCGGATCATATGCAAGGGGTCCCGCTCCAAGAAGAAGGAGATCAAGTGATGCCGAGGACACTGGATCCAGATTATTGGAAAAGAGTCCCGATCCCATGGTGGGAAGAGGAAGAAGTGCCTAAGGCGTTGGACCGGGCACAAGATGGCGGCAAGATGGCCGTTGTCTGTGAAGACACAGAAAGCACGCGCAGAATTGGCGCCAAAAGAAGAGCCTGGGGCTGGCCGGTGCCGAAAAAGAAGTTCGGAGTACTCCGCCCAAAGAGGGGAGGTGCCGGTCCCAGGGCACGAAGGAAGATATGTGAAGTGGGCGGTGTTCCAGAGAAAAAGAAGAACCGCCGCGTAGGGGTCGACCTGATGTGTGAGACTGGGGGTGGAGTATACCCAAGAGCGGGAAAAGTAAGCCCGCCTCCACTTCCTCCAGCATCTCCACTGACCCCGACGCCATTACCAGAAACGCTGACTCCGAGCAAGATGGAGACCCCGAGAAAACAGCATGCTGCAGTGGGCGCGCTGGTAGAAATCAGACGGGGGAGAGGACGGCCGAAGCAGACTGCGGCCGCAGAAGGACTTACCCTTATTTTACCGGCTGTGCCAGAAGGACCGGAGCGGCCCACCAAAGTAACCTGGGTCACTACCTGGGATGCCGCGACCGGCGAGACCTCGACTGAAGTCCGCGCCACCTATAGGGCATAGCTGCAGCCGGGAAGCAAAGTCCTGGGAACTACATATCAGTGTCCGGAGGTGTCCCCGCCAGTCGAGGTGGGACCTCCAACTGACACAGCAGTTCTGGCCCCGGAAGAGCAACCTACCCGGGAGCTAGAAGAAGACGAGTGGGACCCAGTGAAACCGTCACCCCTGACTCAGCGGAAGTCCCCATCACCCCGTCGGGGGTTGAAGATACAAAACCGGAGGTTATGGACATGTTTGTGTTGAATACCGCCATTGTTACGGAGCCGGCAAAGTTTCACAGTTGCAACCTTTGTTCAAGCTACGGAGCCCGGAAGGAGCCTGATGCTGGACTGAACCAGGGGCTCCCTCCGTGTTGTTAAGGAAGACTTTAGTGTCCATGTGCCTGCCTTCAAAGACCGGGAGCGCTTGTTATAGTCTCCGGGCAGAAGATCAGCAAAGACCAGGAGTGCCTGCTGACGGCCTCCGGGCACATTGTCTACAAAGACCGGGAGCTTCCAGGAGGAACTCCGGGCGCTGGACTGGTGTGCCCCTTGCGGGTGCCCTAAAGTGAACATGTTTGAGGTTTTATTAAAATGACTTTGTTTGTTTTTACATGTGGTTTTAGATTTATGCCTTGCCGGGAGGCTTAGGCTTAAAGAGGGGAGGAATGTAAGGGGTGGGCAGACCCCTTACAAGGAGGTGCAGTTTCCCCCTGAAGATACCTCACTCTGGGGTAGTTACTGTTGATGTTATTAATAAACATGTTTTTACTGTGCAGTGGGTTTTCCCCTAGAGCCCGGGTGGGACGGCTGTCCCCATAGAAACAGGGCAGGAGAGAGGAGGAGCCGGCAGCTTAGAGAGAGAAGTGTGTGTGTGTTGAAGTCAGTTGTGTCCGGGACGGGAGAGAAGAGACAGCCAGGGGCAGAGTGTGGAGCTGAGTGGGCAGAAAGAAAGAAAGAAAGAAGGGAGCTGGAAGAACAGGGAAGCCGGAGAGAAAAGGAGCGGGCGGAACCTCATAGTGCGAAGCAGTCCCGGTGTGGGTCCGGGCTGTGGGTAGCCATAAGTGGTTGCCAGGTGAAGTAGAGTAGCCGGGCACATCCCCACTGGAGGAGACGTCAGGGCAGGCTTTCCCCAGCTAAGAAAAGAACGTGAAGTCATCTGTAACTGCCGGTTTTTGGAAAGAGTTGTGAAATAAAGAATGTCTTTTATTTGCATCGAACCATGCCTGGAGAGTGTTTATACGTCGGACGACATCTGCACCACCACACTCTGCCCCACCAAGACATCTCCCGTCCCGATAGTGACGGCGGAGCCAGGGGTAAGCCTGACAGAAGGGACCACGACTACAAGCCCAGAGGCGTCCCTGGCACCCCGTTACATGTGGCGTAGTCGGCAGGATCCGGATCATATGCAAGGGGTCCCGCTCCAAGAAGAAGGAGATCAAGTGATGCCGAGGACACTGGATCCAGATTATTGGAAAAGAGTCCCGATCCCATGGTGGGAAGAGGAAGAAGTGCCTAAGGCGTTGGACCGGGCACAAGATGGCGGCAAGATGGCCGTTGTCTGTGAAGACACAGAAAGCACGCGCAGAATTGGCGCCAAAAGAAGAGCCTGGGGCTGGCCGGTGCCGAAAAAGAAGTTCGGAGTACTCCGCCCAAAGAGGGGAGGTGCCGGTCCCAGGGCACGAAGGAAGATATGTGAAGTGGGCGGTGTTCCAGAGAAAAAGAAGAACCGCCGCGTAGGGGTCGACCTGATGTGTGAGACTGGGGGTGGAGTATACCCAAGAGCGGGAAAAGTAAGCCCGCCTCCACTTCCTCCAGCATCTCCACTGACCCCGACGCCATTACCAGAAACGCTGACTCCGAGCAAGATGGAGACCCCGAGAAAACAGCATGCTGCAGTGGGCGCGCTGGTAGAAATCAGACGGGGGAGAGGACGGCCGAAGCAGACTGCGGCCGCAGAAGGACTTACCCTTATTTTACCGGCTGTGCCAGAAGGACCGGAGCGGCCCACCAAAGTAACCTGGGTCACTACCTGGGATGCCGCGACCGGCGAGACCTCGACTGAAGTCCGCGCCACCTATGGGGCACAGCTGCAGCCGGGAAGCAAAGTCCTGGGAACTACATATCAGTGTCCGGAGGTGTCCCCGCCAGTCGAGGTGGGACCTCCAACTGACACAGCAGTTCCGGCCCCGGAAGAGCAACCTACCCGGGAGCTAGAAGAAGACGAGTGGGACCCAGTGAAACCGTCACCCCTGACTCAGCGGAAGTCCCCATCACCCCGTCGGGGGTTGAAGATACAAAACCGGAGGTTATGGACATGTTTGTGTTGAATACCGCCATTGTTACGGAGCCGGCAAAGTTTCACAGTTGCAACCTTTGTTCAAGCTACGGAGCCCGGAAGGAGCCTGATGCTGGACTGAGCCAGGGGCTCCCTCCGTGTTGTTAAGGAAGACTTTAGTGTCCGTGTGCCTGCCTTCAAAGACCGGGAGCGCTTGTTATAGTCTCCGGGCAGAAGATCAGCAAAGACCGGGAGTGCCTGCTGACGGCCTCCGGGCACATTGTCTACAAAGACCGGGAGCTTCCAGGAGGAACTCCGGGCGCTGGACTGGTGTGCCCCTTGCGGGTGCCCTAAGGTGAACATGTTTGAGGTTTTATTAAAATGACTTTGTTTGTTTTTACATGTGGTTTTAGATTTATGCCTTGCCGGGAGGCTTAGGCTTAAAGAGGGGAGGAATGTAAGGGGTGGGCAGACCCCTTACAAGGAGGTGCAGTTTCCCCCTGAAGATACCTCACTCTGGGGTAGTTACTGTTGATGTTATTAATAAACATGTTTTTACTGTGCAGTGGGTTTTCCCCTAGACCCCGGGTGGGACGGCTGTCCCCATAGAAACAGGGCAGGAGAGAGGAGGAGCCGGCAGCTTAGAGAGAGAAGTGTGTGTGTGTTGAAGTCAGTTGTGTCCGGGACGGGAGAGAAGAGACAGCCAGGGGCAGAGTGTGGAGCTGAGTGGGCAGAAAGAAAGAAAGAAAGAAGGGAGCTGGAAGAACAGGGAAGCCGGAGAGAAAAGGAGCGGGCGGAACCTCATAGTGCGAAGCAGTCCCGGTGTGGGTCCGGGCTGTGGGTAGCCATAAGTGGTTGCCAGGTGAAGTAGAGTAGCCGGGCACATCCCCACTGGAGGAGACGTCAGGGCAGGCTTTCCCCAGCTAAGAAAAGAACGTGAAGTCATCTGTAACTGCCGGTTTTTGGAAAGAGTTGTGAAATAAAGAATGTCTTTTATTTGCATCGAACCATGCCTGGAGAGTGTTTATACGTCGGACGACATCTGCACCACCACACTCTGCCCCACCAAGACATCTCCCGTCCCGATAGTGACGGCGGAGCCAGGGGTAAGCCTGACAGAAGGGGCCACGACTACAAGCCCAGAGGCGTCCCTGGCACCCCGTTACAGTAGCACCCCGGGAACGATTAACAGCAGCTCACCTGCGTCACGCGGCCGCCGCCGGCTATGTGAAGGAAGGAGGTGGGCGGGATGTTTACGTCCCGCTAATCTCCGCCCCTCCGCTTCCATTGGCCGGCGGCCGTGTGACGTCGCTGTGATGCCGAACGTCCCTCCCACTCCAGGAAGTGGACGTTCGCCGCCCACAGCGAGGTCGCACGACAGGTAAGTACGTGTGACGGGAGTTACCAACTTTGTGCGACACGGGCAGCGATTTGCCCGTGACGCAAAAAAGACGGGGGCGGGTACGATCGATTGTGAAATTGCACAATCGGTCGTACCGTGTAAAGCAGCCTTTAGGCTATGTGCGCACGTGTGCGTATTACATGCAGGTACGCTGCGATCTGCAGCGCAGTGTAACTGCATGCGTCCTGCGTCCCCTGCACAGTCTATGGAGATTGTGCAGGAGCCATGCGCACGTGGCATATTAGAACGCAGCGCTTCGGCTGCTGCCTGAATCGCTGCATTCTAAGAAGTGACATGTCACTTCTTCCGTGCGCTTTACATGCTGTCTATAGGGAGAGGCAGCATGCAGAGCGCACGTTCTCTGCCGGCACCATGCGCTTCAGAACGAAGCTTTTCAGCTGCGCTATGAAGCGCACCTTTTAGGTGCGGTGCAGAGCGCACAAGTGCGCACATAGCCTAAGGCTATGACCGCACTTTGCATCGTCCTACTTGCAGTTTTAAACGCACGTTTTGGCCTTAATTGATTTAGCCAAAGTTGCCTTTTTCAGAAATTTAGCGCTAAACACACATGCATATTTACCACGTTTTAGATGCGTTTTCACCGCTTTTTAAATGCGTTTTGAACTGCAAGAATCCATATGCGTTTGTCAACTAAAGACAAAGATAAATAAAGCTTACCAGTTCAATGACAAAAATGTCTGACTTTATAAAAAAAAAAACAGTAGAGTTCTACTAATGTCATTTCCACATGAAATGATAACATCAAAGTCATCATCCCAAAAAACAAAAAAAAATATATATTTCTTAAGGTTTACATTGCTTATATTATTATATTAAAAATTTTGTAATCAAACCAATTTAAAGATAAAGAATTTTACTTAAAATATATTCTAATGCAATATAAAATGAACCAAAAATTAAGCAAACAAAATATAATAAAATAAAATTATAAAATATATTAAATAAATTTTAACAAACATCACTATATATTTAACAATATTTTTAACAAATTATTAAAATGATTATTTATATAAAAAATCAAAAATAAATAATTACATCAAAACATAAAACTTACCATACTTATCAATTTTGAAACATTGATTTTCAATCGCTGATACCAAGCCATGGCAGAAATATAAGTTTAGGCAAATTTAACAACGTTTTTGCATACAATTTTGTGGGAAAATAGTGCATGCCCATGTCTCCTTTTATTTCAAAACGGACGTGATGTAGGTGATGACGTTTGAGATTTCGTTCCCATCCTCCAACAACAGCGTTTTTGACAAGTAAAACGCAGTGGAAATGCAGAGAAAATGCATTTGAAACGCATATTTTTCAACAAAACACGCGTTTAGACATTTCTCATAGGATCTAATGATACCAAAACGCTGCAGAAATAGCAAAAACAATTGACATGCTGCTTCTTTGAACACATGGTTTTTGCCACAAAATATGCAAATTAAATGCAGCGTTTTGAAACGTAAAGTGCGGACAGGAATTCGTCATTTTCCATAGACTATCATGGAAAACCAAAACGCATGCCTTTTGGCATGAAAACGCTGCAGCTCAAAACGCTGCAGAAAAGCAGGTGAAAACGCAAAGTGCGGACATAGCCTAAATCTACAAGTCTGCAGTCACTCTATGATGTGAATGCTCAAGGCGTGCACACTCCGCACTGTCAGGATTCTGAGGTGTCGGCACATGACTGGAAGAGTGTTATTTGCATATTTGTGGCCACATTCTGACTAGACTAGACTCACTCAATACACTTGCAATATTAATACAGTCTAGTTGGCACGTAACCACATGTATGTGTCGCGGGCAGAGGAGGGAACGCCGCGCTCTCCCACTGCTCGGGTCCGGCTGCCGCGGCTGCTGCGGCCTGCTGCTGCTTGGTGGCTCGAGCGATGGGCCGGATCCCGGGGACTCTAGCGGCCCACCTCGCCCGTGAGTGAAAGGGGGTTTGGGTGTGGGGATTGTTGATTGTCCGTGACGCCACCCACGGTTGTGGTGATTGAGTGTACACCACCGCTGCTCTGGCTGCGGATCCCGGGAGTGATGGTATGGAGCAGCCAGTTGTTGTGTTGCCCCTCCGTGGGTAGGGGTTGGTGATCCCGGGGCCCAGTGATGGAATTGGGATGGTGGACAGGCGGGCTATGGGGCCTGTGGAGGTGCAGGGGCGCAGGGGCAGCGCTGTGCCGCACGGCACGGAGGTACTCACTCAGCCAGTAAACACGACACAGTTCTCGGTAAACAAACGGCTGGTTGGACGGGTCCCTCAGACGGTTACGTTGCCGATGTCCCCTACAGTTGACGGTGACGGTCTCTTCCCTGCACCTATGTGTTGTTGTTTGGTAGCGATGGGTTCCCACCGGTAACCCGCTCCCCAGCTTGGATATGAACCGGAGGAGCTCCACTCTTGCCCGCAGGCGCTGGCCCTGGGAAACTGGTGCCTTGGCGGTGGCGGTGTCTCCCCTCTACGGTTGGACTGTTGCCTTCAAACGGGACTTGGTTGTTGGGAGACAGTCGTCCCCTTCACTGACGGATTTGGCAAATTATGGCGACTCCTAGCCTTGCCGGGATCCGAAAGGCCCCTGCCCTGGTGCTGACTAATCTTCGTATACCGCTCCGGTACCGCCGGGTCACCACCCGTCCACGGTCCTTTCTGCAACCTCCAATCAGTCTCGCCTGCAGACGGTCACCGCCGTCTGCCAACCTTGCTGTCTCAGTCCGGGGCACACACCCGGACCAACTTCAGGCTTCTTGCTGTCACTTTCTCTGTTGCTCTTACTTTGGCTCCTCTACCACTTCACTTCACTTCCTTTCACTTTCAACTCTCAAGCTAATCTGCCTGGTTTTCCTGCCTCCAGAGCTGTGAACTCCTCGGTGGGTGGAGCCAACCGCCTGGCCCACCCCCTGGTGTGGACACCAGCTCCTGGAGGAAGGCAACAAGGATTTTCAGTTTTGACTTCGGTGTACCTGTACCAGGGAATGTGGGGTGCGTGTGGTGTTGTGACCTGTGACCCCTGGCTTGCCCAGGGCGTCACATTCCCCCTTAGCAAAACGCAGACCGTCCTCGGGCTGCCCGTCCAACACCGGTTTTATTTTCCTTTTGTATTCTGTGAAAATAGTAGAAAAACGGTAACATATTTACAATTTCTGACATCATCCCACATCGGGAGGCACATTTCTTAAACGTTGCAAACGGTTTACGGTTACGGTCTCCGCTCTCTCCCACCCAAGCAACCTGGCCCTGATGCTGCCCCTAAAACCCAGGCAGCACCCCTTGACCCCAGTCCAGCACAAGTTACCCAAGCGGGATCTGTCCTTCCCCTCCAGAGGGTAGCCACCGGTTCCTGTGGTGGCTGGGCCCCAGCCGGCTCTACTGCGGGCCCTCCCTCCAACCTGCCTCTCCGGAGGCGGCAACTGCGGAAACGGTAACGGTAAAACAACTTATTTACATGCCACTAACGTTTGTGGTTGCCCTGCAAGTTCACGGGCTTGTCCATGGAAAGTTCTCCATGCAACGTTTTAAACGGTCCCCATGGGGACAACGGTGCCGGCAACGGCCGGTTTTCTCAATCACGGTAGGACAATCAGGTGACTTTCACGGTAATCATCTTTGCTTATCATCATTTTAAACTTTCAAAACTTTTCAACAGGTGGTCCCGACGGGGACTGGACAACGGTGCTCCGCTGCCCTACTCAGAGTATTTAGCTTCATCTGAGGGAGGGGATGCAGAACTCACTCGGCTCTCCTGGCTGCCCCTCAGTTTCGCATCTAGGGCGAACCACCCCCTCTCTCCACAGTGCCGGGTATACTGTACGATGTCACCCGGCATCAGGTTACGGCCGGGGTGCTCCTCGGGCAGGTGGGCATTCACGTCCCGCCGGGCTATAAACACTTCGGCCTCCAGGCCCGGTTCATAGATAAACCCATAGCCCCGGCGGGCATCAAACCGCCTCATCTGTCCTTCATACAGCGGGCCCCGGACACAGAACGTCGCCTGGCGGAGGTTCTCCTTCTCCCGGATTGCACGGGCCACCAATTCCGCTTTCTTCTTTTCCCTCTCACCGATCTCCGGGCCCAGAGGTACCGGCTCCCTGTCCCAATACGGTGCGCTGCGAGCTCCGGCGCACGGGTCGGGCCCCGCGGGACATTCTGGACACTGCCCACTGTCAGGGATCTGGGCGGCAGGTCCCGCGGCGTCTTGGCCTTGGGCGCCGCCTTGCAGCGACAACCCGGCGCAACCTCAGCCGAGGTGTGGGGGATGGGCACAGGGGCTTTCCGCGGCTGGGCCTTCGGCTCGGAACGGGTCATCAGCTCCAGCTCGGGGGACTTCTCAGGGGCTGCCTCCGGTGCAGACTTCGGGGCCTTCCATGGCAGCACCTCCGACTTGCTACGGGCTCCGGCTACAGGTCGGCCCGCCGGGGCGGGCATGCTGGGTATCGCTACCGGTTGCGGTGGCAGCGGGCCTAGTGGCGGGGTTACAGCTTCCGAGACGGGTGGCGAGGGAGGTAACAGGGCGAGAGGGCTTGGACCGGTGTCCCGCAGCCGCGATGACTGGCTCTTCAAGGGCATCGGGGCGTGGGTCACTCACCCTCCCTTCCTCGGCTTCCTCCTCGCGTCTCCGCACGGTCGCTATCACGTCCGCCATGTCGGCCTCCCACTCCTCCAGAGGAGCTGCATTTTGACCTGCAGCCTTTGATAGAGCTGCGCGGTCCGGATCTCCACCCACGCCGCGGTTCCCGGCGCGGGGGCTACGGTGCTTCGTGACGGCATCCACATTCTGCTGGTGACTTCTTCCAGGAACAGGGTGACTGCAGAGTCCTGGCGTCCCTGCTTTTATAGCTGCGTTCACATGCAGCCAGCCGCCATCGCGTCCCCCTTAGCTTCTTTCCGGCCCCTCCTCTATCGGGGCGGGGTTTTGGCCTTCGCGCCTCCACTACTCGAGAAGACGCTCGAGCGGGGACTTTTCGCGCCAAAGATGGCGGCTTCTGAAATTTTCTGGCCGGACACCTCCGGCGGTAACAAGGCGCACCTCTACCAAACGGCAGAGTGGTAGGATCCTGTTCGTGACGCCAAGTTTTCGCGGGCAGAGGAGGGAACGCCGCGCTCTCCCACTGCTCGGGTCCGGCTGCCGCGGCTGCTGCGGCCTGCTGCTGCTCGGTGGCTCGAGCGATGGGCCGGATCCCGGGGACTTTAGCGGCGCTCCTCGTCCGTGAGTGAAAGGGGGTTTGGGTGTGGGGATTGTTGATTGTCCGTGACGCCACCCACGGTTGTGGTGATTGAGTGTACACCACCGCTGCTCTGGCTGGGGATCCCGGGAGTGATGGTATGGAGCAGCCAGTTGTTGTGTTGCCCCTCCGTGGGTAGGGGTTGGTGATCCCGGGGCCCAGTGATGGAGTTGGGATGGTGGACAGGCGGGCTATGGCGCCTGTGGAGGTGCAGGGGCGCAGGGGCAGCGCCAGTACTCACTCAGCCAATAAACACGACACAGTTCTCGGTAAACAAACAGCTGGTTGGACGGGTCCCTCAGACGGTTACGTTGCCGATGTCCCCTACAGTTGACGGTGACGGTCTCTTCCCTGCACCTATGTGTTGTTGTTTGGTAGCGATGGGTTCCCACCGGTAACCCGCTCCCCAGCTTGGATATGAACCGGAGGAGCTCCACTCTTGCCCGCAGGCGCTGGCCCTGGGAAACTGGTGCCTTGGCGGTGGCGGTGTCTCCGCTCTACGGTTGGACTGTTGCCTTCAAACGGGACTTGGTTGTTGGGAGACAGTCGTCCCCTTCACTGACGGATTTGGCAAATTATGGCGACTCCTAGCCTTGCCGGGATCCGAAAGGCCCCTGCCCTGGTGCTGACTAATCTTCGTATACCGCTCCGGTACCGCCGGGTCACCACCCGTCCACGGTCCTTTCGGCAACCTCCAATCAGTCTCGCCTGCAGACGGTCACCGCCGTCTGCCAACCTTGCTGTCTCAGTCCGGGGCACACACCCGGACCAACTTCAGGCTTCTTGCTGTCACTTTCTCTGTTGCTCTTACTTTGGCTCCTCTACCACTTCACTTCACTTCCTTTCACTTTCAACTCTCAAGCTAATCTGCCTGGTTTTCCCGCCTCCAGCACTGTGAACTCCTTGGTGGGTGGAGCCAACCGCCTGACCCACCCCTTGGTGTGGACACCAGCTCCTGGAGGAAGGCAACAAGGATTTTCAGTTTTGACTTCGGTGTGCCTGCAGGGAATGTGGGGTGCGTGTGGTATTGTGACCTGTGACCCCTGGCTTGCCCAGGGCGTCACATATGCAAATCACATACTTGCAGTAGCATTTACGGGCCGACATTGTAGAATTCTGAAACCACGCAGTGCCTACACTATGAGGATTCACAAGTCTGTAAAATAGTAGCTTAAGACCAGACAACCCCTTTAGGAAGATCCATCACCTACAAGTTTTAGTAAATACCCATTGAATCCCAATACTGAACCCCTTTGATTTATGCCATTTTTCTGTTATTTCTAATATATTGAAAACTGACTGTACAATTCCCCTTGTCAGTTGGGTGTGTCCCTCCAGATTCTGACAATGTCAGCTCTGTTTGGCTGTGTAGGGACACACTCCATTAATAAGGAGAATAGTAACACCCAGTTTTCAATTTTTAGCATGTTTACAGATACAATGCAAAGAAAAAGAAATGCTCCGGTATTGTTATTTTAATGGAAAATGTTTCTGAATGACCTTATGGAAGGTCCAGGAATGAGTGCACATGTGGCGCCCTGGCCTAGCCAGGTCGTCACAGATAACACACAAACACCCCTACCCCCATTAGACAGGGACACCAGCCAAACAAAAATCCTTGTTGCCTCCCTCCAGTGTCTGATGTCCACACCAGGTGGGGCGGAGCCAAGCAGTTGGCCCCACCCACCGAGGAGTTCACAGACCTGGAGGCGGTAAAAGTAACAGTTTAGTGCTGGAGTTTGAGGAGTGAGGAGTAAGCACTTGGGTGTCTGGGTTTGTGGCCCAGGCACTGACAGCAAGGTTGGCAGACAGTGGTGGCCGTCTGCAGGAGTGGTGGAGCAACGCGGAACCGTAGGACCGGGGTCGGGCGACAGCCCGCCGGTACCGACCAAGGAGCGAAGTGAAGCCAGCACACACAGGCAGGGCCATCGGACCCCGACCAGGCTTGGAGCCGCCGACAATAGTCAGATCCGAATGTGACTGGAACCCCAGGGGTTTCACAACAGCAAAAGTCCCGATTGAAGGCAACAGCCCACACCGTGAGGGTATACAGCTACCGCCTAAGGCTAGAGACTCAAGGGCCAGCGTCTGCGGGCAAACGGGCTCCTCCGGTACCCATACACCGGGGAGCGGACTACCGTTGGGAATCCATAGTAGTCAGAAGGAGAACATCAAGGTGCAGGGAAAGACAGCCGCCATCACCTGTCCGGGGAGAAACACTGCAGCCGGCTACGGGACCTGTTCATCCAGCCGTTTGGTTTACCAAGGACTTTGTACCTTTCTTGCTGAGTGAGTACACCCGTGTCATCCGGCACCGCGCCGCGCTGTCCCTGCAACCCTGCACCTCACCAACCCTGCCTCCCCGTCACAACATCACCGGGCCCCGGAACCACCGACCCCTACCCACGGAGGGGGAAAACAACATCCCAGCTGCTCCTTACCATCGCTCCCGGGATCCCCGTCATCAGCAGCGGTGGTGCCTATCTTCACCACGACCCGTGGGTGGCGTCAAGGACTAAATCCCCCAAACTAACCACCCCTTTCACTCACGGGCGAGGAGCGCCGCTCGAGTCCCCGGATCCAGCCCACCGCTCGAGCCACCGAGCAGCCATTGCAGCAGCGCCGGACCCGAGCGTTAGCGAGAGTGCAGCAGCGACGGCGTCCTCCCCGCCCGCGACACATTGGTTGAGTAGCATGTGCATCGGGGTGGGACGGGTTGGGTCTTGCATTAATATTTCTCCCCTGTGTGCTGTGCTGGTGTGGCGCCCTCGACAAGCCAGGGGCCACAGGTAACAACACACACACCCCCCCACCACCCCACCCCCAGCAGTTCACAGCAGTCATCCCCATTGAGACCTGATTTCTTCCCTCGGGTTCAGACAGACACACCAGGTGGGCGGAGTCAGGCAGATAGGCATGCCCACCGAGGAGTCTAGCTGGCCTGAGGCAAAAACCAGCTCAGACAAGTCCGGGCAGAGGAAGAGAGAGGAGGTCTGCAGAAAGGCAGACGCAGACTGGGGCCTAGGTTGGAGCCTAGGTCCCTCGTGTAGAGAGTCAGGCAGACGGTAGTGGCCGTCTGCGGGAGCCGGGAAGACAGTCTTGGTGGAACCGTAGGTAGCCGGGGCTGGGCGGTGGCCCACCGGTACCGAACCGGGGAGCCAGCTGGAAACCGGAGCACAGGAGGAGCGTACACGAAGGTGAAGGAAAGGACTTACACTACCAACCTGGGGTCAGGGGAAAAACACCGCAGCCGTCTGTGGGACCCGTCCATCCAGCCGTTTGTTTTACCGGAGACTTTGCATTCATTATTGGCTAAGTGAGTACCACTGTGCCGTGCGGCACCGCGCTGCCCCCGCGACCCTGCACCTCACCAGGCTCCGTAACCCGCCTGCCATCCCTCCCTCACCGGGCCCCGGGACAACCAACCCCCCTATCCACGGAGGGGAAAAACAACATCCAAGCTGCTCCCTGTCATCGCTCCCGGGATCCCCGTCCAGAGCAGTGGTGGTGTCACAACCTCACCACAACCGTGGGTGGCGTCACGGACAATAAATCCCCAAAACCATTACCCTTTTCACTCACGGGCGAGGAGCGCCGCTCGAGTCCCCGGGATCCGGCCCACCGCTCGAGCCACCACCGAGCAGCAGCAGCCGGACCCGAGCAGTGGGTGACCGTAGCGTCCCCTCCTCTGCCCGCGACAACTTGGCGTCACGAACAGGATCCCTAAACCAAACCACCCCCCTTTCACTCACGGGCGAGGAGCGCCGCTCGAGTCCCCGGGATCCGGCCCACCGCTCGAGTCGAGCCACCACCGAGCAGCAGCCAGACCCGAGCAGTGGGTGAGCGCAGCGTCATCCTCCCCGCCCGCGACACTGGCCTCTAAGGCTAAGTTCACACATCAGTTTTTTTCCTTCAGGCAGAATCCGGCGTTTGTGTCCCGCAACGGATCCGACAAAATTTTCTGAAAAAACTAATGCGCCGGACCGTTTTTTTTCTGGATCCGGCAAAAAAAACCGGATCAGGTGCATCTGTTTTTTCATCCGCCGCATACGGTTTTCTCTCTGTTTGTTGCCGGATCCGTTTTTTTGGTGATTTTTTTTTTTAACCCTAAACCTATACATGTTTGCTGTCTACGAACTCGCACTGACCTGAGGCATCACACCCACACATCGGTTTTACCATATAGTGAATACAGTGAATAAAATATCTCAAAAACAATAGTGCTATCACACTTTTTTTGCAATTTGTCTGCATTTGAAATGTTTTTGCTGATTTCAAGTACACTATATGGTTTAATTTAAAAGTACAGCTCGTTCCGCAAAAAAAATGAGCCCTCACATGACCATATTGACTGAAAAATAAAAAAGTTATGTCTCTCAGAAGTAGAATGGCGGAAAAAAAAAACGGAAAGCGAAAAATCGGCCGGTCGTGAAGGGGTTAAATCCCTCAATCCCCCTTTTATTACATATATAACACACATGTGTTTAAAAAACCCTTAATTTTTTTAAAAAAAAAAGATTTTCCCCATTTGTATATACCATGTTTTTTTAAACAAAGACCCCCAAAGTACCATAGGTGCTTTCCTTTGAGAAATAACCCAATCATGTAAAGTTACCTTAAAATGACACCAAATACAAAGGTTTTGGAACAAGTTTAATATTTCTATTTTTAATCTCTCTTTTTTTTCTGCAATGGAGGAGCTACATAGCTTTATATAGCTGTGTTGTGCCAGTTTGAGACTGCTCAGTTTAAAAAAACGGATCCATCCATGTAATCCGTTTTATGCCGCATCCCGCTGGATCCAGCGTCCATAGACAGCCATTATACATTACATCGCAGATTTTTTTTCATGACACAAAAAACGTCTAGGTCTGCAAAAACTGGAGAGAATGCATGGCCATGCGACACAATCCGGCGCTAATGAAAGTCTATGGGAAAAAAACGGATGTGGCGACAGCTATTGCCGCATCTGGTTTTTGAGAAAAGTGCCGGATTGTGCCGCAAAGCAAAAACCTGATGTGTGTACAAACCCTAAGCCCTCTACTTACCTTTCTCCGGCACTGCTGTCTTCAGTGCTGCTCTTGCTTCCGGGTGCCACTCATTATGCTCATGAATATTCACTGCATTCAGTGCGGACGCAACAGAAGCACGGGAGACAGCCGCGTCGGAGACAGGTAAGTATACCAGCTCATGCTGTCCGTGTGCTATGTGGATGTCACATGGATAGCACAGGGACAGCAAACACATACGCACCTACACCACGGCCCGTGCAAAATGTGTGGTTTACGCAGACGTGTGAGAGAGGACTTACACTGTGATCTCTGGGCATCGCTCATTTTACACATGCACATGACATATGGGCAAGTTTGATCTGTAAAGTGGATCAAAAATGCACATTAATCTACCTTTAGACTAAGGGTACTTTCACACTTGCGTTTATTTCCTTCCGTTACAATCCGCCCTTTTGGAAAACAGCGGAATCCGTTAACGGATTCCGCTGTTTCCCATAGACTTGTATGGGTGACGGATTGTACCAAAAGGACCTGCGTTGCTTCCGCTGGGCGACGCTCCGTTGCTTCCGCCCAGCGGGGGGAACGCAGCATGTAACGTTATTTTGAGCAGCGGAATCCTCTGGATTCCACTGCGCATGCTCTTTTTTTTTTTTTTTTTTTTTTTTTTAAATCAAACTTTATTTTGGCTCGCGGTGGCCGAACGTTCAGCTGAGCGCCCGGCCATCGGCAAGCGACAGCGCTTAGCTGAGCGACCGGCCACCGGCATGCCCGGCCGCCGGCAAGTCACAGCGCTCAGCTGAGCGCCCGCCCGCTGGCATGCCCGGCCGCCGGCATGCCCGGGCGCCGGCAAGTGACAGCGCTCAGCTGATCACCCGGCGGTCGGCTGCAGGGAGCGATCAGCTGATCACCCGGCAGCCGGCAAGTGACAGCGCTCAGCTGATCACCGGCGGTCGGCTGCAGGGAGCGATCAGCTGATCACCCGGCGGCCGGCTGCAGGGAGCGATCAGCTGATAACCCGGCGGCCGGCTACTGGGATCGATCAGCTGATCGTTTACAATAGTCTGCCGCTGGTAAAACTGTTAAAAAAAAAAAATCAAAACGAATTGCGTTGTTTTGCAGCATCCGTTGCATCCGTTGTGCCACTATATGCAACACATCCGTTGCATCCGTTACACAACGCAATGCAACGGATACCGTTCAACGCAAGTGTGAAACTAGCCTAATATGGATACATTATCTGTGAAAAATGCTCATCAGAATAGGGCCTTTGGGATTGTTGTAAGGCTATGTTCACATTTCCGTTGTTTAAAATCCGTCAGGTCCGTCAGCAACGGATCAGTTGTTTTTTAGATGTCAACTGACGCAACGGATATGTTTTTCACGGGATTCCTTTCACAGGAATCCTGTGAAAAAACTGATCCGTCGCGTCCGTTACATCTGCTGTGCGCCCGTTTTTTGACGGATCAGTCATGATCCGTTTGTGTTTGGGACAGCCCAATGGGTGTGCCAAACATGCTGGGCATGCTCAGTAGAGCATGACAGAATCCAGCGCTGGATTCCGTTGTAAGACGGATTACGACGGAATCCAGCACCATAGACATGCATTACAAGCTTGACGGACGGCGACGGATTCCTGCGCGGTGTGTTAATTTTGACGGCCAGAAAAACGTTACATTCTGCGTTGCTCCCGACCGGCGGTCAGTCGGGTCATTCCGTGTCAAGTGGACCAGTGGTCCCCACTCGACGTTCTCCGATTTTGCTGAAAATATCATCATCAGATATGGGTATCTTTTGTTGGTTCCCAAGCCATAATGTTCAGTCTAAGTAAGTGGTCTGGAATTGTTGCTGAATTTGCAACATACTCGGTTCAGAGAAGCTGTATTGTCGGCCCATTGCTGTTGCAGCTGGTGCTGGAATTAGTGCAATGATCGACTGCTCGGGAATCCAGCATGTATCATTTCTCACAGGCCAGTGAAAGAAGCTAGCTGCTCCATGAGGATGCATAAAATGTATTAATGCATCATGGTCGTCGACTGAAATTTCAGAAATATTTCCAATCCACCAGTTCCTATCGTAAATGCAGGCAATGTATTGCCCTGGCTGGAGGTTTGCAATTGGCACAAAAGGCATTTCTGATCTGACAGATCCATCTACATGGGCAATGAAAGATGAAGGGTCATTTGACACCCTTGAAATGCGAATCTTTTTGTCATCAATTTCATTCTCCATCACTAAAAAATAAATAATATATGCATTAACCCCTTAAGGACGAAGCCAGTTTTGTCCTTAATGCCCAGGCCATTTTTTGCAATTCTGACCAGTGTCACTTTATGAGGTCATAACTCTGGAACGCTTCAACGGATCCCGGTGATTCTGACATTGTTTTTTCGTGACATATTGTACTTCATGATAGTTATAAATTTAGAACGATATTTTTTGCTTTTATTTGTGAAAAAATCGGAAATTTGATGAAAATTTTGAAAATTTTGCAATTTTCAAACTTTTAATTTTTATGCCCTTAACCCAGAGAGTTATGTCACACAAAACAGTTAATAAATAACATTTCCCACATGTCTACTTTACATTAGCGCAATTTCTGAAACAAAATGTTTTGGGGTTAGGAAGTTAGAAGGGGTCAAAGTTCATCAGCAATTTCCCATTTTTTCAACAAAATTCACAAAACCATTTTTTTAGGGACCACATCCCATTTGAAGTGACTTTGAGAGGCCTAAGTGACAGAAAATACCTAAAAGTGACACCATTCTCAAAACAGCACCCCTCAAAGTACTCAAAACCACATCCAAGAAGTTTATTAACCCTTCAGGTGCTTCACAGGAACTAAAGCAAAGTGGAATGAAAAAAAGCAAAAAATAAAATTTTACCTAAAATGTTGCTCTACCCCAAATTTATTCACTTTTAGAAGAAATAACACAACAAAATGGACCCCAAAACTTGTTACCCACTTTCTTATGAACGCGCCAATACCCCACATGTGGTCAGAAACCTTTGTTTGGACAAATGGGAGGGCTCGGAACAGAAGGAGCAATATTTGAATTTTGGAAAGCAAATTTGGCTGAAATAGATTGCGGGCACCATGTTGCATTTACATGTCCGCTAAGGTACCTAAACAGCAGAAACCCCTCACAAGTGACACCATTTTGGAAACTAGACCCCTTAAGGCTTCTATCTAGGGGTATAGTGAGCATTTTGGATCCACAAGTACTTCACAGATTTTGATAACGTTACGTTGTCACATTGAAAATTTTCATTTTTTTCTCAAAAATGTTGCTTTAGCATCAATTTTTTCACTTTTTCAAGAGGTAATTCCAAAAATTTGACCCCAACGTTTGTTACCCACTTTTTTATGAGCGCGGTGATACCTCACTTGTGGTCTGAAACCTTTGTTTGGAGAAATGGGAGGGCTTGGAACGGAAGGAGCAATATTTGAATTTTGGAAAGGAAATTTGGCTGAAAAAGATTGCAGGCACCATGTCGCATTTGGAGGACCCCTAAGGTACGTAAACAGCAAAAAAACACCACAAGTGACCCCATATTGGAAACTAGGCCCCTCAAGGAATTTATCTTGATGTTTGGTGAGTACCCTGAACCTCCAGGTGCTTTACAGAAGTTTATAACGTTGAGCCATGAAAATAAAAAAATAAAATTTTACCACAAAATTGTTACTTCAACCAGGTAGCTTTTTTTTTCACAAGGGTAACAGGAAATAAATCACCATGAAATTTATTGCGCAATTTCTCCTGAGTTTGTTGATATCTTGTATGTGGTGGAAATCAACTGTTTGGGCACACTACAGGGCTCAGAAGAGAAGGAGTGCAGTTTGACTGCAAAATTGGCTGGAATCAATAGCGGACGCCATGTTGCATTAGGAGAGCCCCTGAGGTGCCTAAGCAGTGGAGGTCCCCCACAAGTGACCCCATTCTGGAAATAAGACCCCTCAAGGCTTTAATCTAGGTGTATATTGAGCATTTTGAATCCACGAATACTTCACAGAATTTGATAAGCTTAGGTTGCCATATTGAAATTTTCATTTTTTTCACAAAAATGTTGATTTAGCGACACATTTTTCACTTTTTCAAGAGGCAACAACAAAACGTGTACCCCACAGGTTGTTATCTAATTTCTTGTGAGCGCAGGGATACCCCACATGTGGCCAAAAACCTTTGTTTGGATAAATGGGAGGGCTTGGAATGGAAGGAGCACCATTTGAATTTTGGAAAAGTTGAAGTAAATTGCGCGCACCATGTCACATTAGCAGGGCCCCTTGGGTACCTATACATCAGAAACCCCCCACAAGTGACCTCATTTTGGAAACTGGACCCCTCAAGGATTTTATTCAGGAGTATAGTAAGCATTTTGAATCCACAGGTACTTCACAAAAATGTTGCTGTAGCAACAAATTTCTCACTGTTAAGGGGGCTTTACACGCTGCGACATCGCTAATGCGGAGTCGTTAGGGTCACGGAATTGGTGACGCACATCCGGCCGCATTAGCGATGTTGCTGCGTGTGACACCGATGAGCGATTTTGCATCGTTGCAAAAACGTGCAAAATCGCTCATCGGTGACATGGGGGTCCATTCTCGATTATCGTTACTGCAGCAGTAACGATGTAGTTCGTCGCTCCTGCGGCAGCACACATCGCTATGTGTGACGCCGCAGGAACGAGGAACCTCTCCTTACCTGCCTCCCGGCCGCTATGAGGAAGGAAGAAGGTGGGCGGGATGTTCCGGCCACTCATCTCCGCCCCTCCGCTTCTATTGGGCGGCCGCTCAGTGACGTCACTGTGACGCCACACGGACCGCCCCCTTAGAAAGGAGGCGGTTCGCCGGTCACAGCGACGTCGCCGGGCAGGTAAGTATGTGTGATGCGTCTGCGCGATGTTGTGCGGCACGGGCAGCGATTTGCCCGTGTCGCACAACAGATGGGGGCGGGTACCCACACTAGCGATATCGGGACCGATATCGCAGCGTGTAAAGTAGCCTTTAGGCTATGTGGCCATGATCCAGCGACACGGCGTCTAGTACACAGTGTCAGCCTCCTGCAGAAATGTGAGTGTTGTCCACGGGAGAACGCAGCTGCCCATGCCCACGATTTGGGTTCAGGCTGCTGTGGACTTTAGTTTTATTCTACCTGCAAAGAACACTCATCTCCGCAGCATAAATTGACATGCTGAGGCTCGGGAAGCTGCGCCACAGGTCGGTTTATGCTGCGGAGAAAAGAAACACAGTGGGCACGGGATTTCTAAAAATCCTGCCACTGTGCTTCTACTGCACAACGCAGCGTTATGGACGCAGGGAAAACACTCTGCGCCCAAAACGCTGCAAACCCTGATTGTGGGCACACAGCGTAAAATGCTACAATGGATGAATGGATAGATGTCAAACATATATAACGTCCCACCCCCTGCATATTCTAAGCTGGCGCCCTTTAGTGCCTTTCATGTGACACTAAAGGATGCCTAGCCTTGTATTTAGCCCAAAAAAAAAAAAAAAAAAATTAAAATAAATGACGTGGGGTCCCCCCTATTTTTGATAGCCAGCTAGGGTAAAGCAGACAGCTGTAGCCTGCAAACCACAGCTGACAGCTTCATCTTGTCTGGTGATCAATTTGGAGGGCTCCCCAAGCTGTTTTTTTTTTTTTAATTATTTATAAATAAATAATTAAAAAAAAAAAACAAACGTGGGGTCCCCCCAAATTAGATCACCAGCCAAGGTGAAGCTGACAGCTGGGGTCTGGTATTTTCAGGATGGGAAGAGCCATGGTTATTGGACTCTTCCCAGCCTAAAAATAGCAGGCCGCAGCCGCCCCAGAAGTGGCGCATCCATTAGGTGCGCCAATTCTGGCGCTTCGCCCCAGCTCATCCCGCGCCCTGGTGCGTTGGCTAACGGGGTAATGAATGGGGTTGATACCAGGTGTGTAATGTCACCTGGCATCAAGCCCAGCAATTAGTTATGTCACGGCGTCTATCAGATACCCGACATAACTAATTGACAGTAATAAGAAAAAAAATTGACAACAAAAAAAAATTTATTTGAAAAAACACTCCCCCAAACATTCCCTGATTGACCAATTTATTGAAAAGAAAAAAAAAAAATCCACTATAATCCATTTGGACGTCCCACGTCGCCTCTGGACCTTCTAGAATATGGGGGACACGTTCAGGGAACGTATCCCCCATTTTCTAGGAGGGCAGACCCTCCATTTGAGGAGAGTGGGTGCAAAAAGCTGCACCCACCCTCCCCGGGTCACAGCTGCACAGTGCTGAGCAGCAGCCAGCGTCTCTGAACACAGGAAGCTGTCATCTGCTCGGCACATGTGACCGGAGTCTGCTGAGAAGGAGGAGGGGGCCGCGGGGGATCAGCGCTCCGGTATGTATGACACCGGGGGACACCGGGGGACACCAGGGGGGGGTAGGGGGGACCCGGCAGGGCCTGGGGAGCAGGTTTCTGTCGTATGTGTTATGGCACATACGACAGAAACCATAGGAACACTGTAAATGCGGCCGGCGCGCTGCTGTGCTCTCCGATGCGCGCGGCCATCTTGGATTTTCGGGAGGGGGTTGGGGGTCGGGGGGGGCACTTTGGGGATACCGAGGGACCGGAGGGAACCGGGAAAAAGATTTATCTCCCATCTGACATGTTTGTTTATGCCAGATGGGAGATAAATGATTTTTTACCGGCGCGGTCATTTACTATAACTTGATGATCGGTATACGGTGTATACCGGTCATCAGGTGAGCGGGGACCGGAAAAACCGGCCCGAATCATGATCTCCAGGGTCTCAGCTACCCCCGGCAGCTGAGACCCCGGAAATTTTCTGACTCTGGGGGGCGCTAGACCCTTTTTTCCGACCGCCGTTTTAAAACGGCAGAAAGGAATAAGTACCCTTTTTTAGTGCCGTTTTAAAACGTAACGCGGTCGTAATGGGGTTAAAATGTAACAATAGTCAATAGGTTTATAGGTTTTTGATTATAATAGACATTGCTAGCAACAATACAACTCTGTAACATGTGATAAGAATCTGAAAATCAAACACAAAATCAATGCATTCCGTGCATACATAACACCATGTTCAATGGCATTTTTCTTTTCTTAAATGGAGAGACTCCAAAAAAAACCCCAATGACCCTTGTAGAGAAAAATGTGCTCTTTCAAATGATACCAGAATTAATATATTTTAGGGGTACCCTTTTGGGGAAATTTGACCTAAAAATAGGTAAAATTAGTTTTTTTTAAGTTTTTCATCATATGTGGGTGTGAATATTTCCACAAATACATATGCTTTGACCGTGATATTGCAGCAATGCAAAGTCATGTAGATGTTTGTTGTACAGGGTAAAGCACCAGTTCCTATTGGTTTTTGGTCTTGAGTTATATATGGGCAAAGTTTGGCATAAATTTTATGCGAGGCGTTTTGCAAGCTACTTTGACACAAAATTGCGGCCGAAATATTGTTTTGTCATAGCCGATAATAATTTTATCGTGTTTAGCAGCAAAAGTTGAGCTAGTATGCCAAATTTCAGCATCATAGCCAGTATAGAACTCTAATGGCTATGTGCCAAAGTTTGCAAAATCCTCTTAGCTGAAGCCGCAGGCTTGGGGGGGGGGCCTCCAGTGAAAGGTCAACAGTGCCCAATATATTTGAGATCTGGCCCTAAAAATTTACAGAACCTCTTTTCAAACATACATGTACATCCTTATAAATTTTCAGCAAAATCGGAGAACGTCGAGTGGGGACGATTTTTAAAACTGGTCCACTTGACACGGAATGACCCAGTCAAAAGATGACAGACCGCGACGCAGCGGATGCAATGCAAGGTCATCAGTCACAATCCGCCACTAATACAAGTCTATGGGACACAACGGAATCCGCTAAACGGATCGCGTTGTTTACCAGAGCCGCGGATTGTGACTGATCCATTTTAACGGAAGTGTGAACCTAGCCTAGAGGTCGTAATAGAGCCGCACACAACTATTTTGTAGATTTCTGATTCAACTCTGCACTTCTCTGCTGCAGGGTAAATAAGCACTATCAGTGCTAGACATCTGCTTGATTAGTACATCATGGGGGCATGAGGGTAATATCCCGGCCTCCTCCACAGCCCGTAACTGAAGAAGGAGATATTATTATAATAATGGCCTCCAAAACTGGAGCCCGGATCTGACTTGTCATTCAGGTTTTCGCCTGGATCACGTCGTGAAGCCTGTGTGAGATACCATAGAACATGTTACACATCTGTGGCAGATGGCAATATTCAGGAAGCATTGCAGCAAACATGAATCCCCTCTGTGCATTTTTTCCTGATTGTGATCCCAATGGTTAAAGTTGGCCCCATATTCTGGCAGAGACAACAGAACTGCTATTGTCTGATCCTGATGCACGTGTAAAACTTGTTTGCTGCTATTTGCCTGATTATTATTTGTGTACTATGAAAAGGAGAAAAAAATGAGTTTTCATTTCAGTTTATGTTAATTACATATGACTTGGATCTGTCATGTTCTTTAATTACTGGGCAAAATGGCATAAGCAATATGGACCTGCGCAGTACAGCTAGCAATCATGTAGTCACTGTCTGAGTGGCTGATCATGCTAAGGAGACAACTTTAATAGACTTAGGCCTAAGCCACACGGCGAGAAAATCGGTGCGAGTGGAGTGCGATAAAACATCGCATTCCCCTCGGACCAATTCTAGCCTGTGTGTCAGCGCACATGAGTGATTATTTTCTCAGCCCTAATCGGACCGAGAAAACAATCGCAGCATGCTGCGATTGTAATCCGAGACTCTTTCTCTCGCACCCATTCAAGTGAATGGGGCGAGAGAAAAATCACACTGCACTCGCGGTACACCGATGTACCGTGCGTGCAGAGCGAGAATGTCTATAGCCGGCTACACAGGCGAGAGGGAGAGAAATCCCTCCCTCCCCTCCTGAGTGCCGGCCCGCCCCCCGCAGCTGAGGTCTGCTCGCACGAACGGACCTCAGTTGCAAGGACACAAGCATGAGACTCGGCTCTGCTGTACTGCCAGCACGAGCCGAGTCTCATGCAAGGGGATCGCAGTAGTCCCCGTGTGGCCCCAGCCTAATATGAATGTCACATACCTGGGTCAGGGACGTATATAGAAATCAGGGGGCCCCATAGCAGAAATCCTAATTTGCGACCCCCCCCTCCCCCCACAAAAAAAAAAAAAGTAACTAATATTCGGCTGGGTCACATAGGAACATATTTCAAAATATTACAGCCCTTACAAAGTAATTTTCCTCCTATTGAAGCCCTTAAATTTCCCTTTCATTGCAGGCATAAAGTATGATACTGTTAGGGCCAGATGGACGGGTAGACCCTGGAGGTGGATCCACTGGGCCGAACTCCCGGATGAGGGAAAGGAGTCCGGTAGCTGGAGCACTGTAGGTAGCAGGACAGTCCGTGCACTGGGAGAAAATGGAGAAGTCCCTGGGACCACGAGGTCACTGATGGTGGTCCGGGTGACGGAACTCAGGTTCGGAAGCCGTGATGGTGTCAGGCGGGGTCCGGAACCGTTGGAGCGAGATGACGGGTCACCGCAGGGATCCGAGATGGTACGGACTGTCAGGATGGCAGATGGGCAGCGTTCGGGGTTCGAGGTACCGCAGGACCGGATGGCGATGCAGAATCGGCTCTAGAAGACAGAGAGGTAAGTATCTCACAGAACACAAGGAGACCTGACTCCTAGCTTGGGAAAACACGAAGAACAGGCCCCGCTCCCTTGGACATTAACCCCCTATATACACTCTACCTGTGTGCATCATTTCCTGTTAGTTGACACTGGCCCTTTAAGAAAGGGTCAGTGACCGCGCGCGCCCTAATGCGCATGCGCGCGGCCCGGGTGCCAGAAGCCAGGGCAGGAAGCTGAGAGGAAGACGCTGGGGAGCCGGCCAGGGACTGGGAAGCCGTCGGGCGCCGGGAGCGGAGACCAGGGGGCCTGGGAAGTACGGGCACCGGAGGCTGGAGAGCGGGGAGCGTGGCAGGTGAGCCGGGGAGCGGAGCAGAGGACCCGGGGAACGGGGCAGGAGACCCGGGGAGCGGAGCAGAGGACCCGGGGAGCGTGACAGATACCAACAAAAGTGCACCACAAACACCATATGATATCCCCCACAGGGAATTCCTCCATGTACCCTCCACATGCCCAGTGTGATGACCCTACTGTACCCACCCTTAACTACCCTGGCAAAGTATACTCCCCCAAATGTGACCGCCACACAATCCTCCATGTATTAAAAGGGCCGACATACAGCATAATTGCCCCCACACTTCTTCACACTGTATAAAGGCTCCCACTATCCCTCCAAACAGTTTAATGGCCCCCACACATCCCTCCGCACAATATGATGGGCTCTACACAAATCTTCACACTGTATAATTGCTAGACGTCCAAAAAGTGTAAAGGGTCCCTCATAGCTCTCTAAATATTATAATAGCCCCCATGGACCTATCCAAATAGTATAATAGAATCAACATGGCCCTCCAAATATTTTAATGGCCATGACATAGCCTTCCATATATTATATGCACCTCATAGTCCACCATATATTATAATTCACTCCCATAATCCTCCATATAGTATAATGCACCCCAATAGTCCTCCATGTAGTATGATATGCCATATAGTCCTCCGTATATTATAATGCACCTCCCATAGTAATCCACATGTTATAATGCCCCCCCATAGTCCTCCATATAGTATAATGTGCCTCATAGTCCTCCATATAGTATAATTCACCCCTAGAGTCCTCTATATATTTTAATGCACCATGCAACAACTAGAAAAAGACATGAATCGCACATCCCAAAATCACACTTTTATTTAAAACCAAACATTAAATACCTGAACAATGAGGTTCTTGCTTTAACATTCTGATCAGACTGTGTGAAGCCACTGCCACGTCACGGCGAACCTCTGAGTGGGTCCCTAATCTATGCCTTGATGGTGCAGCGCCATGCGCCAACCACCGCTTCTGCGTCAATGCACCAGCAGGGCTGGTGGCCTTGTGCCTCACAACACCATGCTGCAAGGCAGAGCTCCCATGGCTCCAGGCTCCACTGACACAAAACCACCACAACATTGGCAGCCACGCATCACCAGCACACTATGGAAGGAGCTGTGCACTCCCCTTCCTCAATGAATGGTGCAATATTTTAATGCACCATCCATAGTCCTCCATATATAATTCACACCACAGTCCTCCATATATTATAATGCACTCTATAGTCCTCCAAATAGTAGAATGCACCCCATAGTCCTTCATATAATAGAATGCACCCCACATAGTCCTCCATATATTATAATGCACCCCATAATTCTCTATATATTATAATGCACCCATATACTATTTTGCACATCCCATGGTCCTCCATGTATTATAATACAGTGACAAGCAAAAGGGTAACAATGTTTTGAACTACATCTTTGAGAGTGAGACTATCATTTTATACACAATTGTCGTGGGCGGAGGAGGGGACGCTGCGCTCTCCCGCTGCTCGAGTCCGGCCGCTGCTGCTGCGGCTGCTCGGTGGTGGCTCGAGCGGTGGGCCTGATCCCGGGGACTCGAGCGGCGCTCCTTGCCCGTGAGTGAAAAGGGGGGGGGGGTTGGATTGATTGTGGGGATTTATTGTCCGTAACGCCACCCACGGCTGTGGTGATAATGGTGATACCACCGCTGCTCTGGACGGGGATCCCGGGAGCGGTGACAGGGAGCAGCTTTGTTGTTAGTTCTCCCCTCCGTGGGTAGGGGGTTGGTTGTCCCGTGGCCCGGTGATGGGGTAGGGATGGATGGCAGGCGGGTTACGGGGCCTGGCGAGGTGCAGGGTCGCAGGGGCAGCGCTGTGACCGCACGGCACGGTGGTACTCACTCAGCCCAATGATGAAGACACAGTTCTCGGTAAAACACTCGGCTGGATGGACGGGTCCCACAGACGGCTGCGGTGTTGTTTCTCCCGGCAGGTTGATGGTGACTGCCTTTCCCTGCACCTAAGTACGGTTGATGGTTCCGATGGGTTCCTACCGGTAACCCACTCCCCAGCTTGGATATGGGCTGGGGGAACCCCTCTTTGCCCGCAGGCACTGGCCCTGAGAAACGGTTGCCTTGGCGGTGGCGGTGTCTCCCTCTGTTGGTTGGACTGTTGCCTTCTGTCGGGACTTGACTGTTTGGAAACCCAGGAGGTCCCCTTCACTAACGAATTCTGCAAATTCACGGCGACTCCTAGCCTTGCTGGGGTCCGAAAAGCCCCTGCCAGATGGTGCCGGCTTCTCTTTGTGTACCGGTCCGGTACCGCCGGGCCACCGCCCGTCCACGGTCCTTACAGTAGACTCCAATCGGCCACTCCTGCAGACGGTCACCACCGTCTGCCAGCCTTGCTGATCTGTCCGGGCCACACACCCGGCCCAACTTCAGGCTGCTCTCTTACTACTTCCTTCTGCTCACTTTCACTACTCAACTCAATCTCCACTACTAATCTGCCTGGTTTTCCCGCCTCCAGGACTGTGAACTCCTCGGTGGGCGGGACCAACTGCCTGGCCCACCCCCTGGTGTGATCATCAGCCCCTGGAGGAAGGCAACAAGGGTTTTGTGTCTGACTTCGGTGTGCCTGCTGGGAGTGTGGGGTGTGCTGGTGTTGTGCTCTGTGGCCCCTGGCTTGTCCAGGGCGCCACACAATCATCTTGGCTATCTCATATATAAATTTGACTTGCAACTAATTAATATGATTTGTTATGCAGGTTCTTGTATGTCACTGCATTGTTACTGTTTTGCTCCTAATAATCTAAATTTATATTTTGATTATTTTGTTAGAATTTTGTAAATTCACCTTTCGTTTTCAACACTGGCTGAAACCTTCTGGGCATGCTCTGGATCAGATTCAAGCATGTCTTAACCGAAATCTGATCCCAGGTCTCTTCTACACGTTCCCATTGTTGATGCATACTGGTCGACTCACTTGGCTTTGTATACAGCTTTTTCTTTACTCACAAGTGTTTGATTGGGATGAGTTCTGGGGACTGTGGAGGCCAATCCTGCACCTCTACTTCATTGTCAGTGAACCATTTCTTTGACAATCTCGTTGTATGCTTCAGGTCGTTGTTCTGCTGGAACACTATGTCAGACTTTTCAAACCCATAGTACTCGAGTGTACGAAGTAACTCATTTTGCAGGATACTCACATATAGTTCAGCATTGAGACCACCATCACTCCTGGTAAAGTATCCAACGCCTTTGGCTGAGAAACAGCCCCCTATCATCAGGCTTCCTCCACTAAACTTGACAGTTCCTTCAAATTTTCAATCCATGAGCCCTTTTTTTCCTTGTTTCCTCCAGACACATTCGCACCCATAAGAGCCTAGTCTATTCACTTGTGTCTCATCACTCCAACTTTCTACTGCCCCACTTTTAGTACTTTTTTGTGAACTAGAGCCAACGCTTTTCATGACCTTACTTTGGGCCACCATTCCAGACTTCTGTAACATGCATCACACGGTGCTTGCAGGGATGTCTCTGATCCCACTATTATGAAGCATATGAGCCATCAGTACGTCTATGTTTGTCACGCCAGAACTAATAGACCTTGTAATGAGGCGACTTGCTGACTCCAATATTTTGGCTGGATGTTCACCTCTTGGCTGTTGAATGAATGGATGGACTTCATTTAGTATTTTTCCAACTTTCATGGCACATATGATGCACTTTGGCAATTTTCTTGGCTCAGAGACCATTATCAATGAGCTGGATGATGCTGTTTCTGTTTTCTTTGGAAATCTTCTTCATGGCGGCTCCTCAATTTGAACCAGTGAGCTTTCGCTTGAGAATCAACCTACCGTAATAAAACACTGAGCTATTAAGGGATGTGAGAACAGGTTGTAATTTGTAGTATACAAAAAGGAAAAAAAAATAAAAAAACATGAGAAAAACAGTAAAAATGCAGTAACATAACAAGAATCTGCATAACTAATCATATGCTAAATTCACACCCCATAGTTGCCAATATATTATAATGCACTCCCCATAGTCCTCCATATATTATAGTGCACCCCAATAGTCCTCCGTATATTAAAATGCACACCCCATAATCATCCATATATTGTAGTATTATCGCCTTTGGCCACCGATGTAGTCACTTATTTAAAATAAATACTTACCTCTCCTCTTTCCCTCGCTGCTCTGATGTTTGCAGAATCGTGTGTTCTGCAGCACTGCACGTCTCAGCGGGCGCAGTAGTGACATCATCACACCTGAGACTCCAGATCTTAGATGCCGAGGGAGAATGATGGAGGAGGGAGCAGCTGAGTGCTCCCTCTTTCACCATTGCTTTTAACTGTAACGGCATCGGCTACGCCAATACAATTTAAAATGTGATACTGGACAGAAGGGCCCAGTGACGGTGCTGGCATTGGTGGAACACCACTTGCCTGGTCAGAACATGCACTCTCAAAATGTGCATAATCCGGGGTAGGTCATAGCTGAAGTAAGCTGAATAATTTTGAATCCAATCCACTTAGCCGATGTCGTACTGGACTGTCTTCATGGAGAACATCATGCATGAAAGTCCTTCATCCCATTTAAGCGAGAGAGATCGGTACCCCATGCTCATGGTCAGTGGGGCACCTGCATGGGAGCGCCAAGTGATCACAAAGCTATCACCTATTTAATGTAAAATTGATAAATTGTGATTGTGGGACATTCCTTTTAAGAGACTCTGGTTGTGTGAGGCAGGCACACTCCTAAACCCACGTCACAGCTCAGATTTATCACCTGTCCCTGTCCCCATGGTCTCATCATTTTACTAGAACTGCTATGCAATAGTATTTGATAGAAAATTGTCAGCATCTTTTATAAACCGTCAATGATACTTACTACTACTTCCCTTTTCTTAGGAATTTGTTTAAAAAATTATGAGAAAAAATACAGAGGGGGCATCCTGATATTGAATTTCCAAAGTGAACTAGAGTAGATATATCTATCATATTGCCATCAACTTCAGCTATTTGTAAGAGTAGACACTTTCCTTTATCCCGAGTGATTGACTGCTCAATGCAATCTTTAGAAGGAATGTGTCTACAGAAGACTCCCAGGATGTGACCAACGAGAAGAAGCCAACTATAGTGTAATAGGAACAAGGATATTCTGCAGTGGTGTCCACTGATTTATTGTGTAGAAGAGGTAAAAATACTTTTCTGTATAGCTATTCTGTATTTACATTCACTCCACCACCTTGGAGTCCTAGGGGACCTCTCTACCACCCAACCTTCATTTCTTTGCATTCTCTAGTTACGCATGTATCTCTTTGAAATTTAATGGTGCCTGTGTGTCGCGGGCGGAGGGGCCGCGCTTGCTATGCTCGGGTCCGGGGCTGCTGCTGCTCGGTGGCTCGAGCGGTGGGCCAAACCCAGGGACTCGAGCAGCGCTCCTCGCCCACGAGTGAAAAGGGATGGGTTGTTTGGGGAGATAGTTCGTGACGCCACCCACGGGTCGTGGTGATAATGGGCACCACCGCTGCTGGTGACGGGGATCCCGGGAGCGATGGCAGGGAGCAGCTAGGATGTTGGTTCCCCCTCCGTGGGTAGGGGTTGGTGATTCCGGTGCCCGGTGGTGAATGGGGAGGAGGGCTGCTGGGCGCAGTGCTGCGGTGCGGTGCCTGATGGCACTATTGTACTCACAAGTAAACCACACAGTCACTGGTAAACTAGAAACTGCCGGAGTCCACAGCCTTCGGTGCGGAGGGTGTTTGGGGTCCCACACGCAGTACAGCAGGATCCTGTTCTTGTTTTGCAGCCAGACGCTTCTTTCTCCTTCCTCAGTCGGGAACGGGGAGCCCACTCCCCCTGCAGTGATCCGGATCGCCCCTTGATGCCGGCGGGCCACTACCCTGCCCCGGTCACCTCTGGCCCCTTCCTCACACTTCCCTTCCTTACAGCAGCCAGGAGCTATCCTCCCCTGGTCTGCTCTCTTCACACTCCAAACTCACTCTGCTCCAGCCCCTCCCCTCCTGCCCTGTTTAGCTCTTACACTGGTGGGGGGTGTCTGTCCTGCTGCACTGGTGTGGGATCAGGTTACCAAGGAGGAGAATGACCTGCACTTTGCTGGATTTCTGCAGGTCTGTGACACCCTGGTTTTGCCAGGGCGTCACATGTGCACCTCACATAGCTTGTTCAGCCAATTCCATTATCTCATCTTACCCCCCATACACATACTCACTCGATTTCCCAAGCATGTGTCGCGGGCGGGGAGGAGGATGGCAACGCTGCGCTCTCCCACTGCTCGGGTCCGGCTGTCGCTGCTCTGCGGCTGCTGCTGCTCGGTGGCTCGATCGGTGGGCCGGATCCCGGGGACTCGAGCGGCGCTCCTCGCCCGTGAGTGAAAAGGGGTGGTTTGGTGTTGGGGATGTTGTCCGTGACGCCACCCACGGTTGTGGTGATTTTTGATGACACCACCGCTGCTCCGGATGGGGATCCCGGGGACGGTGACAGGGACCAGCTATGGTTGTTATTCTCCCCTCCGTGGGTAGGGGGTTGGTTGTCCCGAGGCCCGGTGATGGGGTAGGAGAGGGTGTCAGGCGGGTTATGGGGCCTGGTGAGGTGCAGGGACGCAGGGGCAGCGCTGTGCCGCACGGCACGGAGGTACTCATTCAGCCCAAGGATGATGACACAGTTCACGGTAAAACAAGCGGCTGGTTTGACGGGTCCCTCGGACGGCTGCGGTGTTGCTGTTCCCTGCAAGTTAACGGTGACTGTCTCTTCCCTGCACCTAAGTACGGTTGTTGGTATCGATGGGTTCCCACCGGTAACCCGCTCCCCGGCTTGGATATGGGCCGGAAGAGCCCCTCTTTGCCCGCAGGCGCTGGCCCTAAGAAACTGGTGCCTTGGCGGTGGCGGTGTCTCTCTCATACGGTTGGACTTTTGCCTTCAATCGGGACTTAGTTGTTTGGAAACCCGGAGGTCCCCTTCACTGACGGATTTGACAAATTACGGCGACTCCAAGCCTTGCCGGGATCCGAAAGGCCCCTGCCAATGGTGCTGGCCTCTCTTTGTGTACCGGTCCGGTACTGCCGGGCCACCACCCGTCCACGGTCCTTTCGGCAACTCCAATCGGCCACTCCTGCAGACGGTCACCGCCGTCTGCCAACCTTGCTGTCTCGCCCAGGGCACACACCCGGACGCTCTCAGTCAGTTTTGTTTGCTCTCCTACCACTTCACTCCTCACACTTTCGCCTCTCAAACTAATCTGCTTGGTTTTCCCGCCTCCAGGACTGTGAACTCCTCGGTGGGTGGAGACCAACCGCCTGGCTCCACCCCCTGGTGTGGACATCAGCCCCTGGAGGAGGGCAACAAGGATTTTGTGTCTGACCTTGATGTGCCTGCAGGGAATATGGGGTGTGCTGTGGTGTTGTTCTCTGTGGCCCCTGGCTTGTCCATGGCGACACATTCCCCCTTAGCAAAATGCAGACCGTCCTCGGGCTGCCCGTCCAACACCGGTTTTATTTTTCTGAAAAGATAAAAAAAACGGTAACACATATACAATTATATTAACTTCATCCCACAACGGGAGGCACTTTTCTTAAACGGTTTCAAACGGTTAACGGTTACGGCTTCCGCTCTCACCCACCTAAGTAACCTGGCCCTGATGCTGCCCCTAAGAAAACAGGCAGCACCCCTTGACCCCAGTCCTGCACCAAGTCACCCGAGCGGGATCTGTCCTTTCCAGGGGACCCACGTCCATGGGGAGCCCCTGGAACCCCCAGAGGAATGCCACCGGTTCCTGTGGTGGCTGGGCCCCAGCCTGCTCCACTGCGGGCCCTTCCTCCAATCTGCCTCTCCGGAGGCGGCAACGGTCTGAAGCTGCAACAACAATAATTATTTACACGCCACTAATGTTTGTGGTTGCCCTGCAAGTTCTCAGGCTTGTCCATAAGTAGTTCCTTATGCAAAAACTTTTTAGAACGGTCCCCACGGGGACAACGGTGCCGGCAACGGCCGGTTTCAAATCACAGCTTCAGATAATCAGGTTACTGTTCGGTAATCATTCACTTTCATTTTTCAAAACTTTCAAAACTTTTCAAAACAAACACACACGCAGGTGGTCCCAACGGGGACGGGGACAACGGTGCTCTGCTGCCCTTTCTCTGGTTCCTCTGAGGAGGCAGCCCCATCCTCCGCCACCAGCACATCAAACATGCAGTGACATGCCGGCTGTGACAGGGGTGCCCGATATCCGTTCCCACCGTTTCGCGCAGTGTCGTACACCACCGGTTCTCCCACATAGCGGAGACGCTCACTTGCCGCCTCACTTCCAGGGGTAGGCTCAGCATCGGAGCTGGAGTCGCTTTCACTTATCTCTGCGTCAGGCGGGTTGCCGCCAGCTGCCGCAGCCTCCGGGCCTCCAGCATCCAGCACATCTGATCCTTCTGCGGCAGTGTGGGGTAGTAGGTCAGGTTGGTTAACGCTGAGGCGCTCCAAGAATGAAGGTAGGGATGATACGAGGGCTGAGACAGGGCCGGGCCCCCCAGCCGCAGTGACCGGTCCTAGTAGGACATGGGGACGTGGGCTACTCATTGGCTCCATCGCATCTACTCTCCTCCCATACATTGGGGCGGTTGCAACCAGCGCTTCTACTTCGTTGGTCCACTGCTCCATCATAAGGAGTATCTGACTTTGCTGGCTTCGGTGGAACTCCATCACTTGGGCTTTCATCCATGCCACGGTCCCGGGCTCGGGATCCGGCATAATCGCGGCTGGGGCTTCTGGCATTTCTTCATCCAGGGGCCATGGTCCCAGCGGCTCCCACGGAAGTGATTCAGGGGACTCCTGAGTGTCTGCAACCGGCTGATCCGCCGGGGCGGTTTGGCAGGGTTTCGCTACCGGTTGCGGGGGTAGCGGGCCTAGTGGCGGGGCGGCAGCAGCTAACGCGGGTAGCGGGACGGAAGGCAGAACGAGCGGGTGCAGGCCGGGCTCCTCAGCCGCAGCGACCGATCCCTCGGGAATACAGGGGCGTGGGTCCCTTACCCGCTCCTCCGAATCTTCCTCCATCTCGCGTCTCCGCATAGCAGCCACCACGTCCGCCATGTCGGTCTCCCACTCCTCTAGGAGGAGCTGCATGTGGGCCTGCAGACGGCTACTCAGCGGAACAGTCCTGTCCCTCAGCCACGTCGTCGTGCCAGGCGCGGGGGCTTCCTCACTAGGAGTTGGGTTATGCATCTTGACAACGAAGCCTTCCAGGATCCCAATATCACTACAGGGTCCTGACGTCTCCTCTCGTATAGCCGCGAGCTACATGCGGCCAGCCGCCATTTCGCCCCCCTTAGCCTCTTTCCGGCTCCTCCTCTATTGGGGCGGGGGTTTTGGCCTTCGCACCTCCACTACTCGAGAAGACGCTCGAGCGGGAACTTTCCGCGCCAAAGATGGCGGCTTCTGAAATTTTTCGGCCGGACACCTCCAGCGGTAACAAGGCGCACCTCAACCCAACGGCAGAGCGGTAAGATCCTGTTAGTGATGCCATGTTGTCGCGGGTGGGGAGGAGGATGGCAACGCTGCGCTCTCCCACTGCTCGGGTCCGGCTGCCGCTGCTCTGCGGCTGCTAATGCTCGGTGGCTCGAGCGGTGGGCCGGATCCCGGGGACTCGAGCGGCGCTCCTCGCCCGTGAGGGAAAAGGGGTGGTTTGGTGTTGGGGATGTTGTCCGTGACGCCACCCACGGTTGTGGTGATTTTTGATGACACCACCGCTGCTCCGGATGGGGATCCCGGGGACGGTGACAGGGAGCAGCTATGGTTGTTACTCCCCCTCCGTGGGTAGGGGGTTGGTTGTCCCGGGGCCCCGGTGATGGGGTAGGAGAGGGTGTCAGGCGGGTTATGGGGCCTGGTGAGGTGCAGGGACGCAGGGGCAGCGCTGTGTCGCACGGCACGGAGGTACTCACTCAGCCCAAGGATGATGGCACAGTTCACGGTAAAACAAGCGGCTGGTTTGACGGGTCCCTCTGACGGCTGCGGTGTTGCTGTTCCCTGCAAGTTAGCGGTGACTGTCTCTTCCCTGCATCTAAGTACGGTTGTTGGTATCGATGGGTTCCCACCGGTAACCCGCTCCCCGGCTTGGATATGGGCCGGAGGAGCCCCTCTTTGCCCGCAGGCGCTGGCCCTAAGAAACTGGTGCCTTGGCGGTGGCGGTGTCTCTCTCATACGGTTGGACTTTTGCCTTCAATCGGGACTTAGTTGTTTGGAAACCCGGAGGTCCCCTTCACTGACGGATTTGGCAAATTACGGCGACTCCAAGCCTTGCCGGGATCCGAAAGGCCCCTGCCAATGGTGCTAGCCTCTCTTTGTGTACCGGTCCGGTACCGCCGGGCCACCACCCGTCCACGGTCCTTTCGGCAACTCCAATCGGCCACTCCTGCAGACGGTCACCGCCGTCTGCCAACCTTGCTGTCTCGCCCGGGGCACACACCCGGACGCTCTCAGTCAGTTTTGTTTGCTCTCCTACCACTTCACTCCTCACACTTTCGCCTCTCAAACTAATCTGCTTGGTTTTCCCGCCTCCAGGACTGTGAACTCCTCGGTGGGTGGAGACCAACCGCCTGGCTCCACCCCCTGGTGTGGACATCAGCCCCTGGAGGAGGGCAACAAGGATTTTGTGTGTGACCTTGATGTGCCTGCAGGGAATATGGGGTGTGTTGTGGTGTTGTTCTCTGTGGCCCCTGGCTTGTCCAGGGCGACACACATGCACATGTTCTGTAATAGAGGAGTCGAATAAATTTCTGCCAGACTCTTCTGGTGGGGGCTTATATTTAGGAGAACTAAAGGATCAGGCTTTGTCATTCAACATGGTCAATCCTTCTCTCCTGACTTCATCTGATAGGGCTGAATAAGAAAACCACAGTATTTAGCAAGTCAGCTGGGTCAGTTGAAAGTGTAATGTGTGTAACGGGTCGGGTATGGAGGCCTTAGGAGAATTAGTGGCTCAACTTACTGTATAACTGTCTTGGAATCATGCTCAGCCACCTCTCTTATATGTGGCTTCTATAAGGTGTCAGATGGTTAGAAATCCAAAGGTTAGAAGCCCCTACCAACTTTTTTGCTTAGGGGCCTCTATTAACCTAATTTGTCCCATCTGATTAATCAATAGAGTTGTTTATAACCAAGAGCAGCCTCCAGCTATGAAGGTCTTGGGGTTGTTCAAAATAGACATTATGCAGTTGGTCCTTCATCACTTGCATTATATTGATATTCCTGAATATATACAGTATATTTAGGAGTCGAACCATTAAGATCATGCAAATATTGTACTTCATAGCTGGAGGCTATTGATCCGATGCTAATATGTATTATATATTATTATTATTATTTATTATTATAGCGCCATTTATTCCATGGCGCTTTACAAGTGAAAGAGGGTATACGTACAACAATCATTAACAGTACAAGACAGACTGGTATAGGAGGAGAGAGGTAATGTAAATCATTTATTTTCTCACCGCCTCCTATGAGGTGGTTGTAATTCTTTTTTTCCCCTTCAATCTCGGGTCCTCTACCAGAGATTTGGCAGTTAAGGGTTCTGCGCACAATCTTAGTTGTCCCCAACACTGCAAATCTGTTGTAGCCATTCTTCCAACTTAGGGAGTTATTGCTCCAAGTACTCCTGTTACTACTGGGATTACTGTTGTCTTCACCTTCCACATTTTCAACAATTCTTCTTTGAGCCCGTGGTATTTCTCTAGCTTCTCGTATTCCTTCTTTCTGGTGTTGCTGTCATTTGGCACTGCTACTGTGACGCCCTGGACTAGCCAGGTAGTCACAGACATAACAACATACACACACCCTCCCCTGGACAGTAACACCAGTCAAATAAAAACCCTTGTTGCCTCCCTCCAGGGTCTGATGTCCACACCAGGTGGGGCAGAGCCAGGCGGTTGGCCCCACCCACCGAGGAGTTCACAGGTCTGGAGGTGGGAAAAGTGACAGAGATTGATTGAGTTTGGAGGTGAAAGTGAGAGGTCAGAAACTGTCGGTGTCTGGGTAGGGGCCCAGACACAAACAGCAAGTTCGGCAGACGGTGGTGGCCGTCTGCAGGAGTTAGTGGATCTTTGCAGAACCGTAGGACCGGGGTCGGGCGGTGGCCCGCCGGTACCGAACCGGGGAGTGGAGTGAAGCTAAGCACACAGGCAGGGCCATCGGACCCCGACTAGGCTTGGAGCCGCCGACAACAGTCAAATCCGAGTGTGACCGGAACCCCAGGGGTTTCCCAACAACCAAGACCCGACAGAAGGCAACAGTCCACACCATGAGGATATACAGCCACCGCCATAGGTTAGAGATCCAAGGGCCAGGCAAAACGGGCTCCTTCGGTACCTATACGCCGGGGAGCGGACTACCGGTGGGTAACCACAGGAGTCAGAACATTCTAACCAGGTGCAGGGAAAGACAGCCACCATCAGCCGTCTGGGGAGAGCACAAACTGCAGCCGGCTGCGGGACCCGTCCATCCAGCCGTTTGGTTTACCAGAGACTCTGGCATTGACTACCTGAGTGAGTACACCAGTGCCATCCGCCACCGCGCCGCGCTGCCCCTGCAACCCTGCACCGCCGCCATCCAGCCTCCCCGTTACACCACCGGGCCCCGGGATCACCAACCCCTACTTACGGAGGGGACAACATCCTAGCTGCTCCCTACCATCGCTGGGATCCCCGTCACCAGCAGCGGTGGTGCCCTTTATCCCCACGACCCGTGGGTGGCGTCACAAACTATCTCCCAAAACAAACCACCCCCTTTTCACTCGTGGACGAGGAGCGCTGCTCGAGTCCCCGGTTCCGGCCCACCGCTCGAGCCACCGAGCAGCAGCAGAAGCCCTGGACCCGAGCGTGGCAAGCGCGTCCCCTCCACCTGCGACACTACATCTATACCTATTGCTGTCTTCTGATACTTACCTACTATCATGATATCTGGCAAGCAAGAGAGAGAGAGGCGATCAATTGGTACAAAAGTTTTTTATTCTAAATAGTTGCAAACAGGTGAAGGGGTGAGGGGCAAAAAGCGAATTTACATCACCACAATGCAAGGTGACATTATATATATAATGAAAACATGGCTGACAAGCAGTGCATAAAGAATATGTATGTTGAGCCCATGTTAATGTGTAAACCATCCAATATTTAATACTTATGACATATATACACATCATTGTCACATCAACAACATGGGGTCAACACAGGGCCGGATTAAGGTTGGTGGGGGCCCCTGGGCAGAAAATCTGGTGGGGGCCCCATAAACGTTAACATTTTTAGCCATAACAGTAGAGCGCGAACTGTAGCATTTAGATATAAATTTAATGAACATTTATCTTCTCCTGTTCTGCCACATTCAGATTTACAGTACAAATACAGTCCAGGATAACTCACAGCTGTCACTTATACACAGAAAGTAGAGTTGCTCACATATTTTTTTATTCATCCCAATGTTAAGGCTATGTTCACACTAGAAAAATGATTTTTCTTAAGAAATTTCTTAAGAAATTTCTTAAGAGTGCACCTGTGTTAAAAAACGCACCAAAAACGCACCTGCGTTTTAGGTCCGTTTTAGGTCCGTTTTAGGTCCGTTTTAGGTCCGTTTTTACCGCTGGTTGCTCCCTGCGTTATTGTGCCAATTATCTATGGCAAAAAACGCAGTTAGCTGCAGAAAAGAAGTGACATGCTCATTCTTTTTCTTAAGAAAATCTACTGAAAGAATTTTCTTAAGAAAAAAACGCAGTGTGTGCACAGCTAATTTTTTTTGCCATAGGTTTTGCTGGGGAATGTCTGCAGAAAGGTTACAAGAATTTCTCAAGAAATTTCTGCAGCAAAAACGGACCCAAAACGGACCCAAAACGCAGGTAAAAAACGCAGTGTGTGAACATAGCCTAAGGCAGCCAGGGCCGGCTCCAGGTTTTTGTGGTCCCCGGTTGAGTCTTAGTGGGCCCCATCCACACACAGACACGCACATACACATACAGGCATACGTACATATACATATTTGAAGACAAATTCACAAAAATACATTTAAACAGACAAATATATGCACAGTCATATACACTGACACACATGCAGACACAGACGCATTAAAGGTGTTAATATGGAGAAGTCACAAGCAGCCTCACTCACCTCCCCCGCTTGTTTCCGTCCAGGTCCTCCAGGACATATGGCTGTGTTGCATGATGGCCATCACTAACATGACTGCACACCATGCACACTGACACAGCACTGCTGTATATACATCACAGGAGGGGCTAGGGCCTACAATATATACATTACAGGAGGGGCAGGGGGCATAGACGTTACTGGGGGGCATAGATGTTGCTGGAGTGGCAAACAGCTCTGGTGGCGTACACATTACTGGGATGGGTGGCTTAGCGCTCTGGGGTGCTGCACTGACTGCTCTGATTCATATATACACACACAGCTCTGCTTCACACACACACACAGCTCTGCTACACACACAGCTCTGCTACACACACAGCTCTGCTACACACACACACAGCTCTGCTTCACACACACACACACACACACAGCTGCTTCACACACACAGCTCTGCTTCACACACACACACACACAGCTCTGCTTCACACACAGCTCTGCTTCTCACACACACACTCTGCTACACACACACACACTCTGCTACACACACACACACACTCTGCTACACACACACACACACTCTGCTACACACACACACACTCTGCTACACACACACACACACTCTGCTACACACACACACACTCTGCTACACACACACACACTCTGCTACACACACACACACACACACACTCTGCTACACACACACACACTCTGCTACACACACACACAGCTCTGCTTCACACACACACACACAGCTCTGCTTCACACACACACACAGCTCTGCTACACACACACACAGCTCTGCTACACACACACAGCTCTGCTTCACACACACACACACACACACAGCTCTGCTTCACACACACACACACACACACAGCTCTGCTTCACACACACACACACACACACAGAGCTCTGCTTCACACACACACACACACAGAGCTCTGCTTCACACACACACACACACAGCTCTGCTTCACACACACACAGCTCTGCTTCACACACACACAGCTCTGCTTCACACACACACAGCTCTGCTTCACACACAGCTCTGCTTCACACCACACATCTTTCTTCAGCTCTGCTTCACACACACAGACCTGCTTCACACTACACATCTTTCTTCAGCTCTGCTTCACACACACACAGCTCTGCTTCACACACACACACAGCTCTGCTTCACACACACACACAGCTCTGCTTCACACACACACACAGCTCTGCTTCACACACACACAGCTCTGCTTCACACACACACAGCTCTGCTTCACACACACACAGCTCTGCTTCACACACACACACAGCTCTGCTTCACACACACACAGCTCTGCTTCACACACACACACACACACACACACACAGCTGCTTCACACACTCAGCTCTGCTTCACACACACACACACACACACACAGCTCTGCTTCACACACAGCTCTGCTTCTCACACACACACTCTGCTACACACACACACACTCTGCTACACACACACACACTCTGCTACACACACACTCTGCTACACACACACACACACAGCTCTGCTTCACACACACACACAGCTCTGCTTCACACACACACACCTCTGCTTCACACACACACACACACACAGCTCTGCTTCACACATACACAGCTCTGCTTCACACACACACACAGCTCTGCTTCACACACACACACAGCTCTGCTTCACACACACACACACAGCTCTGCTTCACACACACACAGCTCTGCTTCACACACACACAGCTCTGCTTCACACACAGCTCTGCTTCACACCACACATCTTTCTTCAGCTCTGCTTCACACACACACACATCTGCTTCACACTACACATCTTTCTTCAGCTCTGCTTCACACACACACAGCTCTGCTACACACACACACAGCTCTGCTTCACACACACACACACACAGCTCTGCTTCACACACACACACACAGCTCTGCTTCACACACACACACAGCTCTGCTTCACACACACACACAGCTCTGCTTCACACACACACACAGCCCTGCTTCACACACACACAGCCCTGCTTCACACACACACACAGCCCTGCTTCACACACACACACAGCTCTGCTTCACACACACACACAGCTCTGCTTCACACACAGCTCTGCTTCACACACAGCTCTGCTTCACACACCACACATCTTTCTTCAGCTCTGCCCTTACCTGCTCTGATGCCATCCTCCTGCTACTCCGGTATAGGCCGCCGTCCTCCTGCTGCTGTTCCGGTGCCGCGGCCATCCTCCTGCTCCGGTGAGTCTCCTCTCCTGGCCGCGGCGCCGGTCTTCTCATCCGCGGCCGCAGCGCCGATCTTCTCATCCGCGGCGCCGGTCTTCTCATCCGCGGCGCCGGTCTTCTCATCCGCGGCGCCGGTCTTCTCATCCGCGGCCGCGGCGCCGGTCTTCTCATCCGCGGCGCCGGTCTTCTCATCCGCGGCGCCGGTCTTCTCATCCGCGGCCGCGGTGCCGGTCTTCTCATCCGCGGCGCCGGTCTTCTCATCCGCGGCACCGGTCTTCTCATCCGCGGCCGCGGTGCCGGTCTTCCCATCCGCGGCGCCGGTCTTCTCATCCGCGGCCGCGGTGCCGGTCTTCTCATCCGCGGCCTGGGCGGCGTCCTGCTGTGACGGCCGCGGCATTGGACCCCGCAGCAGAGCAGGGAGCAGGCATACCTCTGACCCCGGAAGTACAAACTACTTCCGGGGTCAATCAGCGTCCTGCGCCCGCAGTTTGTTTTTGCGTCTTAGAGACGCAGATACAAATAAATGTAGGTGTGCACACCTCCCCCCCCCCCCCCCGAAAACACAGCTGATGTATTAGACTGTCTTTACGGAGGGGGAGAGGGTGTGAAGAAAAAAAAAAAAAAATTGCTGACGGGTGGCAAGTATGGCCCTGGTGGTGGGGGCCCCCTTGGAAGCTCTTATGGTGGGGGCCCCGGGGCTGAAGCCCCGCCTGCCCCGCCTATAATCCGGCCCTGGGTCAACATAGTGCATACCATACAGGAGTAAACAATGATACACATATGTTCATACCAATCCAATACAGCTATGTCTATGTCATAAATTGTTCATTATTCCACGATCAAAAAAAGTTTGATCATAAGATGTATCCTAGCGCAGCATAAAAATCACATATGTCAGGGATTAATAAATTACTCCATCAAAAAAGCCCAGCAATCACATGACAAGTGTGCGTGCAAAAATACCCGTGGTGGAATGCACACAAGCCATCACTGCATTATATATACTTTAATGGAAACCTATCCCTTTTGTACCAATTGATCGCCTCTCTCTCTCTTGCTTGTCTTGTAATCTTGTAGCGATTTGGTCCATATATAGTAGTCCTCTCTTGCATTCATGATATATACATATGGTATACAGATATATCCCTATGAATATGCGTATGTTTATGCCGTTACTGATACTATCATGATATCTGGTTGGTTAGCAGGCACATGATTATCCATCTGGATCTAAAAGTCCTACAGGACTTTTGCCCTTTCATTCTCCACAACTTCTTCTGAAGTGTCCCATCTGGACTTAGGGGGACTTAGCCCATACGCTGTACAGATGTTCCTGTATACAATTCCCACTATTTGGTTGTGGCATTCCATATACTCCATTACTGCTTGCATCTTGTATCCTGCCACTATATCTTGGACTGTTCCCGAGGCCTCTTTACGTAGTCTGAACCTTGGGTCTTGTTTTGTATGGTAGATTCCTGCTTCTATGGATCTGGTGCTTAGCGCCTGTTCTTGTGCTGCTATGACCAGTGCCTCTGTACTATCTTGGAGTCTAGCTATCTCCAGTCAATGGTAGTATTTTCTCATATCAGCGACCTCCACTATCTGTTATGGTAAATCCTGTGCAGCGGCTTATTTTGTCATGGTATTTCATGTTTCTGTTCCTCCTTTTAAGACTGTTGTTGGTGTCATGTTTCTGATCTATTGCTGGATACTCTTTGCCAGGGCCGTATTTGCCACTAGGCACCCGTGGTCCCGTGCCTAGGGCGGCACGTTGCGGGGGGCGGCACTTTCTGGCAGCAAAAAAAAAAAATATATAATTTTTTTTTTTTTTTTTTTTACATCCCCGCCCCCCGTCCCTCCCTCCGTTACACTCGGCTGTGTTCCGGGGGGATGGGCGGCAGGCATAGTGAGCTGACTAACCCCGGAAGTTCCATGGCCTGCACTTCCGGGGTCAGAGGCGCGCGGGCGCGACAGTCAGCTCACTCACTGCCCCATGCTGCAGCGTCCAATCCTGCAGATGACACACGCCGCGGAGGAGGACGCGTCTGCAGCTGGAGCAAGCCAGAAGAGGAGCAAGCCAGAAGAGGAGCCAGCCAGAGCAGGGCGGCGGGCACCGGAGCAGGTAAGGCAGAGGCAGAGCCTAGAATGTATGGGCTCCTTACAGGTTAGTTGATGATCGTTGCAAATTGCGATCCCTCTTTTTGTCCACTGTAATCATGCAAGGGGAGGCTGGGGGGAGAGAGGCTGAGGCTGGGGGAGGCTGGGAAGAGAGAGAGGCTGGGGGGAGGCTGGGAAGAGAGGGAGGCTGGGAAGAGAGAGAGAGGCTGAGGCTGGGAAGAGAGAGGCTGGGAAGAGAGGCTGAGGGGAGGCTGGGAAGAGAGAGAGGCTGAGGCTGGGAAGAGAGAGAGACTGAGACTGGGGGGAGGCTGGGAAGAGAGAGGCTGAGGCTGGGGGGAGGCTGGGAAGAGAGAGAGGCTGAGGCTGGGGGAAGGCTGGGAAGAGAGAGAGGCTGGGAAGAGAAAGAGGCTGAGGCTGGGGGGAGGCTGGGAAGAGAGGGAGGCTGAGGCTGGGGGGGGAGGCTGGGGGGAGAGAGAGGCTAAGGCTGGGGGGAGAGAGAGGCTAAGGCTTGGGGGAGAGAGAGGCTGAGGCTGGGGGGAGAGAGAGGCTGAAGCTGGGGGGGAGGCTGGGAGAAGAGAGGCTGATTCTGGGGGAGGCTGGGAGAGGGAGGCTGATGCTGAGGGAGGCTGATGCTGAGGGAGGCTGGGAGGGGGAGGCTTGGAGGAGGGAAGCTGATGCTGAGGGAGACATGGAGGAGGGAGGCTGAGGGAGGAGGGAGGCTGAGGCTGGGGGAGGAGGGAGGCTGAGGCTGGGGGAGGAGGGAGGCTGATGCTGGGGGAGGCTGGGAGGAGGAAGGCTGATGCTGGGGGAGTCTGGGAGGAGGGAGGCTGATGCTGAGGGAGGCTGGGAGGAGGGAGGCTGATGCTGAGGGAGGCTGGGAGGAGGGAGGCTGATGCTTGGGGAGGCTGGGAGGGGGAGGGGGAGGCTTGGAGGAGGGAGGCTGATGAGGAGGGAGGCTGATGAGGAGGGAGGCTGATGCTGAGGGAGGCTGATGCTGGGGGAGGCTGGGAGAAGGGAGGCTGATGCTGGGGGAGGCTGGGAGAAGGGAGGCTGATGCTGGGGGAGGCTGGGAGGAGGGAGGCTGATGCTGAGGGAGGCTGGGAGGAGGGAGGCTGATGCTTGGGGAGGCTGGGAGGGGGAGGGGGAGGCTTGGAGGAGGGAGGCTGATGAGGAGGGAGGCTGATGAGGAGGGAGGCTGATGAGGAGGGAGGCTGATGCTGAGGGAGGCTGATGCTGGGGGAGGCTGGGAGAAGGGAGGCTGATGCTGGGGGAGGCTGGGAGAAGGGAGGCTGATGCTGGGGGAGGCTGGGAGGAGGGAGGCTGATGCTGGGGGAGGCTGGGAGGAGGGAGGCTGATGCTGGGGGAGGCTGGGAGGAGGGAGGCTGATGCTGGGGGAGGCTGGGAGGGGGAGGCTTGGAGGAGGGAGGCTGATGCTGAGGGAGGAGGGAGGCTGATGCTGGGGGAGGCTGGGAGGAGGAAGGCTGATGCTGGGGGAGGCTGTGAGGAGGAAGGCTGATGCTGGGGGAGGCTGGGAGGAGGGAGGCTGATGCTGGGGGAGGCTTGGAGGAGGGAGGCTGATGCTGAGGGAGGCTGGGAGGAGGGAGGCTGATGCTTGGGGAGGCTAGGAGGGGGAGGGTGAGGCTTGGAGGAGGGAGGCTGATGAGGAGGGAGGCTGATGCTGAGGGAGGCTGATGCTGGGGGAGGCTGGGAGAAGGGAGGCTGATGCTGGGGGAGGCTGGGAGAAGGGAGGCTGATGCTGAGGGAGGCTGGGAGGAGGGAGGCTGATGCTTGGGGAGGCTGGGAGGGGGAGGGGGAGGCTTGGAGGAGGGAGGCTGATGAGGAGGGAGGCTGATGAGGAGGGAGGCTGATGCTGAGGGAGGCTGATGCTGGGGGAGGCTGGGAGAAGGGAGGCTGATGCTGGGGGAGGCTGGGAGAAGGGAGGCTGATGCTGGGGGAGGCTGGGAGGAGGGAGGCTGATGCTGGGGGAGGCTGGGAGGAGGGAGGCTGATGCTGGGGGAGGCTGGGAGGAGGGAGGCTGATGCTGGGGGAGGCTGGAAGGAGGGAGGCTGATGCTGGGGGAGGCTGGGAGGAGGGAGGCTGATGCTGGGGGAGGCTGGGAGGAGGGAGGCTGATGCTGTGGGAGGCTGGGAGGGGGAGGCTTGGAGGAGGGAGGCTGATGCTCAGGGAGGCTGGGAGGCTGATGCTGGGGGAGGCTTGGAGGAGGGGGGCTGGGAGGAGGGAGGCTGCTGCTGGGAGCAGGGAGGCTGATGCTGGGGGAGGCTGGGAGGAGAGAGGCTGATGCTGGAGGAGGCTCATGCTGGGGGAGGCTGGGAGGAGAGAGGCTGATGCTGGAGGAGGCTCATGCTGGGGGAGGCTGGGAGGAGAGAGGCTGATGCTGGAGGAGGCTGATGCTGAGGGAGGCTGGGGGGAGAGAGGCTGCTGCTGGGGGAATGGGAGAGAGGGGCCAATGCTAGAGACAGAGGACAAGGGTTGAGGGATAGAGCAATGACAATATCGATGGCGGGGGAGTGTAAGGACTCAGAATAAGAGGGGGGCAGCATTGGGAGCTCATTATGGAGAAGGGGCAGCATGTGTTGGCTCAGTATGGAGTGGAACAATGTAGGGGGAGTCAATATCAAGAGTGGGGTAGTGTGTGTGTGGGTCTCAGCATAAGCGCTAGTGTGGTGGTCTTAGTATGATGAATGGGGCAGCATGGAGGTGTCATTATGGAAAAGAGGAAGGCAGCATTAGGAGCTCATGGAGAGGGGCAGCATGCACGGGACACTGTGAGGAGGGGGCAGCATGCATGGGACACTGTGAGGAGGGGGCAGCATGCACGGGACACTGTGAGGAGGGGGCAGCATGCACGGGACACTGTGAGGAGGGGGCAGCATGCACGGGACACTGTGAGGAGGGGGCAGCATGCACGGGACACTGTGAGGAGGGGGCAGCATGCATGGGACACTGTGAGGAGGGGGCAGCATGCATGGGACATTGTGAGGAGGGGGCAGCATGCATGGGACATTGTGAGGAGGGGGCAGCATGCATGGGACATTGTGAGGAGGGGGCAGCATGCATGGGACATTGTGAGGAGGGGGCAGCATGCATGGGACATTGTGAGGAGGGGGCAGCATGATGTGAGGACAATGTGCAGATCATATTTCATAATTGAAGAAGGTGTGGTGGGTATAATTTATAAGGGAGGGCAATGTGTAGTTTATTAGGGGCAGTGTGAGAGTCACAGTATATAAGTGGGGATGGTGTGGTGGAAATATTTTATACCCATGCTATGTTTTGATGTGCCCGTGGTGATCCCCATTGGGGGGGGTTAGTGCCCTTCGTTTCTCATTGATACTTTTTAGGCTATGTGCGCACGTTGCGCAAATACATGCAGTTACGCTGCGCTTTGTAGCACAGCGTAACTGCATGCGTCCTGCGTCCCCTGCACAGTCTATGGAGATTGTGCAGGGGCCGTGCGCACATGGCGCTTTAGAGCGCAGCGCTTCGGCTACTGCCGAAGCGCTGCGTAAAAAGAAGTGACATGTCACTTCTTTCCTGTGCTTTGCCGGCAGCTCCTGCTCTGTCTATGGCAGGAGCTGCAGTCAGAGCGCATGGAATCGGTGCTCACTACGGACATTTTCTGCAGCGATTAGAAGCGCACATGTGCTCTTCAGATCGCTGCAGAAATTTCTGCAGTGAACTGTACGCAACGTGCGCACATAGCCTTAAAGTGTTTTACAGAGTAGATCTGCCTTAAACAGATGTCGTGTGCGAAAACTCAGTTTTACGTTGTCAATAAGGGGCGCGACCACTTAAAGTGCCTAGGGCAGCACGAAGGCAAAATACAGCCCTGCTCTTTGCTTCATCCATAATGGTCGCTTGGACACTTATTAAGCCTTCACCACCCTTTTTACTATTGGTATGCAATCTTTGGTGGAAACCTCCGTACATTGTAAGGAGCTTCCGGGTCTTCCCATCTTCAGCTTCCGTCTCTTCCTTTGTCACACTGTCACCAGGGCATCTGATAACTAGCAGGGCAATTGTGTTGATGGCACGGATCTTATTTTTTTCTACTGATGGCTCTTCAGGATCTATCTTACCCTTTGATGGTATTTGCATGTTGCTGTTTTCCTTGCCTCTTCATCATGGTTACTTTATCCCTGTGGGATGCTGAGGTACTTATAGCAGGTCTTTACATCTGCTCTGTGCCCTACTGGTAATTTGACTCCCTCAGCCTTAACTACCTTGCCTCTCTTTTACCAACTGGCCGCACTTCTCCAGTGCAAAGCACAACCTAACGGCTTCACTGTAGATCGTTGTCATGTGGATAAGTGAATTGATATCTCGTTCATTTTTTTTGCATACAGCTTGTTGTCATCCATGTAGAGAAGGTGGCTGATGATGCTTCCACTCTATATATTGTATCCGTAGTCAGACTCTGTAATTGTCTGACTAAAGCGGGCTTTACACGCTACGACATCGCTAATGCGGAGTCGTTGGGGTCACGGAATTCGTGACGCACATCCGGCCGCATTAGCGATGCCGTTGCGTGTGACATCGATTAGCGATTTTGCATCGTTGCAAAACAGTGAAAAATCGCTAATCGGCGACACGGGGGTCCATTCCCAATTATCGTTACTTCAGCAGTAACGAGGTTGTTCCTCGTTCCTGCGGCATCACACATCGCTGCGTGTGACGCCGCAGGAGCGAGGAACGTCTCCCTACCTGCCTCCCGACCGCTATGCGGAAGGAAGGAGGTGGGCGGGATGTTACGTCCCGCTCATCTCCGCCCCTCCGCTGCGATTGGGCGGCGGTTCAGTGACGTCGCTGTGACGCCGCACGGACCGCCCCCTTAGAAAGGAGGCGGTTCGCCGGTCACAGCGACGTCGCCGGACAGGTAAGTATGTGTGACGGCTCTGGGCGATGTTATGCGCCACGGGCAGCGATATGCCCGTGTCGCGCAACAGATGGGGGCGGGTACCCACACTAGCGATATCGGGACCGATATCGCAGTGTGTAAAGTAGCCTTTAGGCTATGTGCGCACGTTGCGTAAATACATGCAGTTACGCTGCGCTTTTTAGCGCAGCGTAACTGCATGCGTCCTGCGTCCCCTGCACAGTCTATGGAGATTGTGCAGGGGCCATGCGCACGTGGCATCTTAGAGCGCAGCGCTTCGGCTGCTGCCCGAAGCGCTGCGTTCTAAGAAGTGACATGTCACTTCTTCCGTGCGCTTTGCCGGCAGCTCCTGCTCTGTCTATGGCAGGAGCTGCAGGCAGAGCGCATGGAATCGGCTTTTTTTTTTCTCTACGGACATTTTCTGCAGCGATTTGAAGCGCACGTGTGCTCTTCAGATCACTGCAGATATTTCTGCAGGGCTAGTACGCAACGTGCGCACGTGTGCTCTTCAGATCACTGCAGATATTTCTGCAGGGCTAGTACGCAACGTGCGCACATAGCCTTAGGGGTTGAAGCCTATGCAGAACAGCAATAGGGACAGTGCATCACCTTGAGATATTCCACATTTCGTCACTGCTAGTTTCTTTGAGTTGACTTCCAGTGTTGTCCTCCATAGCCACACTGAGTTTCTAAGGAAAGTTCTTAATTTTCTCTTGACCTTGTAGAGTGCCAAGCAGATCCATGTGTGTGACATTGAGTAGTAGGCTTTTCTATATTCAATCCAGGTTGATTAGAGGTTGACCTGTCTTGATCTTGAGAATTGAGTGACTGTTCTACCCAGAAGGAAGTGGTTCATAGAGCCTCTGGTGTTGTTCCCAATGCCTTTTTGAGCTGGATTCATGTACTAATTTATGTGGTTCTATAGTTTGGTGGCTGTGATAAGATGGGGTTGTTCCATTATGTGGACCCTTCATGATCAGCACTGTTTTTCCTTGTGTCAGCCAAGCTGGGTGGTTGCCTGTGTCCAGTGGCTGTTTCATCTGTTTTGCCAGGCGTTCATGTACTGCTGTTAATTTATTTAGCCAGTAAGTATGGATCATATCAGGTGTTGTCTAGCTCATCATAATCTTGACACACTGTTGGGTATCTGCTTTGTAATGATGACTCATTGTTCTAAGATATTACTATGTTTTATTCTCAAATATTGCAGCTGTGATGCCCTGGCCTATCAGGGTATTGTGCAATCTGCTCTTATGCACAGTATCCGCATCCTCCTTGGATACAGATCCCTGTCCTTTGGTGTTGCTAAGATCAGAGCCAGTCAAAACCCTAGGAACACTTTGCACCACACCCACCAGACACACCATTGGGGGGCCTGAAGGGAATAGGGCCACCCACTTGGGGGGTTGGAAAATGGGAAGTGAGAAGTGTCAGTTGAGAACAGGGAAGTGAAGTGTGAAGAAAGGAGAGAGGAGGTCAGGAGCTGGGCTCCCTGTTGAGTACTAGGTGGCAGACATTGGTCTGGGCCTGGTAGGAGCTGGAACCCCGGTCGCAGGGGATCATGTCAAGGGGCATGGATCTGCCAAGGAGGGCAGCCGGCGGCCTTGAGCCATCTCCGGGCAGGGGCCAGGGCACGACGGGGTATGTGGACACTAGGCCGGGAAGTAGCTTCAAGCGTCCTGGTAATTTACCCGACGGGGGGGGAGTCTTCAAGATTCATCCCTCACCCACTCCAAAATCGGGTTACTAGCGCAACTATGGGATAGGACTTTCCCAGTAAATAGCTCAGAAAATCCCAAGCGTGAACCCTATGAGCAAGCTCAATCCGTTAGCCATACCCGACTAGTTCCACACTACAGGGTCCAAATAGTGAAGAAGGTGCCACGGAAAAGGTCACAGGCTAATAAGCAACACCAAGGGGCACGGATCCAAGCGTGCTCCCTCCTTGCTGCAGCGGTGCTCAGAATTCTGGTTTACAAGCTGTTGGTGTCAGTATTCTTGGACTGAGTGAGTACGTGTCGCGGGCGGGGAGGAGGGTGTCAGCACACCGCGCTTACCCCTTCTGCTCGGGTCCGGCAGTTGCTCCTGGTGGCTCGAGCTGCGGGCCGGATCCCGGGGTGTCTCGAGCGGCACTCCTCGCCCGTGAGTGAAAAGGGGGTTGTTTGTTGGGATTATAGTTCGTGACGCCACCCACGGTTGTGGTGATGGCACCACCGCTGCTCAGTGTGAGGGTCCCGGGGATGGTGATGGGAGCAGCCAGATGTTGTGTTGCCCCTTCGTGGGTAGGGGTTGTTGATCCCGGGGCCCGGTGAGGAGATGTAAAGTGTAGGGCCTGGAGGGCGCAGGGACACGGGGGCAGCGCTGTGCCTTGCGGCACTATGGTACTCACTCAGCCTGACGCGGACACAGTTTGTACGGTAAACCAACGGCTGGTAGGACGGTCCCACAGACGGCTGCACCTGCACTCCCGGTAGGTGGCGGTGACTTCTCTCTTCCTTGCACCTGTGTGATCTCGTGGTATCGGTGGATTCCCTCCGGTTACCCGCTCCCCGACTGCAATCTGGGCCGGAGGAGCTCTACACTTTGCCCGCAGGCGCTGGCCCTGGGGAAACTGGTGCCTTGGCGGTGGCGGTGTCTCCCCGTTAATGGTCGGGCTGTTGCCGTCAATCGGGACTTTGTTGTTGGGGGATCTGCGTCCCCGTCACTGACGGATTCGGCAAATTGGGCGACTCCTAGCCTTGCCGGGGTCCGAGAGGCCCCTGCCCTGGTGCTGACTGTCCTTCGGAACGCTGCTCCAGACCACCGGGCACACAGCCAACGGGGTCCTTCCAGGAACTTCCGAACTGTCCCACTCCGGACAGTCACCGCCGTCGCTGACCTTGCTGTTCTAGCCCTACACACAGCTGGGCTCTCAGGCTTTCTGTCCTTCTGTCACTTTGCTTGCTTCTTTACTTTCACCACTTTCACTTCTCTGTTTACTCTAGCCCCTGCCTGGGCTACTCCTCACTCCTTCCACTTCCTCCTCCCTGACAGAACTCCTCTCTCCAGCTCTCCCCTGAGCTATCTGCCTGGTTTACTTCCTGCCTCCAGAGTTGTGAGCTCCTTGGTGGGCGGAGCCAACCGCCTGGCCCACCCCCTGGTGTGCATCACAGACTCTTGGAGGAAGGCAACAAGGATTTCTGGTTAGCAGGTGTGCCTACCTGGAGTGTGGGGTGTAGTGGTGTTGTTATCTGTGTCCCCTGGCTTGCCCAGGGCGACACATTCCCCCTTAGCAAAATGCAGACCGTCCGCGGGCTGCCGTCCTACACCGGTTTTATTTTTCTGTAAAAAGGGGATAACAAGGGTTAATCAAACATAAATAACATTTTTAATCATAAACTCTTCCCAAGACGGGAGGCACATTTACTTTAACGTTTCAACGGTGTACGGTCACGGTTTCCGCTCTCTCCCACCCAAGCAACCTGGCCCTGATGCTGCCCCTAAAACCCAGGCAGCACCCCTTGACCCACAGTCCAGCACAAGTCACCCGAGCGGGATCTGTCCTTCCCCTCCAGAGGGTAGCCACCGGTCCCTTTGGTGGCTGGGCCCTGGCCTGCTCTGCTCAGGGCCCTCCCTCCAACCTGCCTCTCCGGAGGCGGCATTGCGGAAACGGTAACGGTACCCAACATATTTACAAGCCACTAACGTTTGTGGTTGCCCTGCAGAGTTCACGGGCTTGTCCATGGCTAGTTCCCATGCATAACTTTTTAAACGGTCCCCACGGGGACAACGGTGCCGGCTCCTGCCGGTTGCTAATCACACGGTGAATCAGGTGAAAACTCGGTTCAATCAGTGTTTTTCCATTTTTCAAAACTTTTCAAACAGACAAACTCCTGGTGGTCCCAACGGGGACTGTGCAGCGGCACTCCGCTGCCTTTTGCGGCTCAACAGTCCATTCTCACTCGTGGGGCCCTAGTGCCACCTTCACATGGTGCACCGCTCTGGACCCCAATGGTAGCTCGCTGCAGGCGATCTTCTTCCATATTCATGCGGGCATGCACATCCGCTCTACACCCCTCTCGGGCATCGATCTCCCTGCGCAGCTGCTGTTGCCGCTGCTCCCAGCCGGGAGCACTTTCTGCCTGCCCCGGTTTAGCGTGTGCGAGGGACGGACCCAGCCAGAGTCCCTCCGTGTCGACTGCGACCGACACCTTCAGTAATGAGGGGCCCCGCTGTGACATGGCCTGCTCTGCCTCCTGGCAGCTGCATCCCCGCCGTGCCTCCGGTGCATCTTTGCTGGCGGACTCAGCCTTCGGCTTCTTCCATAGAAGCGATTCAGGGGGGTTACGGGCTTCTGCTGCAGGTCGGTCCGCCGGGGCGGATTGGCGGGGTACCGCTACCGGTGGTGGTGGTAGCGGGCCTAGTGGCGGGGCAGCAGCAGCTAACGCGGGTAGCGGGGGAGGCAGCAGGGTGAACGGGTGTAGGCCGGGCCCCTCAGCCGCAGCGGCCGATCCCTCGGGAATACAGGGACGTGGGTCTCTTACCCGTTCCTCCAAATCTTCCTCCACCTCGCATCTCCGCACAGCAGCCACCACGTCCGCCATGTCGGCCTCCCACTCCTCCAGGAGGAGCTGCCTGTGGACCTGCAGACGGCTGCTTAGCTGGACGGTCCGGACTTCCACCCACGCCGCCATGCCAGGCGCGGGGACCACGGTGTTGTTGGTCGGACTCAGCATCTTTAGCAGCGGCCTCTTCCAGGAACCAGTAAATGGCTGCAGGGTCCTGGCGTCCCTGCTTCCACAGCCGCGCTCACATGCGGCCAGCCGCCATCGCGTCCCCCTTAGCTCTTTCCGGCCCCTCCTCTCTCGGGGCGGAGTTTTGGCCTTCGCGCCTCTACTGCTCGAGAAGACGCTCGAGCGGGAACTTTTCGCGCCAAAGATGGCGACTTCTGAAATTTTTCTGCCGGATACCTCCGGCGGTAACAAGGCGCACCTCTACCAGACGGCAGAGCGGTAAGATCCTGTTCGTGACGCCAAGTTGTCGCGGGCGGGGAGGAGGGTGTCAGCACACCGCGCTCACCCCTTCTGCTCGGGTCCGGCAGTTGCTCCTGGTGGCTCGAGCTGCGGGCCGGATCCCGGGGTGTCTCGAGCGGCACTCCTCGCCCGTGAGTGAAAAGGGGGTTGTTTGTTGGGATTATAGTTCGTGACGCCACCCACGGTTGTGGTGATGGCACCACCGCTGCTCAGTGTGAGGGTCCCGGGGATGGTGATGGGAGCAGCCAGATGTTGTGTTGCCCCTTCGTGGGTAGGGGTTGGTGATCCCGGGGCCCGGTGAGGAGATGTAAAGTGTAGGGCCTGGAGGGCGCAGGGACGCGGGGGCAGCGCTGTGCCTTGCGGCACTATGGTACTCACTCAGCCTGACGCGGACACAGTTTGTACGGTAAACCAACGGCTGGTAGGACGGTCCCACAGACGGCTGCACCTGCACTCCCGGTAGGTGGCGGTGACTTCTCTCTTCCTTGCACCTGTGTGATCTCGTGGTATCGGTGGATTCCCTCCGGTTACCCGCTCCCCGACTGCAATCTGGGCCGGAGGAGCTCTACACTTTGCCCGCAGGCGCTGGCCCTGGGGAAACTGGTGCCTTGGCGGTGGCGGTGTCTCCCCGTTAATGGTCGGGCTGTTGCCGTCAATCGGGACTTTGTTGTTGGGGGATCTGCGTCCCCGTCACTGACGGATTCGGCAAATTGGGCGACTCCTAGCCTTGCCGGGGTCCGAGAGGCCCCTGCCCTGGTGCTGACTGTCCTTCGGAACACTGCTCCAGACCACCGGGCACACAGCCAACGGGGTCCTTCCAGGAACTTCCGAACTGTCCCACTCCGGACAGTCACCGCCGTCGCTGACCTTGCTGTTCTAGCCCTACACACAGCTGGGCTCTCAGGCTTTCTGTCCTTCTGTCACTTTGCTTGCTTCTTTACTTTCACCACTTTCACTTCTCTGTTTACTCTAGCCCCTGCCTGGGCTACTCCTCACTCCTTCCACTTCCTCCTCCCTGACAGAACTCCTCTCTCCAGCTCTCCCCTGAGCTATCTGCCTGGTTTACTTCCTGCCTCCAGAGTTGTGAGCTCCTTGGTGGGCGGAGCCAACCGCCTGGCCCACCCCCTGGTGTGCATCACAGACTCTTGGAGGAAGGCAACAAGGATTTCTGGTTAGCAGGTGTGCCTACCTGGAGTGTGGGGTGTAGTGGTGTTGTTATCTGTGTCCCCTGGCTTGCCCAGGGCGACACATACGCATAACCCCTTTCCTCCCCCAACGGCACCCCTTCGCTACCATCACCGGGCCCCGGGGCAACCCCCTCCTTACCCACGGAGGGGTCAAACACCTTCCTGCCATACCACCGCCACCGGGCGCTCCCAACAGCAGCGGTGGTACTCCATCTTACCACGAACTCCTAATCCCCCTGTAGATATCCCCCGTTTTAATTCGAGTGGCCGCATGACCCCCGAGTCCAGAGACCCCTCGAGCCACCGCGGATCCGGATCCAAGCAGCCCGGCTGCTGGCACGGGGGCGGCACACAGCCACTTTGCGTCTTATGTATTTTTTCCTTCTCCCAAATGTTTCTCCAGCATTGTTAAGTCTAGCATTAGTTGCTAGTATAGTGATGCTGTGGTTAAGTGCACAATTTCCAACTAGGGAGACCAAGGTTCGAGTGCCAGCCTTATCAGAAAAAGTTGTGTGTGTATATATATATATATATATATATATATATATATATATATATATATATATAAATACCAACAGAGATCTGGGAGCAATAATCCTAACACTATAATGCCTTCCTCTATGAAATATGAGATTGTCACAAAAAAAAAGAGTCATACCGGCTGTCACAAACCACCGGGGGGTCACTCAGAAATCCCCCGCGCTGGCTACCAGTACGTCACAATCGGGGGGTAGCAAGGGGGCGTCCCCCTCCTTTATACCTCCCGACCGACAGACAGAGCACGTGACGCGCTCTCTAGCGCCCCTCTTATAGTCAGGCCAATTATGGAATTGCCCGACAATAAGCAAGGAGGCCGCTATACTACTTATGCCGATTATTGAAGGGCCCCCGGCGAGAGAAGGGTATATATTCCCCCGACCTCCGCGGGCGGAATATATAAACTCTCCCCGAATCTCACTGGCCTCCCCACAATAATCCTTGGCACAACTCGCTGCCACCAACCGATTTACGGTAACTATTAGCCGAACACACGGACGTGGGATTCAAGATCGAGATAACAGAACAGCCCAAGATTAATTATATAATTTAATCGCCTAAAGCACACTAGAAACTACAATATATACAATAGGGAATCTACAGAATATACAGTTATGTCAGAGTACAGTTACAGACAAAGCATGGTTTACAACAGGTATGCAATTCAATCAGTTACCTTGTGCGTCTGGCCACAGGGGGGCGCTGTAGACCAGGTTTCCAGGAACTCTCTCACAGGTCTGTCCCAACCAGGCCCCCGAGCAGAAGAACGCTGGAAAATGGCCGAAGTAGGGTTATCAACCTGGGCAGATCCAGGTCCCCTCCTACCTTAGTGACCTCACAGGGAAGCACTGCCACTCCCCCTGCATGGATCAGAATTATCCAGCAAAGGGGATTTTGGCTATAACTTTGCCTGGGAGCGTCGTAGGCAGACGCCAATGCTCTCATTGTGACAGTTATGAATTTAGCTACAGAACGAGGGGACTCATGACCTGTCTGCCAGTTCCCCATTGGCTGATATCACGCCTGGGGCATTTCCCAATGTCCTGTTCCCATAAAAAGGGGGTGCCGGCATCGTCCACATGCGGAGACACCATTTTTATGGTTGCCATATTTATCGGAAATATGGCTTGCGAGATATGAACCATTTTTTACTGGAGTCGTTCTGTCTGGCTATTTCCATAGCCTTGCTAATTAGATAGCAGCTCCTACTACAGGGTGACGGCAGGGAGTCATCCTGTGTCCATTGTCCCAAAGCCACCTAATTTCCATATCACAGGACATGGCCATGGAGTTTGTTGCTAAACCAGTTGTGTGGGGGAAAGGGGGGTTGACACCAGGAGAGGGCTTCCTGACATACTTGAATATCATGATTTATCGTCATATCTCCGGATTTACCTCACACCTCCCCCCTTTTGAGGGCGCTAGGGGGCAGCACACTCGTGTTCCCCCGTGCGCCCGTCCGCGACCTCTCCTTGTCGGGACAGCCCGTCTGCGTTACCGTGGTCACGGCCCCTTTTGTGGCGAATGGTGAAGTTGTATTGCTGGAGCGCAAGGCTCCATCGCAACAATCGCCCATTCGTCCCAGAGACGGTGTGCAACCAGCTGAGGGGATTGTGGTCCGTCTCCACGATGAAGTGGCGCCCGTATAGATAGGGTTGCAGACGCTGCAGGGCCCACACTATGGCCAGGCACTCCTTCCCCATCGTGGAATAGGCAACTTCCCTTGGTAACAGCTTCCTGCTCAGGTACAAGACTGGGTGCTCTTGGCTCGCAGAGTCCACCTGGCTGAGCACCGCACCGAGGCCGAAGTCACTGGCGTCGGTCTGTACTACAAACGGCCGCGTGAAGTCGGCTGCCTGTAGTACGGGCGGGCTGGACAGGGCGTCCTTTAGGGCCCGGAAGGCTGTCTCGCAGTCCATTGTCCAATCGACTGCAGAGGGCAGCTTCTTCTTGGTGAGGTCCGTCAAGGGCTTTGCCAGGCTACTATAGCATGGAACAAACCTCCTATAGTACCCAGCGGTCCCCAAGAAGGACATCACCTGCTTCTTGGTCCTGGGGGTGGGCCAGGATGCGATGGCTTCCACTTTCTCAGGCTCGGGCTTCAGTGTTCTCCCACCTACCCGGTGACCGAGGTACTGGACCTCGCTCATGGCCAGCTGACACTTGCCCGGCTTGATGGTCAAACCTGCCCGGTGGACCCGCCTGAGCACCTGTGCTAGATGCTCTAGGTGATCTTCCCAGGTGGGACTGAAGACGGCAATGTCATCCAGGTACGCGGCCGCGTACCCTTCAAGTCCCTTGAGCAGGGTGTTGACCATCCGCTGGAAAGTGGCAGGGGCATTCCTCATCCCGAATGGCATCACCGTGGACTCGTACAGTCCAAATGGGGTAATAAAGGCAGAGCGTTCCCTGGCCTTGCGAGTCAGGGGGATCTGCCAATATCCCCGGCTCAGGTCCATGATGGTCAGGTACTGAGCCCCGGCCAACTGATCGAGCAGGTCATCGATGCGTGGCATTGGGTACGCATCGGCGACCGTGACAGCATTGAGCCCCCTGTAGTCCACGCAGAACCGAGTGGTTCTGTCCTTCTTAGGGACGAGGACTACAGGCGAGGCCCAAGCGCTGCTGGATGCCTGGATCACCCCCAGCTTCAGCATCTCGTCAATCTCCTGGCGCATGTGTTGCTGCACTTCCAGGGAGACCCGATATGCTGAACGCCGGATCGGGGGATGATCCCCAGTGTCCACGTGATGGACAGCCAAGTCAGTCCTTCCGGGCTGGTTGGTAAACAACCCCCGGAAGGGGTGTAGGGTGGCCCACAGCTGGGACCGTTGGTCCTCCAAGAGCTGGTGGCCAACCTCCACATCCTCAATGGATCCGCCTGCCCTAACCTGGGCTAGCATATCCAAGAGGGTTTCCGCTTCTCCCTCCTCGGGCAGGTTGCACACGGGGAGCGCACATGCCTCCCGCTCATGATGTGCCTTCATCATGTTCACATGGAAGGGCTTCCGCCTTCCACGGGCGGGGTCCAGGGTGACCAGGTACGTCACAGGGTTGAGCTGCTGGTACACGAGGTATGGGCCTTCCCAGGCTGCCTGAAGCTTGTCCTGTGGTACGGGGACCAGTACCCACACCCTTTGACCCACTTGGTAGGTCCTCTCACAAGCGTTCTGGTCGTACCAACGCTTCTGATCGGCCTGGGCTTGAGCCATATTGTCGTGTACCAGTTGCGTCAAGGCCTGCATTTTGTCCCGGAAGCGCATGACATACTCGATAACCGACACTCCAGGGGTGGCCAAATCCCCTTCCCAAGCCTCTTTCACCAGAGCCAGGGGGCCCCGCACACGTCGCCCGTACAGGAGCTCAAACGGTGAGAATCCTGTTGAGGCCTGTGGAACCTCCCGGTAAGCAAATAACAGGTGTGGGAGATACCGCTCCCAGTCACGCCCATGGGAGTCGACCAACATCTTAAGCATCTGCTTTAAGGTGCCATTGAACCGCTCGCACAGGCCATTAGTCTGTGGATGGTACGGGCTGGCCACCAGATGTCGCACCTGGACTTGCTTACAGAGGGTCTCCATCAGCTGGGACATGAATTGGGTCCCCCGGTCGGTGAGCATTTCCTGGGGAAAACCCACTCGGGAGAAAATCTCCAGCAATGCGGTGGCCACCTTGTCAGCCCGAATGGACGACAAGGCCACTGCTTCTGGGTACCGGGTGGCATAGTCCACTACCGTCAGTATGAAGCGTTTCCCGGAGCTGCTGGGGATGGCCAGCGGGCCGACCAGATCCACAGCCACCCTCCTGAAAGGCTCATCGATGATTGGCAGAGATACCAGTGGGGCTTTGGGGCGTGGCCCCGCCTTCCCCACTCTCTGACAGGTTTCACACGAACGGCAGTAGGCAGCCACATCGGCCCCCATTTTTGGCCAGTAGAAATGCTGGTTTAACCTGGCCTTGGTCTTAGCGATCCCTAGGTGTCCGGCCATCGGAATCTCATGTGCGATCCGCAACAACTCCGTCCGGAACGGATAGGGTACCACCAACTGTCGGTCCCTGGGCCACGCCTCCGGTGAACCCTGCTGGACCGTGGCCCGGTACAGCCGTCCTTGGTCCCAGACCACTCGCTCCGGGTCCGAGTCCGAGGGAGGCTGTGCCGCCTGCTCCTTTAGAGCTTTCAGGCTGTCGTCAGCTTCTAACGCTGCCTGAAACCCCTGACCAGATGTGGCCAGAATCGACGAGACTGTCACATCTTCGGTCAGTACCCCGGGACCTGTGTCCTGGCCTCCACCTGACTCGGCTGCCACTTGGTCAGAAGGGGAAGAGCTATCGGACCTCCGGGAGGCCCCTTGGCTTCCAGCACTCCCACTGCGGGTGACAGCGGCCACAGCCGCTGCGACCGTGGGTCGTGCCTGCTCCTCCTCCGTTCCTGACCAAGTCGCCGGTTCAGGCAGACCTACCTGGCTTCCTGACACCCCGGTTGTGGGGGAACCATGCACCGAGATCTTACCTGGGAGCACTTCCGCTCCTGGACCGGCCCCAATCTCACCTGCCTGTTCCCCTCCTGCAGCAACAGAACCCCGCTGTGAAATCTCTGGGGACCCCACATTTGCTGTGGTAGCCCCCACCCCACACACTGGTCCTCCCCCTGCAGCACCCTGCTCTCTGCTTATCCCTGCAGAGGGCAGCAGATCCCAGCTCACAGGCTGGTTACTTGTAGAGGCATTGTCACACCTTTCTCTGACCCCCTCCCCTGTCACAGCTGCAGCTGTGTGTGTGTCTATGGTGTCTGTGCAAGCAGAAATATCAGAGTTCACTCCCTCCTCCCTTACATCATTCATAGATAACACATTAACATTGTTAGGAGTCATGTCAGTACGGGCTGACGGTTCAGCCCTTGGTTGGGGCCCAAACTGGGAGGTTATCTGCCCCAAATCTGTCCCAAGTAGCACGTTTGCAGGGATCCGATCAGTTACCCCCACCTCCCTCACCCCTCGCCCTGCGCCCCAGTCCACATAAATGTCAGCAACAGGCAGCGCCGGGTCAGTGCCTCCAATCCCGGAGACAGCGAGGGTTTTTCCAGGGATCAAGTCTTGGGGGGACACCATCTCAGGCCGCACCAGAGTCACCTCCGAGGCGCTGTCTCGCAGTCCTATGGTCACAGACTGGCCGACGGTGACAGGTTGGAAGCTGTCCAGGGACCTACCACCACCCCCACCCACACAATACACCTTGGGCGGCCCTTGGGACGGGGACGGAGCCGGGGCCTTGGGACGCTGAGGGCACATGGCCTTGAAGTGTCCAGGTAGGTTGCACTGGTGGCACCGTCTTGGTTCTGCCACGGGCCTGGAGAGGGGAGTTGAGGGGGACACCCCCTGCAGTCTAGGGGCAGGTGGGGCAGTCGCAGAGTTCATCTTACCCCCTCTCCAGGTGCTGCTGGTGGCTGCTCTCCTGGCTTCAGGAGCCCGATTGTTGGTGTAGTCATCTGCCAGGGCAGCTGTAGCCGTGGATCCCTTTGGCTTCTGGTCTCGGATGAACTGGCGGAGATCCTCAGGGCAGTTCCACAAGAGTTGCTCCGTGATGAACAAGTCCAGGATCTCCGGTCCGGTGGAAAGCTGCAGGCCTTGGGTCCAGTGGTCGGCAGCTCGGGCAAGTGCCCGCCGGTGGTCAGCCCAGGAGTCCTTTGGTCCCTTCTGCAGCGTCCGGAACTTCTTGCGGTAGGACTCCGGGGTGAGGTTGTACTGTTGGATCAGGGCCCGCTTGATGGTGTCGTAGCCCTGATCCGCCTCAGCAGGCAAGTCCCCAAGGATATCCAGGGCCTTACCCCTTAAACGGGGGGTCAGGTATTTGGCCCACTGGTCCTTGTTCAGATGATGCTGCAAGCAAGTCCGTTCAAAAGCAGTCAAGAAAGAGTCCAAGTCTCCATCCTTCTCCAGCACTGGGAAGTCCTCAACACGGACCTTTGGAAGTTTGGTGTCTGGAAGGTCACGGGTGGCTGATGAGGGCCGGAGCTGAGCTAGCTGCAGCTGGTAGTTACGCTCTGCCTGGCGCTCTTCACGCGCTGCTTGCCGCTCACGCTCGGCCATGAGTTCCTTGTAGCCCTCCCGGTCTCCAGCCTGGCGTAGGGCCATAGCCATTTGAAGAAGGCTATCCGAGCCTCCCAGGCTCGGTGGAATGGCACGTGGTGATCTGCGGCCCGCTGCGGAGCCTGGTGCTTCACTGTCCATTGCAGAGCGGAGGGCTGGCGTCTGGCTCGTTGAGGACCCTTGGGCGAGCTGCTCCTCATCTTGTCCAGCAGTGCCCGGTTGTGCAATGTCCTCTGCAGAGCTGTTTTCTGGCGTCGAGCTCCTGGAGGACTCGTGGACAGCCTCCTCATCGTCTCTGGCCTGAGCATCGGCCATTCCTTTGGCTTTGCTCCTGGTGCTCTCAGCCATTCTTGCAGACTTTTGGTCACTGACACAGAACTGACACCTGATGCCTCCACACACCTTACAGTATCTGCACTCTGACACTCTAGTGTTGAGCTAGTCTGAAGACCCCAGCAGCCACAGCTGCTGCAGGCAGTCTTTAGTGTCTGGGAGTATGGGTCTCACACTCACACACACTATTATCTCGATCCCACCGCTTGCCACCAATATGTCACAAACCACCGGGGGGGTCACTCAGAAATCCCCCGCGCTGGCTACCAGTACGTCACAATCGGGGGGTAACAAGTGGGGGTCACCCCTACTTTATACCTCCCGACCGACAGACAGAGCACGTGACGCGCTCTCTAGCGCCCCTCTTATAGTCAGGCCAATTATGGAATTGCCCGACAATAAGCAAGGAGGCCGCTATACTACTTATGCCGATTATTGAAGGGCCCCCGGCGAGAGAAGGGTATATATTCCCCCGACCTCCGCGGGCGGAATATATAAACTCTCCCCGAATCTCACTGGCCTCCCCACAATAATCCTTGGCACAACTCGCTGCCACCAACCGATTTACGGTAACTATTAGCCGAACACACGGACGTGGGATTCAAGATCGAGATAACAGAACAGCCCAAGATTAATTATATAATTTAATCGCCTAAAGCACACTAGAAACTACAATATATACAATAGGGAATCTACAGAATATACAGTTATGTCAGAGTACAGTTACAGACAAAGCATGGTTTACAACAGGTATGCAATTCAATCAGTTACCTTGTGCGTCTGGCCACAGGGGGGCGCTGTAGACCAGGTTTCCAGGAACTCTCTCACAGGTCTGTCCCAACCAGGCCCCCGAGCAGAAGAACGCTGGAAAATGGCCGAAGTAGGGTTATCAACCTGGGCAGATCCAGGTCCCCTCCTACCTTAGTGACCTCACAGGGAAGCACTGCCACTCCCCCTGCATGGATCAGAATTATCCAGCAAAGGGGATTTTGGCTATAACTTTGCCTGGGAGCGTCGTAGGCAGACGCCAATGCTCTCATTGTGACAGTTATGAATTTAGCTACAGAACGAGGGGACTCATGACCTGTCTGCCAGTTCCCCATTGGCTGATATCACGCCTGGGGCATTTCCCAATGTCCTGTTCCCATAAAAAGGGGGTGCCGGCATCGTCCACATGCGGAGACACCATTTTTATGGTTGCCATATTTATCGGAAATATGGCTTGCGAGATATGAACCATTTTTTACTGGAGTCGTTCTGTCTGGCTATTTCCATAGCCTTGCTAATTAGATAGCAGCTCCTACTACAGGGTGACGGCAGGGAGTCATCCTGTGTCCATTGTCCCAAAGCCACCTAATTTCCATATCACAGGACATGGCCATGGAGTTTGTTGCTAAACCAGTTGTGTGGGGGAAAGGGGGGTTGACACCAGGAGAGGGCTTCCTGACATACTTGAATATCATGATTTATCGTCATATCTCCGGATTTACCTCACACCGGCTAGGAAGTCTCCAGAATTAACAAAGTCAGTGTCAGGTGTTGATTAATGGGCTACTAGATAAAAAATCTACAATACTGTATGTATGTATATATCGTGAGGCAGTGACAGGTGTCATTTATGAAGGTCGCTATATATCCCCCAGAATGTGATTGGAGACCTTGTGAAACCCGCTGGAGTGTGCTGTAATTACAGTCACCGCTGTGAGTGCAACACAAGATAAGAGGATGGACTTGGTCAAGATATTTGACAAAGTATTTGGTTTAATTAAACCAGTTTGGGCTTTTATTTTTGGAGAGTTCTGTAGGTTTGGTAGTGGGACGGAACTCTCCCTTCAGTCCGGGTTTTTCAATTAGCCCATGTCCGGGAAACTCATTTACTCCTGCAGAGCCAGCAGGGTGTGTCTCACTGTGGGATCCACACTGGCGGAGCAACATGTGCTATGTATGCTGCCTGTGTGGAGTGAACACAGGCCAGCACTGAATGATCTGGACGTTTATTTGTGAATCAGCTGCGCCCGGATGTACAGGTCTGTAACCTTTTATCATGTGAAATAAAGACTGTGGTGTGAACAAGAACCTGGGTCACTGCTTCACTTGAATGGCTCTGTATATATGTGTGTGTGTATATATATAATATCACACTGGGTAGCTCAGTGGTTAGCACTGCAGTCTTGCAGTGCTGGGGTCTTTGGTTCAAATCCCACCAAGGACACCATCTGCAAGGAGTTTGTATGTTCTCCCCATGTTTGCGTGGGTTTCCTCCGGTTTCTCCCACACTCCAAAGACCTACAGATAGGGACTCTAGCCCAATGGGGACAGTGTTGCCAATGTATGTAAAGTGCTGTGGAATTAGTAGCGCTATTCAAATGAATAAAATTATTATTTTTTATATATATATATATATATAATATATATATTATGCACCCAGAAGGAAACTCCTGCAATTCTGGAAATCACAGGATAGACAGGTTAGGAAAAAGGAAACGTTTTCAAAACACCTTGATTTATTCAGTATAGACTATGACTTCCACATACTTGGGTACTCAAATCATCAAGATTCACTGCTGGCAGATACGTTTGCAATTGCTGACTAATGAGATGCCAGACACTGTCAATTGGAGACAAGTCCAGAGTGCTGCAGGTCATGGTAAGAAATTTAGGCCACTCAAGCTGTTCACCGTAACACGAGCCACATGTGGCCTGATGTAGTGTTTTTTGTGTCACACCAAATAGTAATGTTATTTATATTTGTCCTCTGTTTGGTCCCTTTGCATTTTGCTAATTGATAAACATAAACTATTATTGCTTCTATTTTTTTTTTTTTTATTTTTTTTAAAAGCATTCTTACTTTGCAGCTTTTTTTTCAGTCCTTCCTATAACTTTTACTCAGTACAGTATATATATAGACATGGACAAAATTATTACTACACTTCTGTTACAGTAAGACAAACCCACAATGGTCACTAAAATAACTTGAAACTGAAAAATGTAATTTTTTAATTTAAGTTTGCTGAATATCAACTAATAATAACACTGGTCTACAAAAAAAAAAATTCTGGCATGGACTTTAAGAACAGTTTTAGACTAATTTGAGGGTGCTGAATTCCAATCTGATCTTATAATTTCTCTCACATCACGTTTTTGCGCTATAGGTATATATCCCATTTTCATGAATTCCATGAAAAATATTAGTGTATCAAAAGTGGCGGTTTATACGGTTCACTAAGGTAAATTTAGTTTTCCTTCAGTCTCCCAATAAATGTGAGAATATCTTTTTCTTTGAACATGCATAATTCCCATTTGTTATGATAAGTAAACACAGTTTTCAACATACACAACAGTCGTGTGCAGGTACTGTATTTATTGAAATTTTTTAATTTTGATATTTATTATTTTTGTCCTGCTGTTTTTTGTTTGTGAATCAATACCTAAGGTGGTGGGGGGGGACAGAAATTCAATGAACAACTCAGGTAGCTAACAACTTTTATCTTGTATTTCTCTGCATTTCTCTCTATGTTTTGCTGATCTAACAATGGCCTCTACATCTCGCAGAAGACAGTGATCAAATGATCCTAATATTTTTTGTTACATCTGTGGAAACTTTACTGTGAAGACTCAGAGGCGCAACATTACTGACTTTGTTAAGAAGGTGTATTTTGCGTACTTCAAAGTAAAACTTGGAGACCAAGACAAGCATTGGGCTCCTCACAAAGTGTGCAAAACCTGTATTGAGAGCTTGAGATCATGGTCTCAAGGAAAGAATGCTAAACTTCAGTTTGGAGTTCCTATGGTTTGGAGAGAACCAAGCAATCATTTAAAAGACTGCTATTTCTGCCTTGTCGATGTAAAAGGTTTCTGTGAGGTAAATCCGGAGATATGACGATAAATCATGATATTCAAGTTATGTCAGGAAGCCCTCTCCTGGTGTCACCCCCCCCTTTCCTTCACACAACTTGTTTAGCAACCCATCCCATGGCCATCTCCTGTGATATGGAAATTAGGTGATGTGGGAACAAAGGACACAGGATGACTCCCTGCCGTCACCCTGTAACAAGAGTTGTATCTCATTATAAGGCTCTGGAACTAGCCAGACAGAACGACTCCAGTAAAAAATGGTTCATATCTCGCAAGCCATATTTCCGATAAATACGGCAACCATAAAAATGGTGTTTTCGCATGCGGACGATGCTGGCACACCTTTTTTATGGGAGCGGGAGCTTGGGAAATACCCCAGGCGTGATATCAGCCAATGTGGAACTAGTAGACAAGTCATGAAACCTCTCATTCTGTAGCTAAATTCATAACTGTCACAATGAGAGCATTGGCGTCCGCCTACGACGCTCCCAGGCCAAGTTATGGCCATATTCCATGTTGTGGATTTTGTCCATAACTCCAGCCAGGGGTGGAGCAGTGCTCCCTCTGAGGTCACGAAGGTAGGAGGGGACCTGGATTTGCCCAGGTTGATAACCCTACTTCGGCCATTTTCCAGTGTTCTTTCGCTGGGGGTCACGTGTAGGAAACATCTGTGGGAGTTCCTGGAAACCTGGTCTACAGCGCCCCCCTGTGGCCAGACGCACAAGGTAACTGATTGAATTGCATACCTGTTTGAAAACCATGCTTTATCTGTAACTGTACTCTGACATATGTATATTCTGTAGATTCCCTATTGTATATATTGTAGTTTCTAGTGTGCTTTAGGCTGATTAAATTATATAATTAATCTTGGGCTGTTCTGTTATCTCGATCTTGAATCCCACGTCTGTGTGTTCGGCTAATAGTTACCGTAAATCGGTTGGTGGCAGCGAGTTTGTGCCAAGGATTATTGTGGGGAGGCCAGTGAGATTCGGGGAGGTTTTATATATTCCGCCCGCGGAGGTCGGGGGAATATATACCCTACTCTCACCGGGGACCCTTCAATAATCGGCATAAGTAGTATAGCGGCCTCCTTGCTTATTGTCGGGCAATTCCATAATTGGCCTTACTATAAGAGGGGCGCTAGAGAGCGCATCACGTGCTCTGTCTGTCGGTCGGGAGGTATAAAGGAGGGGTGACCCCCACTTGTTACCCCCCGATTGTGACGTACTGGTAGCCAGCGCGGGGGATTTCTGAGTGACCCCCCCGGTGGTTTGTGACAGTTTCAATAAAAAAAACAAGCAATATTTGCAATACCCGAGTATCCCTTCAGCTATTCGACCAGTTGCCCATAGTGAAGACATACCTGTTCCAAAATATACGGCGCTTCCAGAAAATGTTGACACAGGTCTCTCCTCACATTGTTATACTGATGAAGAAGACAGTCCAGATATTTTTAAGCCATGTGATGAAGATTGTGACAAACCAATTCTGTTTACTCAGTCTGCTTTGAATGATCTGGTTAGAGATCTTTGTCTACCAAAAGAGTCTGCTGAATATTGGCTTCAAGACTACAAGAGAATCGAATGTTGAAACCCGGAAAAAGTGTCTGATTTTATCGTAACAGGGAAGCAGAACTGCGTAAGTACTTCCATTCAGATGGCCAGCTTGTCTATTGTACTGATGTTGAAGGGCTACTTCTCTTTATGGGACTTACAGTATATGATTCAAGGGATTGGAGGCTTTTTATTGATAGTCCCAAAAGAAGTTTAAAATGTGTTCTGTTACACAATGGAAATAAGTATGGCTCTGTACCAATAGGTCATTCTGTAAAACTTAAAGAAGAATATAAAAACATCAAGATTGTTCTAGAGAGGTTACAATATAATGTTCATGGGTGGTTAATTTGTGTTGATTTGAAAATGGTTAACTTTTTTTTGGGGTCTGCAAGGAGGGTACACAAAACACCCTTGTTTTCTGTGCTACTGGGACAGTAGAGCTACAGCAGAGCATTGGGTGAAAACTGAATGGCCTCAGCGACAGAGTTTGGCATCTGGCGATAACAATGTCATCCATGATCCTCTAGTGGATAGGAAGAACATTGTCTTTCCTCCCTTGCACATAAAACTTGGATTAAGCAGTTCGTCAAAGCTCTCAATCACAGTGGAGAATGCTTTAACTATATATGTTCAACTTTTCCAGGTCTTAGTGAAGAGAAGAAAAAGGCTGTAATATTTGATGGACCTCAAATAAGAACACTTATAAGAGACCCAAATTTTATCACATCAATGAATGAGACAGAAGAAAGAGCTTGAAATGCATTTTGTAATGTGGTGCAAAATTTTCTAGGGAATAAGAAAGCAGACAACTATGAAGAGATTGTGGAAGAGCTACTAATGAGTCTGCGAAAACTTGGATGTAGAATGAGTATCAAGATTCACTATTTACACAGCCATTTGGACTTTTTTCCAGAGAACCTTGGGGATGTGAGCGAGGAACAAGGGGAGGATTTTCATCAGGACATTAAAACAATGGAAAACAGTATCAAGGCCGGTGGGACTCACATATGATGGCTGACTATTGCTGAAGCTTGATGAGAGACAACCCAGAAGCTGTATATCACAGATCAGCCAAGAAAAGAAAGTTTAAATAACTGCCATTTGCCATTCATCTGTGTGCCATATATATGTGTTTTTATATTTTGTTGCTTATTTCTTTAAGTATATTTGATTTGCTGTACATAGACTTTGTAATCTTTGTTATTCCTTGATTAAAAATATATAAAATGTAGTATCTAAAATCATGTTTTTATCATAAAACATTCGATATGAGTAATTTTCATCAAAAATTGAAAATATCTCGAAATCCTGATGTGATAGTCAAAAATGGAGTTTATATCCGTAATCAGCAGGCAAAATTGACTTAAAATATGTCTTAAAACCTTTTGCCAGAAAAATTGCGTTGACCATCAGACATTGCTGCTAAATTGTGGTTCCACAAAAAATGTTTCTCCCTTTTGTCCGTTTCAAGTTATTCAGGGACCATTGTGGGTTTTTCTTACACATAAGAATATCAGTAACAAAAGCACAATTGTGTGCGTGTCCTCTAAATGAAATGTGAGGGTCTTTTTTCATAGTAGATCAGTCCTGTCTATGGGTTGTGTCTAATATTACAGCTCAGCCTCTAAATGGTAGCTAGATTTTTGGACATTCAGGAGGAAAGATGGCCTTTTTTGTCCTAAGAAGCTTGAGAATCATTGTTTTACACTTTCTTCTCTTCATAGTAACACTGGATTATGTTAGAACAGTGCAGACACTTTTGTGTCACCACTAATCACTATTCATTCTTTGCCTCCCACTCTGCTATTACCTAGAGCAGTAAGAAGTTGTGTGCACAATTGGGCTTATTGACAAAGTATAACATACAATTGTCCTTTTAATAGCTATGAAATACTGCACTCAAATGTTCGCAAAGCACATGTTACTGTTTTCTGCTGTGAATAAACCATGTTGTGATCATTTTTCAATCATTTTTGTTAGACTTTTAACAGTTTCTCACTGTATGTCTCTATGTGACTGCAGGATAGAGACAGGGGGTGCCCATGCTGTCTCTCACGCTAGGGGACCCCTAATCTAAGGGTTACCCCTAATAGTGTAGATGCCTGAGTCCCCTGCATAGATATTCTCCTCACCAGATCTAATGTTACCCCTACCCCCCAGGGAAGGAAAAGGCAGGAGTGTGATGGTAATACTGATTAAGACAGAGTACAACCAAAACTCAGACAGACATACTGCAAACTCACAGGAATGAACAGTAAGAGACTAATGAGAAAAGCAAGCGCAGGAAGGAATCAACAAAAAGGCAACCAGGGTTAACACCACAACCGCTCACGGCAATAATGTGCAACAACCACCATTGTCTGGATCACAACACCTCACCATAGCAGTATAGGTAAGCTATAGCTGGCATTAATGAAATAATCCATCCAGCATATATAGGAGGTGAGCAACTGTGATTGGCTCCCCCACAGCATGTGACCAAACAGACTAATGTAAGGGGTGGGCAGACCCCTTACAAGGAAGCGCAGTTTCCCCCCCTGAAAGTTGTTAATGCTGATGTTATTTAATAAAAATGTTTTTACTGTTTTAGTGGGTTCCCCTAGTGGCCGGGTGGGACGGCTGTCCCCATAGAAACAGGGCAGAGGAAAGGAGGAGCCGGCAGCAGAAAGGGGAGGGAGAAAAAGAGTTGTAAAGGAAAAAGTTTAGTCAGAGGCAGTTGAGTCCGGGACGGGAGAGAAGAAGCAGAAGGGGCAGAGTGTGGGAGCTGGGTGGACAGGAAAGCAAAGGAAAAGAAGAGAAGTGTCCTCAAGGGTGAAGCAGAATTGGTGTGGGTCCAGTCTGTGTTAGCCGGAGTGGGAGCCTAGGTGAAGTGGAGTAGCCGGGCACATCCCCACTAGAGGAGACGTCCAGAAAAGGTTTTCCCCCAGCAGAAGTTGTGAAACCATCTGATTATTGCCTCTGTTATGAAGAAGTGTACAATAAACATGCCTGCTGGTTCAACCGATCTACGTCTGCAAAGTGTTTGTACATCTGACGGCGTTATCTGCACCACCACACTCTGCCCCACCAAACAATCTCCTGTCCCAATAGTGACGGCGGAGCCAGGGGTAAGCCTGATAGAAAAAGGGGCCACGACTACAATCCCCGAGGCGCCCCTGGCACCCCGTTACACTAGCAAGCAGCTCAGCAGAGATTTAGGCTATGTGCGCACTTACCGGATTTTGCCGCGGATTTTTCGCGGATTTTCTGCATGTTTCGCTGCAGAAAATGTTCATAACATCTCTGCAGTGAATCACCAGCAAATCCTATGGAGAAAAAAAATCCTGTGCGCACTAGGCGGAATTTGACAGCTGCATGTTTTGCTGCGGAACTCCCGCAGCAAAAACAAGTGCATGTCACTTCTTTTCCGCACATCGCTGCGGGATTTCCCTCCATTGACTCAATGTTAATCATGAAATCCCGCAGGGAATAACGCAGGCAGCAAATTCTGTGCGGTTCACTGCGTTTTCCTGCGTTATTCCCTGCGGTATTTCGCGGTTTACCTCCGGTAATGTACATCGCCTGTCTGCGGTTTTGCAGGGAAGTGATGTCATTACAGGAAGAGGAAGCGGAGCAGAGTAAACACACACACATCACAGACACACACAAACATCATAGACATAGAACACATAGACACAGACACATAGAACACACATAGAAAGAAAACGGAAATATAGAAAACAAAGAACGTGGGCTCCGCTGCATATTTACCGTCCAGCCGAGGTAAGCACACAGCGGCGGCCCGGTATTCTCAGGCTGGGGAGGGAGAGGGGCAGGGGTAATGTCCCCCGCCTCACTCCCCCTCCGGCAGCCGAGAATATCAGCCGCAGCTGCCCCGGCACTGTCGCATGCATTATGTGGCAGCACCGGGAGTGTCCTCGGCTCTTCTTGCCACCGTGTAGCAGTGGTGGCAAGGTAATACAAGGGTTAATGATGGTGGGGGACCACCGCCATTAACTCCAGGCTTGATCATGGCAGCGTCTATGTGACAGCTTACATGATCAACCCGTAAGTAAAGTGAAAAAAACAGACACAGAAAAATCCTTTATTTTAAATAAAACCAACAAGCCTCGTTCACCATTTTATTAACCCCCCCCCCAAACAAAGCTCCGGCGTAATCCACAGCTCTGACTCCGGCTCCTGCGTCCTGCACTGCTGACATCCAGCCGCGACTGTCACAGACACAGGCTGAATGCAGCAGACAGCAGAGGTAATTACCGGTCATTTCCCACGGCCGGTAATGTGAACTCACTGCCGACCGTGGGAAATGCAGCGATCTGTCCTCTATCTATCCCTCTATCTATTCTTCTGTCTATCTACTATCTCAGAATTAAATGACTTTTTTTTTTTTTTCTTCAATGTGCTTTATTGCATTGAATGCAATAAAGCACATCCCAACCCGCACGCGGCAAAACCGCGGCAATACCGCGAATAACCGCGGCAAACCGCATGCGGTTTTCGGGTGCGGTTTCCCGCGGTTTTTTACCGCGGGTGCGGTAATCTTTGAGAGCATGCGGAATTTACACAAGGAAATTTCATTTCCCAGTGCGCACAGAGCCTAAGGGGAACTTTGCACACTGCGACATCGCAGGTGCGATGTCGGTGGGGTCAAATTGAAAATGACGCACTTCCGGCATCGCATGCGACATCGCAGTGTGTAAAGGCTGGATGATACGATTAACGAGCGCAAAAGCGTCGTAATCGTATCATCGCTGCAGCGTCGGCGTAATCCATAATTACGCTGACGCGACAGTCCGATGTTGTTCCTCGCTCCTGCGGCTGCACACATCGCTGTGTGTGAAGTCGCAGGAGCGAGGAACGTCTCCTACCGGCCTCACTGCGGCTTCCGTAGGTTATGCGGAAGGAAGGAGGTGGGCAGGATGTTGACATCCTGCTCATCTCCGCCCCTCCGCTCTGATTGGCCGCCTGCCGTGTGACGTCGCAGTGACGCCGCACGACCCGCCCCCTTAACAAGGAGGCGGGTCGCCGGCCACAGGGACGTCGCACGGCAGGTGAGTGTGTGTGTGAAGCTGGCGTAGCGATAACTTTCGCTACGCCAGCTATCACCACATATCGCTGCTGCGACGGGGGCGGGCACTATCGCACTCGGCATCGCAGCATCGGCCTGCGATGTCGCAGTGTGCAAAGTGCCCCTTAGTCTTCCTAGCTGTTTCATGGGTCGACATCCCCATCTCCCTGTGCTGATCATAGACCTCAGAGAAGTTAGCAGGCAAAGTGACAGAATCTCTGGTGTCAACAGATCCTGATTCTGATATCACAGTTCCTGCAAAATTTCCTGTATCACTGATACAGTATGTAAGAAAGTTTTGTATCTTTTGTTACCTTTCTGTATAACATGATAATTACTATATATCTAAAGAGTGTATGCCCTTCTGTGATTGTGCCCTGACCCCCCCCCCCCCTCCCCCTTACTCTGCTGAACTTTTTTTTTTCTAAGAGGTGACAACATTACAGACTTGTTACGGGGCAGCCTGATTCTTATTTACACCTCTGGTAAAGCCATTTCTCAATAACATCCTATCTCTGCAGTTGGAACATAAGCTCTGAAGCACAAAATTCTGCTATAACAAGTATAGTACTGGGCATGTTTAACCTAGTGGTCAATAAACTTTGATGCAACACAGGCAGCATGGTCATAATATTATTTTATTATTTTTGTAATTTGTGCATTTAATTTTGGAGGTTATAATGAAAAAATTCTCATGATAAGGATAACAGCTTTGTGGAAATAAACACTGGGAAACAGAGAAGTCCTCCCCTAATCTGGTTGTCCTTACCTAAGGTCACAGGACCCAGATCTACTTGTCACGGCCGCACCCTCGTAGCTTCAGCCGGATAATAGACTTGTTTGTTATGAATATGGTTCATACCTTAGTGTGGGTGAATCAGGATATCGTGCCTTACTGACACAAATTATTTTGCACCTATTTTATCCAACAGCCCTTCTGTCCCCGGCTATAATGTTATTTGCTGGTTTGCCTCCAGTACATGTAAGAATTTGTCACAATAGCTGCTTGTACTAGTAACATTGATTAATAAGAATAGTTCATCTTGGCCGATGGCTAGACCTGACAGTAAAGTGGTTAATTTTCCTGGTGTCTTCAGACACTGCGGATGTTGCCTCAGGCTGTCAAAATCTCATTTTAGTTTTCAAAACACAAGTTCTGCACCTCACCATGATTTCTTACCTACGTCACACTGACTCAGGCCAAGTAACAATTGATCACCACTTCCCTAATTTTACGTTACAGCCTGAATTTCTGACTTAGAGTGGAATTTCCCTTTCTATGCAATATAAAAACCGCCATGGATTTGACACAGTCGTCGTCATCATCATCTTCATCATCGTATAGTCTCACTACGTGTATATGAGATATGAGCGTTGCCAAAAAATGTTTTTACACTTTTTGTAAGCTATACATGACCTCGGGTGTTCATTTAATGAAAAAAGGAATATGGTGTGTTTAGACAGAATATAATACAATGGATAAAAATATCTGTATTGAGCCACATGAGGCATATTATGTAGCACCCCTGAAGGTTTCAGGCTGCTACAGGGAACTGGATCCGGACATGCTGTGTAGCTCGAGGGATCCTCCGGACCCAGGGGTCACGCGGACACGCCGAATGAAAAGGGGGACGTAGTTGTACGGGCTTGGCCGTATTCAGTTTGTAACGCGAACCATGGTGTGTGGTGAAAGGTAGCACCACCGCTGCTGTTGTGGGGCACCCCGGGGGAGATGTAATGGCAGCTTGGCTGTTGACCCCTCCATGAGTAGGGATGGTTGCCCCGGGGCCCAGTGGCTCTGTACAGGGGATGGCGATGGCAGGGGCCTGCGCGCCCGGACATACCAGGGGATGTTTGGTTACTCACAGTTGAATAAATGACACGAGTCTTTTGGTAAACCAAGGTGCTGGTGGCCGGCTGCCGTGGCCGATTGTACTCTGGTCTCCACCCGGACTGGTGGTCGCCGTCTTTTCCCTCTGAACTGTTTTGCTTGTGTTGGACTTTCCGGTATGGAACACGGGAGGGAGTCCACTCCCGGCTTGTTGTGTACCTGAGGAGCCGTGCCTGCTGACGCTGACCCGTGGGATCTACCGGGCCCTGGCGGTTGCCCTTTCCCTCTCTGTGGATGGTTGTCTGCTTTTGGGACTTTGGTCGGGACAGGACCTAAAATCCTGCCCTCAATTGGTTAATTAGCTAGGCCGTTGGTTCCGGTCCTGGCTTCAGGGTCCAAGTACCCCCTCTGTGCACGGTTTCCGGGTCGATTCTCTGGTGTCGGTACCGGCGGGCTCCAACCCTGTCACGGTCCACCTCGGATCTCTGGCTGACGTCTTCCCATCACCTGCTGACGGGGACCACCATCTGCCACCTAGCCAAGGCACCAGGGCTCCGAACCTGGCGCCAGTCAACTTGAGCTTCACTTCCGCTGGAGCTACACCTAGCCCCAGCCTCCACCCCTCTCAACTTGAACTCTAGACTTAATCTGTTGGTTTTCCCGCCCCGGGCTGTCTAGACCCCTAGGTGGGCGTTTCCTAACCACCTGGTCCCGCCCACTGGTGTGTCTATCTTGCCCTAAGGGGGGGTGGCTAGGGTTTCAGGTCGGCTGTATGTAACTCTGTGAGGGATGGTGTTATGCGGGGGCCTCTTGTGTGACTACCTGGTTTTGCCAGGGCATCACACATCCTCTCCTAGGGTGCAGGGCCTACCCCAAGGTCCCAGGGAACTCATTGCCACTACCACCACAACACAGAAAATCCCAGCTAACACCCACACCAATGCCTGACAGTCACAGACCGGGGGGAGGGTCCAATGTGCCAGGGACAGCCCGGGGGTGACCAGACAGCCTAGTGGGTGGGGACAAGTTAGTTGAGAGTAGGGCTCCAAAGGGAGAGGAGCTGGAAGTGGAGTGCAGAGCTCCCAGGAGTGGGGAGCTAGGAGAGGAACCTGCCAGCTGGGTGTGTAGCGGTGACCCAGGAGCAGAGGCGGACAGTTGCCAGTCAGGGGTGACCTGTACCTGAGGTTTGCCATGGACACTGCCTAGAGGGGGCAGTGGACATCAAGACTGTGCGCCTTGATAACTAACCTGCCCAGGGAGGGATCTTCATGACCCTCTGTGACCCAAAAGATCCGGTGGCAACAGCAGCACCGATTCTGGACCAGGGCCCGGAGACTCCAAGTACCGGCCCTACAGGGTCCACGCTGCCAGCCGGACGGACAAAGGGGCTGTAAAACAGCCGGAGAACCCAAAGTTTCAGGTTTGGGATCACCACAGACTTCAACACAACGTGCAAAGGTAGAGCAACAGGATCACTATGTGGCATTGATAGTACCGGGTCCGGAACGGGCGTCCAAGAGCTCTGAGTGAGTAAGGACTTGGTTTACAAACTGTGTGTGGTCCCTGTCTCCTACACTGTCCACCTCATCCAGCACCACAATAACCAGCAGTGTGTGTTCCTGTTTTCCTGCATTGTGCACCTCATCTAACACCAAGATGTCTCTTAGACTGTTCCTGCACTAGCCACCTGATCCAACACCACGAGGGCACCGGGGCCTTCCCTACCTGTGGAGGGACTCGCATCTAGCTGCTCCATTCCATCAGCCCCGGCCCCCTTACACAGCAGCGGCAGTATACCTGTTACCACAACCTGCAGGTGGCGTCACAAACAATTCTTCTCCCTTGTAAATAACCCCCTTCATCGAGTGTCCGCTAAATCCCGGGTCCGGGGACACTTGAGCCACAGTAATCCTGGATCCGAGCAGCTCGCCTGCCTAGGGGCGACACATATTTTATCATATACAACAATAATGAATTAACCAAAAATAATAAACAAAATGCACCAAAAAACAAATTAAGACACTCAGAGTTCAGCCCCATGGTAAGTACAGGACATTGGTATACGCATGCATGATACCAATGCTACTCTATGTATGGGGAAGTACCACGCGTAGTGACACGGAAGGGGAGAGAAGCCTTGTGTCTAAGGAAAGAGGAAATAGTAACTACTGACTAAACTTTCAGCTGGCCCCTGGCTCCCCTGACTATCTTAGATATGTTTCGCACCTATGCGCTGAGCAAGATACCTAGCCCCCTGCTGACCCCAAACTGGGCCCTCTGTAAGGAACGGATGGGATGAGCGCTTAGTCAACCCCACTGTAGTGCCTGCTCTCAGCGTGGTATCCCCATGCGTCCCTGTTCCCAGGCCCCGGCGGGATTGCCCCTCCTCTCACCTGCCCGGTCCAAGCGTGGTATTCCTGCACGCCTCCACTCCCAAGCTTCGGCGGGGGCGTCCTCACTCTCTTCTGCCTTGGGTGCTGCCGTGGCCTCCTTCTGCTTCCAAGCAGCACGGTCTGCTTCTGTGTCAGCCCGTAGGGTGCATGCATGGCCACACCCCCTTTCTTAAAGAACCGTCGTCCCATTACCCAGAAGCTGTTCCAGAGGTCTCCTATTACCTTAAAGGTATTTCATTCCGCCTCCCCTGACAGGAGGCACCTGAGCAACGTTGCCTATTGTGCATTGGTAGTTCTCAGGTCGTCCCTCCACGTTATTGTGTCTAGTCCTTCTACCAGTCTCATCTATTTAACAGCTGTCTCGTTCTATAGCCTGCTCTCTACCACCCCTGTGCTGACATATGCGAGCCATCACCACTGTGTCGCCACATCAGAGCCACTACCCTTGTGCTGCCACGTCGGTGTCATCACCTCTGTGCCGCCATCTCCTTGCTGCTGCAACGGTATACTCCAATATCAGACATTAAAAGACTATCTCTACAGTTCCCTGGCTGCCGTGCACTTAGGCCTTCCGTTGGTGCACCATACCGTCCCTCTATAGAGGTTCGCTGCTGGTTGTGCCTTCGGGGGAGTTCGGTGCATAATCCAGTGGGTCCACTCCAAGACGCTTGCCACCCCTCGGCAACTGTAATAGTTTTCTCAGGCCATGAACTCCGCCGGGACCAAGCCTACCTCCCTGGCAGACATGCAGCAAGAGCTCACCCACCAACAAGAGACCCAGGCGAATCTAGTGGCACGCATGAAGTCCGTTAAATCCCATCTGGCATCCATGCAAGCCTCCAGATCTTCGGACACCTCCCAGCTTGTCGACATGCAGAGAGAACTTTCCCGCCAGCATGAAGTGCAGAGACGCATGTCCAAATACATGGCGTCCGTGGATTCTCGTCTGTATGCCCTGCAGAATCCAGCTTCTTTTGCTACTCCAGAGCCTGTGGAGCCGTCGACATGGATTTCCAGGTAATGCCTAGTGCCTCCATCAATGTATGGAAGAGACACAAGATTATGCCATGGCTTTCTGAACCAGTGCCACTTGCACTTTGAACTGTCACCCCTGCACAGGGCAAGTGACTGCTCCAAAGTGGCATTTATCATGTAGAATCTAATCAGACAAGCCCTGGCATAGATGAATCCCCACTGGGAGAAGAACGATCCAATCATCCAATACCTGTATGCCCTCCTTGCAAACCTCCCTAAGGTATTCAATGAGCCGGGACGTCATGCCTCCGTCGCCTCGTCGCTCATGAGAATCCGCCAGGGGAAGCTCACGGTGGGACAGTACACTATCAAGTTCCGCACCCTATTCTCCGTGCTCGGATGGAACAACGAGGCATTTGTAGCCTCATTGTGGGAGGATTTGTCTGGAAAAATCAAGGATGAACTGGCCGGTTGAGATGTACATTCCACCTTGGACTTGCGCTCCCAGGAGCGTGCCAGAGAGGTCACCCGAGAGAGGAGAACCTCATGTCTGGTTCCTGCCTTTCAGAGCCATATGTAGCCCCAACCTACCAGGACCACCACACTACATGAGCCTATGGAGGTGGACCAAGTCTCAGAGCCCAGATTGCATCAGGAGACTTGGTAACTGGCAGGAGAATGCTTCTACTGCGGGAATGTCAAGCAGCAGATTCAGGACTGTTCAATGAAGCCGGGAAACTGCTGAGTCTAGTATCTGGCGGAGAGGCCATCCTAGGTCACGCTAAGTCCTCTTCTTTTCTCCATGTCCTGGTATTCCTATCCTGCAGCTCCACCCAGTTTACGGAGCGTGCTTTCCTGGACTCTGGCTTCGCCGGGAATTTTATCCAGCATCCAAAAGACCTCTTCTCCCACTGGAGCGAGCTTCTTCTTCGTCAAGAAATAGGATGGGTCTGTGCAGCCTTGCATCAACTACTGGGGCTGAATAAGTTCACGTTGAAGAATAAGTATCCGCTACCTCTTATTCCCGAGTTGTTTGATCATCTTCAAGGCTCCAGGATCTTCTCTAAGTTAGATCTTCGGGGAGCATACAATCTTGTCCGGTTCCGGTCTAGTGATGAATGGAAAACGGCATTCAACACTCGTGATGGACACTATGACTATTGAGTGATGGCTTTTGGGCTTAGTAACACTCCTGCAGTCTTCCAAGAGTTCATGAACAATATCTTCCATGACCTTCTTTACTCCTGTGTGGTTGTATACTTAGATGACATCCTCATCTTCTCTCCAGATTGGTCTACCCACCGAAGGAATGTTCGTCTGGTCCTGCAGAGGTTGAGGGAGAAGCGCTTCTATGCCAAGCTTAAGAAATGTCTGCTCGAGCAGACCTCGCTGCACTTCCTTCGCTACATAGCCTCCGATTCCAGTCTATAAGAAGTAAGGGATCCTAACTTTTATTGAAGTTATCTATAATAGTGTCACACACCACATATCCCCTTTAGCATGTCTCAGGGGCTCAAATGGCCAGTATAACAGGACTTCATAGAAGATAACATAAAGGTGTACTGAACAGTGCAATCTGCATAAGAACAGGACAACCACCACTAGATTTGAACTAAGTGTACCAAAGGAAGTTCAATGATCTCAGTCTCCAAAATGAAAATGGAATGGTCTCATCCATCATGGTGTGATCCATCCATCTTCACTCGGATTTTACAGTCATCCTGGGTGTCCCAGTGGTCGCTATTCAGCTGGACACACTGTCCCCTTCAGATGAAATCCTTATGTCCCTGTTCTCCCAACGCGTTTCCTATGATAAGTATCCTTCAGGGGTGTTTAGACAAGAGACCAGTCCCTATCCATAAGGACTGGACAAGACATGCAGACGGCAGCAGCGGGCCTTCCAAACACTGTGCACCGTAGGAAACACGTTGGGAGAACAGGGACATAAGGATTTCATCTGAAGGGGACCGTGTGTCCAGCTGAATAGGGACCACTGGGAGGCCCAGGATGACTGTAAAATCCGAGTGAAGGTGGATGGATCACACCATGATGGGTGAGACCATTCCATTTTCCTTTTGAGACTGAGATCATTGAACTTCCTTTGGTACACTTAGTTCAAATCTAGTGGTGGTTGTCCTGTTCTTGTGCAGATTGCACTGTTCAGTACACCTTTATGTTATCTTCTATGAAGTCCTGTTATACTGGCCATTTGAGCCCCTGAGACATGCTAAAGGGGATATGTGGTGTGTGGCACTTCTATAGCTAACATTTATTGAAGTGAGGATCTCTTACTTCCTTTTAAGGAATATTTATTAAAGGTTAAGTTTTTTATTTTTGTACCCCTTTTGCTTTATCTGATCTATCTGAATTGCGGTACTGTACCAGTGGCTAGTATCATCACTTCTCTTCTCTAGTTCATCCCATCTCGTTTCTCACCTGCAAAGGGGGGAACCCAAAGAATTGGACCCCGGAGGCTGAAGAATCCTTCTTGTCTCTAAACGGGCCTTCGCTTCTGCTCCAGCATTGCATAGACCCAACACCAGCAAGCAGTTCATTCTTGAGGTTGATGCCTCCTCCTCCGGTGTCGGTGCGGTCCTTACACAGAAGACAACCTAGGGTAAGACTGTAACCTTTTGGTGACCAAGAGATGCTGGCTGGGAGGAATAAAGATCATTTGGGAGATGGGGCATATACATCACAGGAGATGCTGGGGGCATATACTTCACAGAGCTGTAGGCATATATACATCACCGGAGGGGCTGGGGCATATACACCAGTGGACACACTGGAACATATACATCACCGGAGATGCTGGGGCATAATTATCACAGGGTAGGGCTGGGAGGAATATACATCACAGAAGAGGCTGGGGGAATATACATCACAGTAGAGGCTGGGGGCATAGACATCACAGCAGAGGGCAGAAACATAACTGGGGAAGGCTGGTAGGAATATACATCACTAGGGATCCTGGGGGGCTTAGACATGGCTGTGGGGTATAGACATCACTGGGGCACAGACATCACTGGGGGTATATACATCACTGGGGCGCACATAATTCACTTGGGTTATATACCTAGCATGGGGGAACAGACAGCCAGGGGGGCACAGACAGCTCTGGGGATGCTGGAGGGGCACAAATAACTCTGGGGAATGATGGGGGCACAGACAGACCTTGGGGACACTGGGAGCACAGAAAGACCTGGGAGACGTTGGGCAGCTGCTCCTAGATGGGAATGCAGTATGTGCTTATCTCGCCCTGCGTGCAAAGCTTAAAGGGCTGGCAGCCAACAAGTCGCTGCTGTTAACCAAGCAACTGCAGTCCCTGGGAATCTGCCCAGGGGCCGCAGAAAAGGTCATCATGGGCTGCCCAACGTCCTTGGTTTAAAAGAAGCAACAAATACATTTTCCATGCGTTTTCCGCTACATAGAATACAAGTCAATGGATAAAAAGATGCCCCATTTTTTGTGTGCTTTTTTATAATTTATTATGGAGATCAGAAAACAAATTATAAAAAAAGAGAAAAACATGCAAAAAACCATTCTGGCAACAAAATATGCCGGGAAAAAACGCTCAGAAAACAACCATAAAACTCCTAGAAAAGGATGCTTGTGCAGCGCCCCACGGGGCAGGTGGTTAACCTACTCATTGCCAGGCCTTTTCGGGTCGGGTTAGGCGTTGTCACGGGTGGCCTTGCCTGGTTTCATTGCCCCGAGGCGTGCAGTAAATGGTGGGGGAAGCGGGGTATTTGGGAAAGGTTGTCGTGACGCCACCTGTGGTATGCGGCTAGGGAGTAGCCGCCGCTGCAAGATCCCTCGCCGGGGCAGGGGCTAGGGCAGCCGGGATGGTGTCGCTCCGTATAGGTGGAGCGGGCCCCGGGTGGAAGACGGTGGAATGACGGTCCCTAGGAAGCGCTGGAGCACAGGGCGACGGCGTCACTAATCAGAGTCTGAGTCGGCAACTGCGGTTACAGGTTCTATTATTCACTGATTTCACAGCTGCACCCAGGTGCTGGTCTCTGCCGTCGTGGGCTCTGGTGAATCCCAAGCAAGAAAAGGGGCCACCACCGGTGTTTGAAGAGAGAGAGAAGGAGAATGTTCCCCTCCCCAGTTAGGTACCCTGGCCGAGCTCCAGGCCCCGAGCCTAGTAAAGTTCAAGAATTTCATAGGTTTCTCGTCAGAACTATGGTCCCGACTGATCTGTCTGATGTGAGTGTGTTGCGCCTATACCCCAATTGGACCCCCCCCCCAGGTGGCTGGCTTCAGTGACTGGGAAGTCCCATGTATCGTGATGGCCACCCCCCTGCCTATCCTGTGAGAAGGCTCCTGAGCTGTATGTAGTGCGTGAATGTGGAACACCGGTGATTAATCCCCCCTTACCTGAGATGGATACCGCACCTTAATTGAGGTGCATTACCCTGTGGTGGCCAGAGCCTCAGGGGCGCCACACTTGCTTCATGTTTACGAATCTCCAGACTAAATGAGGGTTTACTGAAGTGACTTCTGTTTGAAAAATGATCATTTTTAGACGTCAGAAAAAAACGCAATGTGAACACTAAATTTATAAATTAACTTTACAGGAGCTTTGGGGCCTAAGCAAGTTTTAGCCTATAGCATAGGAGTGCACATGTTAAAACAAGGTACATTCAGTGCTGGCCACAAGCAATGTTTATAGGTTTCCAACCAAGGTATATTTCAGAGTGAGTTTCGGGAACGTTCATTTTATTGGAAATGTGAAGTCACAGTGAGTTGTAAACCAGTACAAATGGCTTCTGTAAAGTCCCCTATACAAACTTCCTCAAACAGCCAGATGTCTTGTCCCACCACAGATATATGAACATGTTGGTGATGCACTTCCTTGTATCTGCACACGGTAACAACTATGGCATAAAGGAGTCCGCTTATATAATAATAATAATTTTATTCATTTATATAGCGCTATTAATTCCACAGCTCTTTACATACATTGGCAACACTGTCCCCATAGGGACTCTAGATTGTGAGCCCCAATCTGTATGTCTTTGGAGTGTGGGAGGAAACCCACGCAAACACGGTGAGAACATACAAACTCTTTGCAGATGGTGTCCTTGGTGGGATTTGAACCCAGGACCCTAGCGCTGCAAGACTGCAGTGCTAACCACTGAGCCACCGTGCCACCTATAATGCACTTTATGGACAGTTTTTCATCATTAACTGAGTATTCCCATCTTGTATATGTATGGCATAACCACATGATGAACTCCCATGCAACTGAAATGAGAGAAGCACGCATGTGTATGAAACCTCCAAACACCTTTTCACTGACAGTGGTGCGTTTCAGGGTCCTGTTTTCTGTAGTCGATGAATCAAAAATAGATCTCCTTGTTATATTCTTTGGCCTGTTCCATTATCCATCTAATGTTAGCAATTATATCTCATGTACCTCTGCCTTTTCTGAATCCTAGTTGTTCCTCTGGCAGCTTTGTCAAAGTAAGGCTGCAATTGTCTTTGAAGGATCTTCAGTAGTATTTTTCTGGCATGAGGTATGAGTGCAATAGTCTGATAGTTTCCACAGTCGGTAGCATCTCCCTTCTCAGTCCTTGGGCCATTTACCAGTTGTCCATCATATCTGTTGACACAGGTATGTGATGACATCAACTGCTGCTTCAGAAGACTTTTTTAGCTCTATTAGAATATTGTCACATCCAGGTACTTTTGTTTTTTAATAGAAGCTTTATCACAGTAATGAGTAAAGGGCCCGCTACACGCATCGATTTATCGTGCGTTCGCATGTGCGATCGCACCCGCCCCCATCAATTTGTTGCCCGTGTCGCACAAAGTCGTTAACCCCCATCACACGTACTTAACTCCCAAACGACCTCACTGTGGCCGGCGAACATCCTTTCCTGAAGGGGGAGGGACCTTTGGCGTCACAGCGACGTCACACAGCGGCCGCCCAATAGAAGCGGAGGGGCGGAGATGAGCGGGACGTAACATCCTGTCCACCTCCTTCCTTCTGCATTGCCGGCGGGACGCAGCTAAGCTGCAGTTCATCGTTCCCGGGGTGTCACATGGAGCGATGTGTGTTGCCTCGGGAACAATGAACAACCGGCGCACAGAAGGACGATCTTTTTTTTTTTTTTTTTAAAATGAGCGACGTGTCAACGAGCAACGATAAGGTGAGTATTTTTGCTCGTTTACAGTCGCTCGTAGCTGTCACACGCTACGATATGTCAAACGATGCCGGATGTGCGTCACTAACGACGTGACCCCGACGACATATCGTTAGATATATCGTAGCATGTTATGGGCCTTTATATCTTTAAAGATGTTCGGTTCGCTATCATTTCCACTCTCCATTTTTTTCCCGTATCACTGAGTTGTTCTTGTAGAGGTGTTCCATGTATTCTTTCCATCTTTCCTTGATCTGTTCTAAACAAATAGGAGAGAGACGGTATTTTCTCTGTGCTGCCGTAGAAAGGATAAAAGAAATCTGGATGATTGAAATAAATTGTTCCTAATAGCGTCTTTCAACATTCCCACTCTTGGTTGAAACTTTTGCTGTTTCTCGTTTATCTTTTGATATGCCACCCTGGTCTTGCCCTTCATGTGTTCATTTTCTATCTTTGTACATATTTTTTGGAAATAAAGTTCTTCATCTACTCAAACACCTCTCTTTAGTCTTTTACTGATGTTGTCTGCATCCTGCTTTTTACCTTTTGCTTTTGCCATTCGTCTTTCTTCGATGATGTTTAGGGCCTTTTGTGTTACCTATGGCTGTATGGGTCTCTTCTACCTCCTTTTAATTTTCTCTCTAGTTGATTCAGTGATAATAGTTTTTATATGGGTCCATAATTCCGCATTCTTTATTTCATGTGTCTATAAATATAAATCGGTTGTGCAAACTGTTGCAAAATACTTCAGGTTTGTTGGTCAAATCAAATTTAGAAATGACCCGTTTTCCTTTCTTTTTGCACAGCTTGACTGTAATCTTTGCTGTCAAAAGTTTATGATCAGTTTCACAGTCAGCTTGCACAGTCCTGGCTTTTTTTTTTTTTTTTGCAGTAATGGTTGATGACCTCCATCTTTGTAGAACACATATGTAGTCAGACTGATTCCTATAGTCCCCATTTGGTGATGTCCATGTGATGGACAGTTCATTTGTCATACAAAAGTCAATGAATATTCCGCCAGCCTTGTTTCATTTGTGGCGCCCCTGACCTGGTCAGGCACCACAGAGTATTGCACCCATGCGGGAGCAATGCTTCCAGGTAATCTCCAAAGGCCAGGATGAGGTGCACACACAAACATATAGTGACCAGGCCTCCCACATTACCAGAGGGGACCCTTGGGTAGCCAGAAGGGGTTAACTTTCAATTCCCAGCTGGGGGTGTGTTCAGGGGCTGGTTGCTAGGAAGCAGGGCAGAGAGAGAGAGGAAGAGGGGAGTCTGGAGGAAGAAGTTGAAGTGTGTGGAAGGGAGCAGAGGAGCTCTCGTGTCAGACGGGTCCTGAGGAGTGCAGTAGCTGAAAGCGGGGGAGAAAGGAGTACCGTGGGTCGGCCTGAAAATCATCCAGAGAGAAGGGTGGCTGAGTACGGAGATCCCGGTATCCGAGCACACAAGGGGAACTAGGTCCCCAGTACAGGCAGCAGATCATCCAGAGCTGCTTAACCTACAGGTGGGGGGGGGGGTACTTCATGCCCTCACCACAACTACACAGAGCTTGAGCCAAGCAGCAATCACCAGGCCCATAAGGGGACAGGGCCAGAAGCCATCCCACCAAGGCCACGCTGCCGGCAGACGAGCCAGAGAGAGGGGAGCAGGGTGGTAACAGCTTCCCTGGAGGGGTCCTACCACGCTTCAAGCAAAGGATCCTCCTAAAACAGAAAGAGTGCAAGGAAGGCGAGTGGACAGCTACCCTCAGAACGGCCTCCTGGAATTCCTGGTTCAACCTGGTTATCACAGTGTCGCCCGGGCATCTCACCGTGACCTCCAAACAGTGAGTAAACACGTTGAAAGACTTCTTGGACTGTGTTTGAGTCATTCTGCGACCTGTGGTCCCACACACATACACCGGGGCCTGGGGCTTGCCTCACTCTCAGGGGGCTAATATACTGACTGCACCCACCATCAGCCCCAGGCATCCCTTAATCTGCAGTGGCGGTCCCCGCTGACCGCAATGCTGAGAGTGGCGTCACGACAATCCTAAAATAAGGTTCCCTACCTGTGACCAGACTGTTCCATCCACGTGGAGTCCCTGAAGGTACTGCACCGACACATACTAGCGGGGCTTCACAACTTCTGGCGTCACGAACAGGATAAGGACTAGACCTGTTCAGACAGGTGACCGTGTGCCTCAGAGGTCCGACCGCAAAAATTGAACCGCCGCCATATTGCCATCTTCAAAAGCGCGCGCTGCGGCCCGCGCGAGGGAGAAGAGCACCGCCCACGAAGAGGTGTGGCCGCCCCAGAACCCCCACAATTCGGAGAGCGTTCTGACCCAGGAAGTGGAAAGGGGGCGCGGAGATTTTTGAAGAAAAATGGACGCTGCAGGAGGTAATGCCCCTGGTCAGGGCGACGCAGCCCAAGCGATGCCAGCCCCCGTCGCGCTGGACGCAGCAGCGCCTGGTGCCGGTGCCGCGGTCGCAGCCGCGCCGGCTGAAATCTCCCCCATAATGCCAGTTTCCTTGCTGTATGTCCCAGGAGCGCAATGGCTGCCCCAATACGCCGGTAAAATAGACACGCTGACCGGGTTTAAGAAGAAGATCAACACCCTGCTAGACATGCACGCGATGACTGGTAAGCAGAGGGCCGCTGTGGTGCTGGGACAATTGACTGAAGCAGCAGAATTGGAGGCTGAGTCCTGGACCAATGATGACCGGGGCTCTGTTGAGACCATCTTTGCCAAACTAGCAGCTGCTTTTGAACACCGCACAGAGGGAGAGCTGAGGACGGACTTCTATAACTGCCGTCAGAAGCCCCAAGATAGTATAAGAGACTATGCCCTCAGGCTGCAGGCTGCACTACGGGCTCTCAAGCTGGTGGACCCTGTCAGTGATCAGGAAGGAAACCGGATGATGAAGGAACAATTCTTGCGGGGCCTGCGCTCTCCTGAGGATGGGAAGCAGATGAAGCTGTGGTCCCTGGAACACCCTGACGTGGACTTTGCCATTCTGAAAGACAGGGCAGTGAAAGCACTCCAACCTCCTGTGGACACAGACCCCGTCGCACCAGCATGGCCTGCCAGTTCCACGGCTGCAGGAGCGGAATCCTCCTCGCAGACCCTGATAACTACAAAAGGACTCAACGCGCCAGCAGAGACCATAAATACACTATCCTCCCAGGTGCAACAGCTCACTAAGGACGTCGCACAAATCCTGAAAGCAATGCAGTTGCCCTCAGAGACCAAAGTCCCTCATCGGATCCTGCTAGCTGACAACCCAGAGGACGTCCCTTGGATGCGGAGGAGAAGAGGTCCCCCAACCCGAGGCAGGAGCAGTGATCGCTATGACTCATCTGGACAACCCATCTGTCGTCGTTGCCAGGAGGCAGGACACTATGCAAGGGCCTGTCCTTTAAACGAGCCAAACCTGGGGCCGGGGGCCAGTCCTCAGGATTAAGAAGATCAGGCCCAAGTCGCTGCTGTGATCAGTACGTGGGTGGACGTCCTGTCCTGTCCATCGTCCTGGACGGGATCCCTACCCCGGCGTTATTGGACACCGGCTCTCAGGTCACCACGATCCCGTATGTCCTTTATCGTAGGTTTTGGTCGGACGACGATCTCCGACCACCGGACCCCTCCCTCACCATCTATGCTGCCAACGGACAACCTATAGACCAGATTGGGGTCAAGGAGGTAACCATAAAGGTGGGAAGGCAGGAAATGAAGGGACAAGGACTGATTGTTGTGGACACTGATATTAGAGAAAGGAACCCGCAAATGATTTTAGGCACTAATGTCATAGAAAATTGCCTAGGGGAAGTGTTGTTGTTGCTTCACCAGATTGTTGAAGGTGCTGAGGGCAGGTCGCAAAGAGCCTTGCAAAAAGAGATCCGAATCATTCTGAGGAAGCAACAGGTAAAACAGACTGGCGGTGAGATTGGTAGTGTACGGGTGATGGATGCTAACCCCATTGTGATACCCCCACGGAGTGAAATGATGATGTGGTGTAGAGCAGCGGTAGGTCTCCGAGGACAGGATTACCAGGCTGTACTAGAGCCCACTCATTCAGATCACTGGCCCACGATTCTGACAGCCAGGGGGGTAGTTGACGTACACAAGGGAAGAGTGCCTGTACGAGTGTTGAACTGTGGGGAGGAGGAAGCCAGACTACCAAGGTACGCTACCATAGCCAAACTGTTTACATGCTCAGATGACGCCATAACACCTGTAGGTCCCCTGACACAAGCTGACTCAAAAGAGGGCGAGACCTCCCAAAAGCAGTTAGAGGATTGGTGCCAGAAACTCCACGTGGGGACTGACTCTACACCCGTCTACCAGAAACATGGGGTTTACAGGGTCGTGCAGGAATACGAGCAGGTCTTTAGTAAGAACCCACTAGACTTTGGTAGGATCAAAGGGGTGCAACATCACATACCCACAGGCAGTCATCCTCCCATTAAGGAAAGACATAGGCCTATTCCACCAGCCCATTACCAGCGCACAAAGGACATGCTGAAGGACATGAAGGAGGCAGGCGTCATAAGGGACAGTTGTAGCCCCTGGGCGGCTCCCCTGGTCCTGGTAAGAAAGAAGGATGGCACGATGAGGATGTGTGTGGATTACAGACGGATAAATCAGATAACACACAAGGATGCCTACCCTTTGCCAAGGATAGAGGAATCCCTCGCTGCCTTGAAAGCCTCTAACTACTTTTTTACCCTAGATCTTACTAGTGGCTACTGGCAAGTATCTGTAGCAGAAGAAGATCGGGAGAAGACGGCCTTCACCACCCCAATGGGCCTCTGTGAGTTCAACAGCATGCCATTTGGACTCTGCAATGCCCCCGGGACCTTCCAGAGGCTTATGGAATGCTGCCTAGGGCACCTCAACTTTGAAACCGTCCTGCTCTACCTGGATGATGTCATCGTGTACTCCAAGACCTACGAGGACCACCTGAAACACCTGGCTGAAGTCTTTGAAGCACTATCCCGATATGGAATGAAGCTGAAACCATCCAAGTGCCATTTACTGAAGCCAAAGGTCCAGTACCTAGGTCACGTGGTCAGTGCAGAAGGAGTAGCACCGGACCCAGAGAAGGTCACAGTCATCCAGGAATGGCCCACACCTACTACTGTCCGGGAGGTACGTCAGTTCCTTGGCTTGGTAGGCTACTACAGAAGGTTCATCAAGGGCTACACGAAAATGGCAGCGCCTTTGCAAGAGCTCCTGGTAGGCCACCCAAAGAAGAGAGGAAAGATCTCCGGCCCGCCATTTCACTGGGGAGAAGCAGAAGAACACTCCTTCAGACAAATGAAAGGGGCCTTGACGGGTGAAGAGATCCTAGCCTACCCTGACTACGGTCTGCCATTCGTACTGTACACAGATGCCAGTAATGTGGGACTGGGAGCAGTGCTTTCACAGGTGCAGGGAGGCAAAGAGCGTGTGATTGCTTACGCCAGCAGGAAGCTCAGGCCTACTGAAAGAAACCCGGAGAATTATAGCTCATTCAAGCTAGAGTTCCTGGCCATGGTATGGGCTATCACAGAGCGGTTCAAGCACTACCTGGCAGCCACCAAATTCACTGTCTTCACGGACAACAACCCCCTGACCCACTTGGATACTGCTAAATTGGGTGCCATGGAGCAGCGTTGGGTAGCCCGACTGGCGAATTATGACTTTACTGTCAAGTATCGAGCTGGCCGCAAGAACGGCAACGCAGATGCTCTGTCCAGGATGCCTCACCTAGCAGACGAGGGTGAAGATGTAGATGATCTTGAAGAGATTGAGCTGCCAGCGTTCCATCGCCATGGAGCAAAACAGTGTCGGCAGTCGCGTGCCAACCGCCAAGAGGTGACCCTTAACCCACTACCTCACTACAACTGGAAGGAGACTCAGGAAAATGATCCAGCGGTAGGCTTGGTAAAGAAACTGATCAGCCAGCCGGGCGCCAGCCTTGACAAAGGAGCCCCACCTGAGGCACAGTACCTATGGAAGGAGAGGGGTCGATTATTCATCTATCAAGACAAACTTTACAGGAGCATCATTGACCCGAGGACGCATGAGAAGGTGTGGCAAGTGATTGTACCACAGAAGGATACGAGGATGGTGCTAGAAGCCTATCACAATGGTGCAGGCCACTTTGGTTGGAAGAAACTGGAGGCCCTACTTAAAGTAAGATTCTACTGGGTGGGCATGAGATCTGCCCTAGAGAAGTGGTGTCGAAACTGCGGGCCCTGCAATCTTAGAAGAAAAGACCAGCACAGCCAGAGAGCACCACTCCAGCCAATCCAAACTAAACGGCCCCTGGAGATCGTGGCCCTGGACCATGTAAAGTTGGCACCCAGCAGACAAGGCTACAACTACGCTCTCACTATGGTTGACCACTACTCCAGATTCCTGGTGGTAGTACCAGTCAAGGACTTGACAGGTCAAACTGCAGCCAAAGCTTTCCAGACACACTTCTGTCGACCACATGGCTATCCGGATCAAGTGCTCACTGACCAAGGACCAGCCTTTGAAGCTGAAGTGTTTAAGGAGTTTTGTAACCTATACGGCTGCCAGAAGATCCGTACTACGCCTTACCATCCTCAGACCAATGGCATGTGTGAGAAGATGAACCACATCATTCTCGACCTTCTGAAGACGCTCCCACTAGAAGAACGAAGTCAGTGGCCGGAAAAACTGCCCGATCTAGTGGACATGTATAACAACATCCCTGTGAGTTCCACGAACTGCACACCGGCATACCTGATGAGGGCCAGACCAGGGAGATTGCCAGTAGATCTGGAAATGGGAGTTGAGACCCCTGAAGACCATCAACAAGGTGCTGATTGGGATTCCAACCGCCAAGCCCAATACAAGAAAGTACAAGAGTGTGTGGAGCGAAGCCTGACTCAGCAGCGTGAGAAACAAGAAAAGGCCTACAATCGAAAAGCACCTGCTGTTCCTTTGATGCCAGGAGATATAGTTCTCAAAAGAAAGAGAAGACGTCATAAACTTGACAATCACTGGGAAGAAGAACCCTATACTGTGTTACCATCGACGCTTAGCAATGAAAAGACATGCCTTATCAGCAAAGATGGAGGAAAAACAACAGCTGTCGTTTCTAGAGATCGCTTAAAGAAATGTCCTGAACAACTAAGAATCCCTGAAGAAAGTCCCAACCCTTTGCCAGTTCAAGAACCAAAAGAAAAGATGATCCATACTGTACTTGGAGATTTTCCAGCAAGTTGGCCTCAATACAATGGAGCAGTAGTTATTCCGGTTATTACATTCCCTCAATCTAGAGAAGTAAGAGACCCAGAAGAACCTGTTCAGAACCTGGAAGAGCCAAATGTAGCTGAAGCAGAAGACCATGCACTGGTATCAATACCTAGCACACCTATTATTCACATTGAGACACATACATCGGGTGGGAGGACACAACCTCAGACAGATGACAGTATAGTACTGCGTAGATCAACCCGCAGCAACTTTGGTCAGCTCCCATTACGCTATAGAGAAAGTACAGTTTAGTTCAAAGTGACTGTATGAAATGTAATGTTTAACCTGTTTACAGTTAGGTAACGTTTAAGCGAAATGTGCCCACAAGGACTATTGTGAGACCTCCTTAAAATGTTAGACCACTGGTTATGAACTGGCTTTAACCACAAACTTTGCATTGTAAAAAGTTGCCTCCTTGGTATCAACCCCAGAGTCTGCCTGTTGAGGGGCATGGCTCTGCACCAACAAGGGGGCACGCCTGTTTATGGGGCCTGCCCTCCAACACTCGGAAGCGGGTACGCCTGTTTATGGGGCCTACCTTACACCACTCCCCTCAGGAGAGGAAGATTGGAGGAAAGGTCTGGGGAATGTGATGGCCCAGCCCTGGTCACCAAAAGGACCGGCGACCTACCTCCTGGAGGTTTTTTTGGGTGGGGTTCGGACATGTGGGTGGTTGGTGGTGGAATGGTACCTGGTATGTTTAAATGTAAATAATTGCCCCTGTGTGGGAAAAGTTTGTATTTACCTTTTCTCTTGTCTTTGCAGCCCGAGGACGTGCTGATGATAACTAAGGGGGAATGTGGCGCCCCTGACCTGGTCAGGCACCACAGAGTATTGCACCCATGCGGGAGCAATGCTTCCAGGTAATCTCCAAAGGCCAGGATGAGGTGCACACACAAACATATAGTGACCAGGCCTCCCACATTACCAGAGGGGACCCTTGGGTAGCCAGAAGGGGTTAACTTTCAATTCCCAGCTGGGGGTGTGTTCAGGGGCTGGTTGCTAGGAAGCAGGGCAGAGAGAGAGAGGAAGAGGGGAGTCTGGAGGAAGAAGTTGAAGTGTGTGGAAGGGAGCAGAGGAGCTCTCGTGTCAGACGGGTCCTGAGGAGTGCAGTAGCTGAAAGCGGGGGAGAAAGGAGTACCGTGGGTCGGCCTGAAAATCATCCAGAGAGAAGGGTGGCTGAGTACGGAGATCCCGGTATCCGAGCACACAAGGGGAACTAGGTCCCCAGTACAGGCAGCAGATCATCCAGAGCTGCTTAACCTACAGGTGGGGGGGGGTACTTCATGCCCTCACCACGACTACACAGAGCTTGAGCCAAGCAGCAATCACCAGGCCCATAAGGGGACAGGGCCAGAAGCCATCCCACCAAGGCCACGCTGCCGGCAGACGAGCCAGAGAGAGGGGAGCAGGGTGGTAACAGCTTCCCTGGAGGGGTCCTACCACGCTTCAAGCAAAGGATCCTCCTAAAACAGAAAGAGTGCAAGGAAGGCGAGTGGACAGCTACCCTCAGAACGGCCTCCTGGAATTCCTGGTTCAACCTGGTTATCACAGTGTCGCCCGGGCATCTCACCGTGACCTCCAAACAGTGAGTAAACACGTTGAAAGACTTCTTGGACTGTGTTTGAGTCATTCTGCGACCTGTGGTCCCACACACATACACCGGGGCCTGGGGCTTGCCTCACTCTCAGGGGGCTAATATACTGACTGCACCCACCATCAGCCCCAGGCATCCCTTAATCTGCAGTGGCGGTCCCCGCTGACCGCAATACTGAGAGTGGCGTCACGACAATCCTAAAATAAGGTTCCCTACCTGTGACCAGACTGTTCCATCCACGTGGAGTCCCTGAAGGTACTGCACCGACACATACTAGCGGGGCTTCACACATTCACCAAGTCCAAAGTTTCCAACAATGATTCTATGCTTGCCATGGCCTATTTGGCATTCAAGTCTTCCATGATAATGAGTGAGTCTTGTTTTGGCGTCTTGTAAACTTCTTTTTAAAATTGATCGTAGAATAGTTCAACATCCTCCTCCTCAGCATCTGTTGTTGGTGCGTAGACTTGTATAACTGTTGCATGTATTGATACTTCTTGTAGTTGTATTGAGATGAATCTATCACTGAGGGCATTGTACTTCAACAGAGTGCTGGCCAATTTTTGGTTGAGAATAAAAACTCAACGTTTCTTCATCGGTTATCATTGCCAGAATTGTAGACCCAATGTTCGTTTGACTGGAAATGTCCAGATTGAGTCAATCTTAGTTTGCTAATTCTGAGTAAGTTGAGTCATGTTCTGTCTATTTCAGCTTTGACAATGTTGAGTTTGCCTTAGTTGATAGTTCATACATTCCAAATTTAAAATTTTATGATATGTTTGCCACTTGTGATCTTTCCTTTCTACCAAGTGATATCAGCTTTGATACTAGTAAGTCATGAGACTTGATCATACTCAAGTCAATCATCGGCTTTTCCCCAGTAGCTTGTTGAGTGCCTTCCACCCTTGGCGTGCATCTTCCAGCACTATATCAAATTCCTTTAGTTGTACTCTCCATCAGGTTTTCTTGGCATAATACAGAAATACATTGTATATATTGGGGTTCCATTGCTGGGACCCGCAACGATTGACAAAATGGGATATAGTTTTGTTGACAGAATGTAGCGGCAGTCTCTATGTTCAACCACAATTCCATTAATTTTCTATGTGACTGAGCTCAACTTTTTCCAGCAGCCTCACAGAGAATTAATGGAGAGGTGGTTGGCATCCTACCTGTCACTCCATTTTGTAGTGTGGATAAAAGTCCTACCAATCAGTAATATATAACCTATTCAGATAACAACTGTATCCAGATCTGATTAATGACCAAGTCCTGCAGTAGTTTCCAGAAAATCCAAAGAATTAAAAAAATAAGGAGTAACTTAATGTTCACTGGGGGGTTTGACTGTTGGGACCCACTGCGATGATCTCCAGTAGTGGGGCTCTAGATCCCAGGAACTAATCTAAGAAGGGCTTCCTATTGAATGGCGCAGATAAGTGCATTCTTGACCTTTTCTCCATTCAATGTCCATGGGACTAGCAGAGAAAGCCCAGTACAGTGCTCCATTATTTATGCTAGTCCCATAAATAACAGAGTGGCGATTTACCATTTCTATCTCTGCTTCATGAAATAACAGGTTCTGCAGAGCTCTGTTCTCATGGTCCCTAGCCCCAGTTCTTGTTTTGCTGCATCCACAGTGATGAGTAAGTGATCCCTTAACCTATGGATAGGGGATAACTTACTATTTTGTTAATAACCCTTTAATGTTAAATTTCATACACATAGTTTACTTACAAGTGATTCTTAGAAACTTACTGCTAACTGGCATTTTCTCAGAATATGTTCTTACTGTCTTTGAGAGAGAACCTACTTTGCAGTCAAGAAGATAGATCGTGAACATGGGACAGGAAGTGGCCAGAGATAACACACCGGATAATAGAGTCTAATGCTTACTAAATGGTCCAAGAAAATCTCAGAATGTAGTGTAATATGCAAAAAAATTGTATTTATAGTTAAACCTTTTTGAGAGAACTCAATTTACATTGAATAATGGTGTCCTAGAGAGGTAGTCCTATAAAAAATATGACCAGCATGCACATAGTCAATATAAATCGTAAATTTAAGGAGACTGTATAAAATTTTTAGAAACAATCCTGACTTATTATTTATTATTATAGCGCCATATATTCCATGGCGCTTTACATGTGAAAAGGGGTACACATAGTAGGGACAAGTACAGTACAATAATCATAAACAAAACAAGGCACAGACTAATACAGGAGGAGAGAGGACCCTGCCCACAAGGGCTCACAAGGGATGGGTGAGGATATGTCGCGGGCGGGGAGGAGGGTGTCAGCACACTACGCTCGCCCCCTTCTGCTCGGGTCCGGCTGCCGCTGCTCAGTGGTGGCTCGAGCCGTAGGCCGGATCCCGGGGGTTTCTCGAGCGGCACTCCTCGCCCGTGAGTGAAAGGGGGGGTGGTTGTTGGGTGTGGGGATTGTTATAGTTCGTGACGCCACCCACGGTTGTGGTGATTTCACCACCGCTGCTCAATGCGGGGATCCCGGGGATGGTGATGCGGAGCAGCCAGGTGTTGCGTTGCCCCTCCGTGGGCAGGGGTTGGTGATCCCGGGGTCCAGTGATGGTTTGGGAGGTGCGGGGCCTGGTGGGCGCAGGGACGTGGGGGCAGCGCTGTGCCTTGCGGCACTGTGGTACTCACTCAGCCTGAGACGTGGACACAGTTTGTACGGTAAACCAAACGGCTGGTAGGACGGTCCCACAGACGGCTGCACCTGCACTCCCGGTAGGTGACGGTGATGTCCCTCTTCCTTGCACCTATGGTTGACTTGTGGTAGCGGTGGATTCCCTCCGGTTACCCGCTCCCCGGCTTCAATCTGGGCCGGAGGAGCTCTACACTTTGCCCGCAGGCTCTGGCCCTGAGAAACTGGTGCCGTGGCGGTGTCTCTCTGCTTCAGGTTGGGCTGTTGCCTTCAATCGGGACTTGGTTGTTGGGGGATCTACGTCCCCTTTACTGACGGATTCGGCAAATTTGGCGACTCCTAGCCTTGCCGGGGTCCGAGAGGCCCCTGCCCTGGTGCTGACTGTCCTTCGGAACACTGCTCCAGATCACCGGGCACACAGCCAACGGGGTCCTTCCAGGAACTTCCAAACGGTCCCCCTCCAGACAGTCACCGCCGTCGCTGACCTTGCTGTCCTGGCCCTACACAAAGCTGGACCCTTCAGGCTTTCCTTCCTTCTTGTCACCTCCACTTGCTTTCCTCCTTTTTACTTTCTACTTTCACTGCTTGTTGACTCTCACTTTAGCTCCTCACACTTGCCCTCCCTGGGCTCAACTGTTGTTTACTCAAGCTCGTCCCTGAGCTGACTTCACTCAAGCCCTGCCTGGGCTAATCTGCCTGGTATCTCCCGCCTCCAGAGCTGTGATCTCCTCGGTGGGCGGAGCCAACCGCCTGGCCCACCCCCTGGTGTGAATCATCAGCCTCTGGAGGAAGGCAACAAGGATTTGTAGTTTAGCTGTGATGTGCCTACCTGGAGTGTGGGGTGTGGTGGTGTTGTGACCCGTGACCCCTGGCTTGCCCAGGGCGTCAGATACAGTAGGTGAGGGTAGAGATGGTCGTGCAGCGCTAGATCACACTGAGGGTTACTGTAAGTTGTAGGCTTGTCGGAAGAGGTGGGTCTTCAGGTTCTTTTGAGGCTTGTCAAGCTAAGCGAGAGACTGATATGTTGTGGCAGAGCGTTCCAGAGGATGGGGGATGCACGGGAGAAATCTTGGCTGCGATGATGGGATGAGGAGAGGAGAGGGGAGTAAAGAAGGTGATCTTGTGAGGATCTAAGGTTACGTGCGGGTAAGTACCTGAAGACTAGGTCACAGATATAGGGAGGAGACAGGTTGTGGATGGCTTTGTAGGTCATAGTTAGTGTTTTGAACTGGAGTCGTTGGGCAATGGGAAGCCAGTGAAGGGATTGGCAGAGAGTTGAGGTCAGGGAGTAGTGGGGGGACAGGTGGATTAGTCGGGCAGCATAGTTTAGAATAGATTGTTGGCGTGCCAGACTGTTAGTAGGGAGGCCACAGAGCAGGAGGTTGTAGTAGTCCAGGCGGGAGATAATAAGGGCAGCTTATTGGGAAAGAAATGTCCAAATCCGGGAAATATTTTTGAGTTGGAGGCAGCAGGAGGTGGAGAGGGCTTGGATGTGTGGCTTGAAAGAGAGATCAGAGTCTAGATTTACTCCCAGGCAGCAAGTCTGGCATTCCTTGGTCTAAAAGGGAAGGTTTTTTCAAACCTCATCTAAAAGCGCACTTTTGTTGTTCCTGGAGAAGCCTTATGATCCAAACTGAAATGTCCCTAGTTTACTAATCTGGTAAATATGTATGCATAGTGTATCATGCCACAAAAAATCTGGAAACTCAGAGAATTAAAAATGACATAAATTTGTCACGGAAAGCATCAGATAAGCAATATGCAAAGAACAATTTGCAGAGGCGATGAGCCAAGGGAAAAGAGCAGAGTGCCATGCATCTGTAGAGAGTAAAATATAACTTTTATTAATACAATTAAAATGGAAAATTAAACGACAATTTAAAAATTCCAAGGAAAATAGGGGGAAGGTCACACCCAGACCAAGTAATTCCCAAAAATGGGCAGTCTCAAATAGTAAAAAAAAAAAATATACTACTGCACTAGTGATTATATAGATAAGTGATAAGCGTGCTTTACACGTTGCGACATCGCTAGTGATTGCTAGCGATGTCGCGAGCGATAGCACCCGCCCCCGTCGTTCCAGCGATATGTGGTGATCGCTGCCGTAGCGAACATTATCACTAAGGCAGCGTCACACGCACATACCTTGTCAGCGATGTCGCTGTGACCGCCGAACAATAGCTCCCTCAAGGGAGAGGTGTGTTTGGCGTCATAGCGACGTCACTGCGTCGTCACTAAGCGGCCGGCCAATAGAAGCGGAGGGGCGGAGATGAGCGGGACGTAACATCCCGCCCACCTCCTTCCTTCCGCATTGCCGGTGGACGCAGGTAAGGAGATGTTCGTCGCTCCTGTGGTGTCACACATAGCGATGTGTGATGCCGCAGGAACGACGAACAACATCGTACGTGTGGCAGCAGCGATATTAAGGAAATGAGCGATGTGTCAACGATCACCGTTTTGGAACGATTTTGCGATCGTTGATCGTCGCTCCTAGGTGTTACATGCTGCGATGTTGCTACCGGCGCTGGATGTGCGTCACTTATCTCGTGACACCGACGATATATCGGTAGCGATGTCGCAGTGTGTAAAGTACCCTATAGTGCCTTTTATAGCAAAATTATTACACCTGTAGTCAAGAAGGAAAATATGTATGTAGCTGCCTTATACAGGTACTAATACAAATAAGTATATACAATGTTATTACTAGGATTCTAATCCATAAGTATCACTTAAGAAGAGTAAAGACGGGGAGCAGAGAAGCACCCATAGGGACTGATATTGCTTTGTTGCCTATTACCTAGCAAGTATTTAGCTCCTGTTATGCTTGCCGGCGAGCAGTGATGTTAGTGAATCCAGTGGTCCGCAACACACAGAAAACCCAGAGGGGCTTGACTACGGAACTGAACCTTGTCTTCTCCAGAGCCCCTGATGGAGGAGGTGTTACACTGCAGGCATTGGTCCAGGTGCTACTCGGGAAGACTGGTGTTGCGTTGGCTGGCCACAGGGGTACGGGAGCGACAGTGTCTGGTATTAGATTGCGGCAGCAGCAGATGTGGAGAATCCATTCGGGGTGGATGGATGGATATATGAATGTGACAGCAGCTGGTGGAGATGCTTGTGGCAGAAGAGCACGTGGCTGGCGTAGCAGCTTGCGGCAGCTGCAGCAGGATAGGTAATGGTGGCCGGTGGGGCAGCTTACAGCAGCAGGTTTAGGTGATGGCAGCAGCAATCTGTAATGTAAACAGGTGTAAGTGACAGAACTAGCACAAAGTGACAGTGGCAGCAGCACAGTGCTAGGGAACCTGACTAAAGCCCCAGGCAACTTTTCAAAGGACATAGTTGTCTTAACATCTGCAGCCTCCCAGCTGACTTGGGAGGCACAAACGGGTTAGGAGGATGCTGGCCCTTTAAGAAAGGGGCATGGCCATGGGCATGCCCTACGGGCAGAGACCTGGAGCCTGTCAGGAGTACAGATGCTCCATGAGGCTTCAGCATAGGACAAGGACGAGACCACCGCCCCAGGACACCTGGACAGATGAGGGAATCAACATCCTCACTGGGGGAGGGAGACGGCAGAGAGCGAGGACACTGGCATGGCCATGACAGCCTCTATCCTTATACTATGTAGTAGAAATACAGGTAGGAAAGTGTGGGGGAAATAGTTCACCAATCCTTGTATCACCTGCGCCGCATGGAGAGAAAGAGCTCGAAGCCGCCCAGGTAAGTCTTGAGTCCAACCAAAAATACTTCAAAGAATTCTCCAGGGTGAACCCTTCCTTGCAAGATCATAAAAACATATTGCCTCCAAACAACATAAACGGCAGTGCAAAAACCAACACATTTTGACTATGGTACCAAACGCGTATCGTCGATAGCCGAAATGCGTTGGATTTTTGCTCTGACATTTGTCATTCTGACTCAATATGTTTTCATGAGAATGCAATAAAGTGGACGTTTTATACTGGAAATATTCACCCTAGAGAATTCCTTGAAGTATACTATGTCTCTATCAATGCTACTGTTATTAAATTGCACTATGTACTTTAGAATTGGAGAGGTATAGTTTTCTTATTTATCATACTTTATTTTTCCTAGATTCTCATGCTGCAATGATATAATACACTGCAAAATAAATATCAGATATCTGGTTTTCGGTTCAGAATTCACCTAGAAATAATATGATGTTTGCACAAGTTTGTAACTGCATTCAAATTTTCTCTTTCATCAAACATGGTTCATGGGCGCGAGATGAACTCTGATTTGCATATTTCCAGTATCACCAGATGTTGTCTGTAAGTTTTCTTGCATTATTGATTCTTTGCCAACAAGGTCACACACCCCTTATGTATAATCAGCATGTCTCCAACACATTCCTGCATGCTGTGCATGCTATTTCAAGTCCTGACATGTCTATTCAGCTGCCATGTAGAACTGGGTGCAACGACGTGAACTTGGCCTCTTGTGGGCAGAGAGTATGGGAGGACAGACTGGTCCTGTCTAACCTGTCCGCTGACCTACATCTACTCAGGACCCAGAGTTCTGGGAGTTATATTATTCCAGCCCAGCAATCTCAGGAATGCCTTATACCCAGGTAATATCTTACAGCCAAGAATATGGTTAGGATTTGATGATAGCTGCATAACCATTAAAAAAGAATGTTTGCTAATGAACATACATCTCTCAAATAGACTTAGTGAAAGATTTAATAATAATTGGTGTCCTCTCCATGTTGACCTTAGCAATAATGGAGGGTCACTGTGTATACCGGCAACAAGTTGTCATGACTCTGATTAGCGGTGCTCTGTTGCAGAGCCTGTACTGGGCCTCATATTTTCCTCCAGTGAACTCGTTGTGCCCGGTCTAGTCCTGTGTGATGTGGGAGGTGCCTGACTTTGGAGCCTCGTTCCGGGTGATTGTTTTGCTTTATCTGAGAGCTATTTCACCCGGAACGCCGCCAGTGATAGTTCATGTTTTGCAGTGCACGCCTCTGGTTCCCATAAATGACTGTCCTGATCTTGTCCCGCTACTTAGTTCCTTGCACCCGATCCCGTCTCCTCCCCTACTCTGACTTGACTCGCTGACCTTTGGCTTCCCTTCTCCTCCCCTACTCTGACTTGACTCCCTGACCTTCGGCTTGTTTCTTGACCCCGGCTTCGCTCTCTCCCGTGTACCCGACATGTCCTCTTGGCTACCGACCTTGGCTGCTCATACACCGAACCGGGCTCTGCTCTCTTCCGGGTACTCGACACAACTTCCTGGTTTACAGACTCTCGGCTCGCACATTGACTTCGGCTTCTCTCTCTCCCTCTGTTACTGATGTGATCTCCCAGCTCCTGACCCCTGGCTTGTTCAACTACCCCGCCAATCTTCTCCACTAGTGTATTTAGTGACTCCTAGTGGTTTAGCGTCTCATTATACCTGGCTGTTTGGCATCATACAAGTATCAATCATTAATAAAGGGGTGTGGAGTTTGGTTGAGTGCCAGGCTTATAATGGTTATTTGTCATAAATATAAGATACAGAGGCCCTGGTGTAAGAGTGGTTTCTAGTGTCCCCACCCAGGAATGGTGGAAGGAAGAAAGACGCACAAGGCAAACAGTTCAGGATAACTTTACTCACATAGAGGCAATAAGCTTAATGGTTCCGAACTTTCTGAGAAGAGACACCAACTTGAGATGGTTGGCATAAACATCAACAGACCAGATCCAAGTGTCATCAGTTCTTCTAATACTTGGAGCAGAAAAAAAAATTCTCCACCTTTTCCTTTCTGATAGTCTGTGAAAATTGACATCATGTGACATCCAAGCGCAGTCCATTTTTTTTTCACAGATCCATAGATTTGCATTGCCTGGTTGGATCTAACCTTGCTATCAAAATCGGACATATCGCTGAGATTTTCCGCAGACGTCTGGGTCCATGAAGAATCACAAACATGCAAAATCACAATTGGTTCTGTATGAGCTCTTTAGTTCCTATTGATTTTTCTGCACTGCAAAATGATTTGTTGTTTATCCGCCAGGTTTTGTAACAATTCCATTCCAGTTATGATAACAGGAAAGGGGTTTATCTACCTCATAGAACACATTGGAAAGTTTCCTCAGGGTGCTCCTAATGCTTTAAGATTTGCGGAAGAGGACAGTTCCCCACCTCTTTCTCAAGGCTGACTGGACCTCACAGCAGAGCAATGGGCAAAGTGACCCATGACTGACTTTTTAGGGCAACGAGGGGTTAACACTGGTTGGAGGGAAAGAAAGCGGGGGCTGTGGGGGGGTGTCAAAAGTTTAGGGGGCTGGAAAAAATGTTAGTTGGGAGGTCAAGTTTGTATATAGGATCAGTAAAGGGGGTGGGGATTACCAGAACGGAGTGTTCAGCCAGCAGAAAAGGTCCCGCCCTCCTGCCCTGTGTTGAACTAGGGGTGTGGGTTTGTTAGGAGACCTGTTTTTTTGTGTTTTTAAGAACGTGTTGGTGTAATTTCGGCGAGTGATAGTGGGGTGGGGTTCTTGGAGTTGGTGGTAAAATGGTAGTGGGGGGTTGTACATTAGGTGGATGCCCCTTCATTTATTTGGGATGGTAATTATCTGGCGGATTTTGGGGCTCTCCAGGGTTGGGTCCCCTGGGAGTCGGTGTTAGGGATATGGTTTTCGGGTCAGAGGTGTCCCCAAGCTTGAGGTTGCGGCTAGGGGCAACGCTGGATGGTCTATCAATATTATGGGAACGTCTGCCAGGTTTTGGAGCTCCAAGAACCCTCCTCGCTATAAAGAAAGGTATTTTATTTATTTATTATCATGTTTATGTCATAAAGGGCAAATTTGGCCAATTTATCCAAGCAGGTGTTGTCGCGGGCGGGGAGGACGCCACTGCGCAGCGCTCGCTAACGCTCTGGTCCGGCGCTGCTGCGATGGCTGCTCGGTGGCTCGAGCGGTGGGCCGGATCCGGGGACTCGAGCGGTGCTCCTCGCCCGTGAGTGAAAGAGGTGGTTGGTTTGGGGAATTTAGTCCGTGACGCCACCCACGGGTCGTGGTGAAGATAGGCACCACCGCTGCCGATGACGGGGATCCCGGGAGCGATGGTAAGGAGCAGCTGGGATGTTGTTTTCCCCTTCCGTGGGTAGAGGTCGGTGGTCCTGGGACCCGGTGATGTTGTGACGGGGAGGCAGGGTTGGTGAGGTGCAGGGTTGCAGGGACAGCGCAGTGCGGTGCCGGATGGCACGGGTGTACTCACTCAGCAAGAAAGGTACAAAGTCCTCGGTAAACCAAATGGCTGGATGGACGGGTCCCGCAGCCGGCTGCAGTGTTTCTCCCCGGACAGGTGATGGCGGCTGTCTTTCCCTGCACCTTGATGTTCTTCTGCTGACTACTATGGATTCCCAACGGTAGTCCGCTCCCCGGTGTATGGGTACTGGAGGAGCCCGTTTGCCCGCAGGCGCTGCCCCTTGGGTCTCTAGCCTTAGGCGGTAGCTGTATACCCTCACGGTGTGGGTGGTTGCCTTCAATCGGGACTTTTGCTGTTGTGAAACCCCTGGCATTCCAGTCACATTCGGATCTGACTATTGTCGGCGGCTCCAAGCCTGGTCGGGGTCCGATGGCCCTGCCTGTGTGTGCTGGCTTCACTTCGCTCCCCGGTCGGTACCGGCGGGCCATCGCCCGACCCCGGTCCTACGGTTCCGCGTTGCTCCACCACTCCTGCAGACAGCCACCACCGTCTGCCAACCTTGCTGTCAGTGCCTGGGAAACAAACCCAGACACCCAAGTGCTCACTCCTCTCACTTCAAACTCCTCCACTCCACTGTCACTTTTCCCGCCTCCAGGCCTGTGAACTCCTCGGTGGGTGGGGCCAACTGCTTGGCTCCGCCCCACCTGGTGTGGACATCAGACACTGGAGGGAGGCAACAAGGATTTTTGTTTGGCTAGTGTCCCTGTCTAATGGGGGTGAGGGGGTTTGTATGTTATCTGTGACGACCTGGCTAGGCCAGGGCGCCACAGTGTCATGTATTTAATGGAGGAGCAATCCGTGGGATAAAGGGGAAAGTGCATAGCGGGTTGGTTGCAGATGGGAAGGAAGCATCTACAATAGCACAGTGATAGCACAAACTCCACTTACGAAAGCAAGCAAAATGGATTATATGGACCCATGTCCCAGGCCCAATAGGGTTTAACCATAGGAACGATTTCAGTGTATTTTTATAATACAAGTGCTGCATGAGGAGTTACAATTGTTCTTAGATTTACTTCATACATATTTTATAGTTATCATCGTGATTTTATAATCTTGAGTTTAAAACAGACATGGTCATGTCATGATACAGCCATGCCTGTACAAGCTTCTTGATGTGTAATCCATTGCCTGCCTCATGTTCAAATAAATTCATTAAGAGGTGAGTGCTTTGCTTTTATTTGATTTTATCAATAAAATATAACATTGTCTAAAATTGGTGTCTGTGTAGCACCCACGGGGCAGGGGTTGAATGTACTCGTCGCCGGGCCGGTGATGTCGGGTCCAGGATGTCACGGGTGGCCCTGCCCGGCTTCGTGGCCCCGAGATGTACAATAAATGGGGGTGTTGGAGAGGATGAGGGTAGTAGTGGACGAGGGTGAGGATTATTGTCTCGTAACGCCACCTGTGGTACGCGGCCAGGGATTAGCCACCGCTGCTGTCGTTGTCCTCCGGGGCGGATGGTCGTAACAGCAAGGATGGTTCTGCTCCCCACAGGTGGAGCGGACCCCAGGGAGGATGAGAGGAGGAGCTGTGGCCGTTGGCGCCGAAGCGCAGGCCGATGGCAATCAAAACCTGAGTCAGTGGCTGCGGTTCCAGGTCTTTTACTCACAGACTTTAGATTATCCGAGAGGTACCGGTCACCACCGTGGTGAGCTCCAGCCAATCCCGGTTAAGTCAGAGGCAGCCACCGGTATTTGAAAGTGTCTTTTCCTAAGAGATGCCCCATCAGAAGTGAGGAACCCGGGCTGAGCTTCCCGCTCCAAGCCTCGGGCCACGTGAAGAAAAGAGAGAAGAAAGTGGTGTCATGTCGCCAGAACTAAAGTCCCGACTTGACTGAAGATTGTGTGAGGTTGCTCCTACTTCTAACCCAAGTGGTGCCCACCCCCCAGGTGGTTGTCTTAGTGACCGGGAAAGTCCCATGCTTCGTGATGGCCACCCTCCTATCTACCATAGTCCAGTCCCCAGTGGGAAAGCACCTAAACTGTATGTAAGGTGGAATGTGGAAACAACGGTGATTAACCCCCTCCTCACCCGAGATGAATACTGCACCTCAAGTGAGGCGCATTACCCTGTGCCGACTGAAGCCTCAGGGGAGCCACATCTGCATTTCCTTCTGTGCGGTATCCTCTTTGAGGACTGACCTGCTTTACTTCTCTGTCCCTTTATAGTCTTGTGTTTGTGCATTACATGTAGTAAGTTCTACTCACCCCTACTTCTAGCTAGCCATGTCACAGGCACATTTTGCTGAACGTTTCTCCACTCTTCTGCTAGGTTGTGTGTCTGCTGTCTACTGGCAGGGCAGGAATATAGGACCTTTATGGCCATTATCAGAGGAGTGGGCAAACGTTCTAATTCTGACACAATGCTGCCCTCTGACCCCAACTATGTGACCAGCAACTCAGTGCATTAACTCTTACATTGCAAACCGTTGCTTTTATTTGGTGGCAAGATCTCTGAACTGCTATCAGTGCTATCCTGTTAGGCATAACTGACATTTTTTCCCATAAATTATCATTCACTTGCATCACTCATATGGCATCACAAATCTTTTGGATCTCCTTTCACAAGCTTCTCACAATAGTTGACAGGAATTTGGGCCCATTCCTCCTCACAGAACTGGTGTAAGTGAGCCATGTTTGTAGGTCACCTTGCTCGCCTTTTCAGCTTTGCCCATAAATTTTCAATAGGATCTAGATCAGGGTTTTATGATGGCCACTCCAAAACATTGACTTTGTTATCCTTAAGCCACTTTGTAACCAGTTTGGCAGTATGCTTCAGGTCATTGTCCATTTGGAAGACCCATTTCGGCCCAAGCTTTCAGTTCCTGGCTGATGTCTTGAGATGTTGCTTCAGTATTGTCACATAATCTTTTTTCCTCAAGATGCCATCTATTTTGTGAGATGCACCAGTCCCTCCCGCAGCAAAACAACCCCACAACATGATGCTGTTACTCCCAATTTACATTTGGGATGGTGATCTTAGGTTTCAAAGTTTCTCCATTTTTCCTCCAAACATAACGATGGTCAATATGGACAAACAGTTACATTTTAGTTTTGTCAGACGAGATGACGTCTCCAAAAATTAAGGTCTTTGTTTCTGTGTGTATTTGTAAACATTAATCTGGCTTTTTTATGTTTCTTTTGGAGCAATGGCTTCTTCCTGGCAGAGTGGACTTTCAGTCCATGTTGAAACAGAACTTGTTTCACTGGGGATAATGACACAATCTTCCCATCTTCCGCCAGCATCTTCACAAGGTCCTTTTGCTTTTTTTATTGGGTTGATATGCACGTGTCTAACAAAAAGATGTTCATCTCTGGTACACAGAACCCATCTCCTTTCTGAGTGGTATGATGGCTGGACATTCCCATCTTGATTGTATTTGTGTATAATTATTTGTACAGATGAACAAGGCACATTCAGGTGTCTGGAAATTGTACCCGAGGATGAACCAGACTTGTGCCAGTCTACAATTCTCTTCCTGAGATCTTGGCTGATTTCTTTTGACTTTCCTATGATGTAATACAAAGAAGCAGTGTGTTTCAGGTGTGCATTAGAGTATGTGCGCACTAGGCGTTTTTTTGTGGCATCAAAAATTCTGCGTTTCTGGCCACTAAAAAACACACATAAACGCAAAGCGCATGCGTTTTTACCGCGATTTGGTGCGTTTTTGGCTGCGTTTTGATGCGCTTTTGTTCACTGCATTTTTTTTATCAGTGAACAATGCCATTAAAGATTGGTGAAGAAAAAAAAAAGATCTGATGTCATTTCCTGCTTCAATCTGTTCTCCTTCATTCTCCACTAGTGTTTACAGGAGAGCAGACAGCAGCTGCAGAACTACAGGGCTCAGCATGCTCCATCTAGTATTGTATGCTGGAGGGAGAGGCAGGGGGAGCAGAACTACAAGGCTCAGCATACTCTATCCACTAGTGTATGCAGGAGAGCAGACAGCAGGTGCAGAACTACAAGGCTCAGCATCCTCCATCCAGGACTGTATGCAGGAAATTTTTGCCCAAAAACATAAAAAAATCAATGTGGGCTTCGCCATATTTTTGTACAGCAGGCAGGTACGGCTGCCCCGAACCCCCAGCTGCCTATTTGTACGCGGCTGGGAACCAAAAATATAGGGAAGCCCTTTTTTTTTTAATTATTTCATGAATTTCATGAAAATATTAAAAAAAAAAAAAAAAAAAAGACACGGGCTTCGCCCAAATTTTGTGTCCAGCCAGGTACAACTAGGCAGCTGGGGATTGGAATCCACAGCGCAGGTTGCCCATGCTTTCTGGGCACCCCCACTGTGAATTGCAGTCCGCAGCCACCCCAGAAAATGGCGCGTTCTTAGAAGCGCCATCTTCTGGCGATGTATTCAACTCTTCCAGTGGCCCTGATGCCTGGTGGATCGCTGAGTAAAAATGGGGTTAGGGCTAGCTGTGTATTATCAACTGGCCCTAAGCCTGAAATTCATGGTGTCACGACAATATTAGACATGGCCACCATGAATTTCTAGTAAAGATAAAAATACACAGAGAAAAATATTTTTATTAGAAATAAAACATAACACAATTAGTGACTGCATTTTTATTGAAATAAAGAACCCACCCCTCCACAGTAATCCTGGGTCAAGGGTCCAGCGATGTCCAATCCGGATCCAATATCATCTGATCGGTTTGCCAGAAAAAAGGCAAAGCGATCAGATGATGTGTTAGGTTCAAGGATGTGAATCACATGACACATCTGCTGATTGTATAAACGGCGTTTATACAATCAGCTGATGCATCAGTAGAAAAAAAAAAACTACACACCAATGTGCAAACTCCGGTTCGATCGCTGCAGGACCCAGCGGTAATCAGCTGATGAAGTCACCTGACCGCATCAGCTGATAGTTTAAACCGGCCGGGCGGTAAAAAGCCGGCCTCACCGCTGGACTTATACTATCAGCTGATGCCGTCAGGTGACCGCATCAGCTGACCGCATCAGCTGATCACCGGCAGGTCCTGCAGCCATCGGACGTGTCCCGGGAGTCTGCAGACAGGTGAGTATAATATTATTTTTTTTTCTACTGTTCACTTTTGATGTTGCAGCTGCTTCCACCTCCCGTCCGGCCATGGCACAGGATGGGAGCGGACATGGCGCCGGACGGGAGGTGGAAGCAGCTTCTGTGTTTACCAACAGAAGGAATCCTCTTCCTGTACACGTCACTGTACTACCCACCCCTTGTGTTTATAGCTGCGTTTTTAGTCATAGAAATGCAGCTATATTTGCAATTTGCGTTTTTCATTGCGTTTTTGAACATCTCATTGAACACAATGGGGGAAAAACGCAGTGAAAAACGCAGAAATAATTGACATGCTGCATTTTTGTGGGCACCACAAAAACGCAGCTAAACAAACGCTGTGTGCGGACAGCAAAAATGAAAACTCAAAGACTTTGCTGGTGAAGCAAAGTCATGCAGTTTTCTGAACAAAAACGCACCCGGAAAACACGCAAAAACGCGACGAAAAACGCCTAGTGCGCACATAGTCTTAAAATACATCCACTTGTGTCTCTAATTAACTTAGGTTTATTGGCAACATCTATCAGAAGCTTCCAAAGACATAACATCATCACATGGGCTGTCCTATATTGTTTAAAGGCATAGTACTCTTAGTGTATGTAAACTTTTGACTTTGCAGAAAGTAATAAAAATGCCTTAAAACATTCTCTCTCATTATTCTGGCATTTGGCAAATTATAAATAATTTTGGTTCCTAATTGACCTAAAACGGGAAAAGTTTATGAGAGAAAAACATGCAGCTGTGTCTTTTTAGATAGTGGATGTAAACTTCCGGTTTCAACCGCATATCAGTCACAGCCCACACTCCACATGGCAGCAAAAGACAATATTATATAACTAGAATAATTACTATATAATATAATGGATAGGTATTGCAAAACCAAGCATTAATATAGAACAGGCACAATACTGGGCAGCAACAATATACTCAGCAGTCTCCATAACTTGGTAACCAGATGGTATCTCCACCGCAGCAGGGTGAATGGTTATCCATGGCAACAGCACATATATGCGAATGTTTGGCCGCCCAGAACATAACAGTGGGGCTTGGCTAGCTCAAGTTCTACATTTTGGCAGGGTTAGGCTGGTTTCACACTACGTCTTTTTAACATCCGTTGAAAACGTTATTTTAGCGGAAGTACGGATCCAGTGCAAATGCGTTTTCATTTCAATGCATTTGCAATGGACTCGCGTCCACCTGCGTTCACCTGCGTTTGCGTGCGTTATAGTGCGGATCCGGTGACTTGCAGTTTTTTAACATGTTTCAAAAACGCTACTTGTAGCGTTTTTGAGCTGCGTCAAAATACTGCAAGTCACCGGATCCGCACTATAACGCACGCGAACGCAGGTGAACGCTGGCATGCTGATAGACAGGATCCTGCTTTTGTACTGAGCATGCCCAGAACCAGTCTCGCGTGATCTGTCTCTCTCTCCTCCTCCCTCCCTCACCCTCTCTCTCTCTATCTGTCTTTCCCCCTTCCTCCCTCCCTCCCTCTCCCCCACCTGAGAGCTGCGGACACTCGTAACCAAGGTAAATATCGCGTAACCACTTCTCTTAGTTACCCGATGTTTACGTTGGTTAAGCGTGCAGGCAGCCCGGCTCCTAGCAGCTGCAGACACTCGTAACCAAGATAAATATCGGGTATCCAAGGCCGATGTTTACCTTGGTTACCAGCGTCTGCAGCTGTCAGAAGCCTCCTCCCAGTCTAGCTCCCCTCACTCCCGATCACATGACTCCAATGCCCGCCCCTAAACATCCAGTGCAGGATCATGCAAAATAACATATGCGTTTGCATACGTTAGGCTGGTTTCACACTACGTCTTTTTAACATCCGCTGAAAACGTTTTTTTAGCGGAAGTACGGATCCTGCTTTTACAGCAAATAACGTATGCAAACGCATCTGTTATTTTGCAGGATCCTGCACTGGATGTTTAGGGGCGGGCAAAGGAGTCATGTGATCGGGAGTGAGGGGAGCTAGACTGGGAGCCGGCATCTGACAGCTGCAGACGCTGGTAACCAAGGTAAACATCGGCCTTGGATACCCGATATTTATCTTGGTTACGAGTGTCTGCAGCTGCTAGGAGCCGGGCTGCCTGCACACGTAACCAACGTAAACATCGGGTAACTAAGAGAAGTGGTTACGCGATATTTACCTTGGTTACGAGTGTCCGCAGCTCTCAGGTGGGGGAGAGGGAGGGAGGGAGGAAGGGGGAAAGACAGATAGAGAGAGAGAGAGAGGGTGAGGGAGGGAGTAGAGAGATAGACAGATCACGCGAGACTGGTTCTGGGCATGCTCAGTACTTTCTGGGCATGCTCAGTACAAAAGCAGGATCCTGTCTATCAGCACGCCAGCGTTCACCTGCGTTTGCATGCGTTATAGTCAGGATCCAGCAATTTGCAGTATTTGGACGGAGCTCAAAAACGCTACAAGTAGCGTTTTTGAAACATGTTAAAAAACTGCAAGTCACTGGATCCGCACTATAACGCAGGCAAACGCAGGTGAACGGATGTTAACGCGAGTCCATTGCAAATGCATTGAAATGAAAACGCATTTGCACTGGATCCGTACTTCCGCTAAAATAACGTTAAGGACGGATGTTAAAAAGACGTAGTGTGAAACCAGCCTTATAGACAGAGAACTCACGACTATATTCTGCTATTTTCATTCTCAATTGCTATCACCATATGGCACTAATGGACCAGTTAACCTGTCGTCATCTTGTGCACCCTTCATTAAGGGCCCGCTAACATGGCCGTAGATTTTTTCAGCCGAGAGAATCGTATGGATTATGCAAATGACACTCTGAATTTAAGCCGAGTATCATTTACTATGATTTCTCGCATGCGAGAACTGGAGCATCGCTGAGGAGAAGATGGATAACTTAATTTCTCCATCTTCTCCATTGTCTGTCAACTTAAATCAGACTATTCATGGATGCCATTAATGTGATGCCCAATGTATTTCACCTACTGACTGACTTGTATGGGTGCGCACCGTCCGACATACACTGCCAGTCACAGTGTGACGTCCCAGGAGCGCTGATCCTGTTCGGGGACACCACAGTGCAAGGAATCTTCTGGCCTCAGGTAGGTCAGATTAACTTCAATGGGGATCGTGATGCCTCTCTCGGTATTTGCGGTCAGGGGTGACCGCCACTGCAGTTTAGGGGACGCCTGGGGCTGATGTTAGATGCACTCAGTTGTGGCCTCCAGAGAGTGAGGCTGGCCCCAGGGCCCAGTGTAAGTGTGTAGTACCACAGGTCGCAGAAGAACTCACACACAAGCAGCAAAGTCTTTCAGGGTTTTTACTCACTTTCAGATGGTAGCTGTGAGTCAACCCCAGCGATGCTATGATGAACCAGGAGGAACCAGATATCCCTTTGGCTGATGTAGGGGTGACTGCTGACTCACCGTCCTTGCCCTTCTTTTTTTGGGGTGACTCCTACTTGTAGTATTGCTGGAATCACCCAGGGAAGTCACAACTGCCGTTCTCCCCTTTCTGGCCCGTTTCCGGGCAGCGTGGACCAAGTAATTCTGGCTGCTTGCCTTCAGTCAATTATGGGCCCCCTTGTTGCTGCTGTAGCTGCGGACTTTGTGTAGGTTGGTGAGGCACATAAAGGGCCCTCACTAGGAGGTTTGGCAGGCCAACTGAATGGGCCCTTGCTCTGGGGACCTGTTTCCCCGTGCCGGCTTGGTCTACTGGCAGTCCCATTACTCAGCCACCTCTTGCTACTGCCCTAGGTGGTTTCCAGGCGGCACTGCTGAGTAGCCTTTCTCCACCGCCAGCAGCCACTGACTGGTAGACTGTCTGGCAAGGCCCTGCTCCTCTGCTCTGCCCTCCAGACGCGGCTCCTCCACTCCTTCTCCTTCGGCTACCACAGCACAACTCCCTGTCTCCAGTCCCACATCCACCACTAGCTGGGATGCGAGGGCCACGCCCTCTCCCTGGGTCCGCCCAGGGGTCCCCTCTAAGCTGTGTGTGTTTCTGGTTCTAAGTGTCTGTGTTTGTCCACACCCTAGTGAGCCTCTGGGATTACCTGTGTTGTACTGACCCAGCATGGGTGCAGTACTCAGTGGCGCCTGACCAGGTCAGGGGCGCCACCAACAGCATGCACAACAGTTTTCTCATGCTGAATCACCATGAGGAAAAGAGCACTGGTTGGCACACACTGCCCCATATTATACAACATTGAGCCGAGCGCTGTCCGATAAAACATCAACCCTCTCCTGTGACATATGCAAAAAGGCACCATATTGTAGTAAGAAATTTGATGTGTTTTTTGTTTTGTTGAAAATTATATATATATCTATACACACTGTCACAAACCACCGGGGGGTCACTCAGAAATCCCCCGCGCTGGCTACCAGTACGTCACAATCGGGGGGTAACAAGTGGGGGTCACCCCTCCTTTATACCTCCCGACCGACAGACAGAGCACGTGACGCGCTCTCTAGCGCCCCTCTTATAGTCAGGCCAATTATGGAATTGCCCGACAATAAGCAAGGAGGCCGCTATACTACTTATGCCGATTATTGAAGGGTCCCCGGTGAGAGTAGGGTATATATTCCCCCGACCTCCGCGGGCGGAATATATAAAATCTCCCCGAATCTCACTGGCCTCCCCACAATAATCCTTGGCACAATTCGCTGCCACCAACCGATTTACGGTAACTATTAGCCGAACACACAGACGTGGGATTCAAGATCGAGATAACAGAACAGCCCAAGATTAATTATATAATTTAATCAGCCTAAAGCACACTAGAAACTACAATATATACAATAGGGAATCTACAGAATATACATATGTCAGAGTACAGTTACAATCAAAGCATGGGTTACAAACAGGCATACACAGTTCCAGCAGTTACCTTGTTGCATCTGGCCACAGGGGGGCGCTGTAGACCAGGTTTCCAGGAACTCCCTCACAGGTCTTTCCCAACCAGGCCCCCGAGCAGAAGAACACTGGAAAATGGCCGAAGTAGGGTTATCAACCTGGGCAGATCCAGGTCCCCTCCTACCTTAGTGACCTCACAGGGAAGCACTGCCACTCCCCCTGCATGGATCAGAATTATCCAGCAAAGGGGATATTGGCCATAACTTTGCCTGGGAGCGTCGTAGGCGGACGCCAATGCTCTCATTGTGACAGTTATGAATTTAGCTACAGAACGAGGGGACTCATGACCTGTCTGCCAGTTCCCCATTGGCTGATATCACGCCTGGGGCATTTCCCAATGTCCTGCTCCCATAAAAAGGGGGTGCCGGCATCGTCCACATGCGGAGACACCATTTTTATGGTTGCCATATTTATCGGAAATATGGCTTGCGAGATATGAACCATTTTTTACTGGAGTCGTTCTGTCTGGCTATTTCCATAGCCTTGCTAACTAGCTAGCAGCCCCCACTACAGGGTCACGGCAGGGAGTCATCCTGTGTCCATTGTACCTAAGCCACCTAATTTCCATATCACAGGACATGGCCATGGGATTTGTTGCTAAACCAGTTGTGTGAAGGAAAGGGGGGGTGACACCAGGAGAGGGCTTCCTGACATACTTGAATATCATGATTTATCGTCATATCTCCGGATTTACTTCACACCTCCCCCCTTTTGAGGGCGCTAGGGGGCAGCACACTCCGGTGTTCCCCCGTGCGCCCGTCCGCGACCTCTCCTTGTCGGGACAGCCCGTCTGCGTTACCGTGGTCACGGCCCCTTTTGTGGCGAATGGTGAAGTTGTATTGCTGGAGCGCAAGGCTCCATCGCAACAATCGCCCATTCGTCCCAGAGACGGTGTGCAACCAGCTGAGGGGATTGTGGTCCGTCTCCACGATGAAGTGGCGCCCGTATAGATAGGGTTGCAGACGCTGCAGGGCCCACACTATGGCCAGGCACTCCTTCTCCATCGTGGAATAGGCAACTTCCCTTGGTAACAGCTTCCTGCTCAGGTACAAGACTGGGTGCTCTTGGCTCGCAGAGTCCACCTGGCTGAGCACCGCACCGAGGCCGAAGTCACTGGCGTCGGTCTGTACTACAAACGGCCGCGTGAAGTCGGCTGCCTGTAGCACGGGCGGGCTGGACAGGGCGTCCTTTAGGGCCCGGAAGGCTGTCTCGCAGTCCATTGTCCAATCGACTGCAGAGGGCAGCTTCTTCTTGGTGAGGTCCGTCAAGGGCTTTGCCAGGCTACTATAGCATGGAACAAACCTCCTATAGTACCCAGCGGTCCCCAAGAAGGACATCACCTGCTTCTTGGTCCTGGGGGTGGGCCAGGATGCGATGGCTTCCACTTTCTCAGGCTCGGGCTTCAGTGTTCTCCCACCTACCCGGTGACCGAGGTACTGGACCTCGCTCATGGCCAGCTGACACTTTCCCGGCTTGATGGTCAAACCTGCCCGGTGGATCCGCCTGAGCACCTGTGCTAGATGCTCTAGGTGGTCCTCCCAGGTGGGACTGAAGACGGCAATGTCATCCAGGTACGCGGCCGCGTACCCTTCAAGTCCCTTGAGCAGGGTGTTGACCATCCGCTGGAAAGTGGCAGGGGCATTCCTCATCCCGAATGGCATCACCGTGGACTCGTACAGTCCAAATGGGGTAATAAAGGCAGAGCGTTCCCTGGCCTTGCGAGTCAGGGGGATCTGCCAATATCCCCGGCTCAGATCCATGATGGTCAGGTACTGAGCCCCGGCCAACTGATCGAGCAGGTCATCGATGCGTGGCATTGGGTACGCATCGGCGACCGTGACCGCATTGAGCCCCCTGTAGTCCACGCAGAACCGAGTGGTTCGGTCCTTCTTAGGGACGAGGACTACAGGCGAGGCCCAAGCGCTGTTGGAGGCCTGGATCACCCCCAGCTTCAGCATCTCGTCAATCTCCTGGCGCATGTGTTGCTGCACCTCCAGGGAGACCCGATATGCTGAACGCCGGATCGGGGGATGATCCCCAGTGTCCACGTGATGGACAGCCAAGTCAGTCCTTCCGGGCTGGTTGGTAAACAACCCCCGGAAGGGGTGTAGGGTGGCCCACAGCTGGGACCGTTGGTCCTCCAAGAGCTGGTGGCCAACCTCCACATCCTCAATGGATCCGCCTGCCCTAACCTGGGCTAGCATATCCAAGAGGGTTTCCGCTTCTCCCTCCTCGGGCAGGTTGCACACGGGGAGCGCACATGCCTCCCGCTCATGATGTGCCTTCATCATGTTCACATGGAAGGGCTTCCGCCTTCCACGGGCAGGGTCCAGGGTGACCAGGTACGTTACAGGGTTGAGCTGCTGGTACACGAGGTATGGGCCTTCCCAGGCTGCCTGAAGCTTGTCCTGTGGTACGGGGACCAGTACCCACACCCTTTGACCCACTTGGTAGGTCCTCTCACAAGCGTTCTGGTCGTACCAACGCTTCTGATCGGCCTGGGCTTGAGCCATATTGTCGTGTACCAGTTGCGTCAAGGCCTGCATTTTGTCCCGGAAGCGCATGACATACTCGATAACCGACACTCCAGGGGTGGCCAAATCCCCTTCCCAAGCCTCTTTCACCAGAGCCAGGGGGCCCCGCACACGTCGCCCGTACAGGAGCTCAAACGGTGAGAATCCTGTTGAGGCCTGTGGAACCTCCCGGTAAGCAAATAACAGGTGTGGGAGATACCGCTCCCAGTCACGCCCATGGGAGTCGACCAACATCTTAAGCATCTGCTTTAAGGTGCCATTAAACCGCTCGCACAGGCCATTAGTCTGTGGATGGTACGGGCTGGCCACCAGATGTCGCACCTGGACTTGCTTACAGAGGGCCTCCATCAGCTGGGACATGAATTGGGTCCCCCGGTCAGTGAGCATTTCCTGGGGAAAACCCACTCGGGAGAAAATCTCCAGCAATGCGGTGGCCACCTTGTCAGCCCGAATGGACGACAAGGCCACTGCTTCTGGGTACCGGGTGGCATAGTCCACTACCGTCAGTATGAAGCGTTTCCCGGAGCTGCTGGGGATGGCCAGCGGGCCGACCAGATCCACAGCCACCCTCCTGAAAGGCTCATCGATGATTGGCAGAGATACCAGTGGGGCTTTGGGGCGTGGCCCCGCCTTCCCCACTCTCTGACAGGTTTCACACGAACGGCAGTAGGCAGCCACATCGGCCCCCATTTTTGGCCAGTAGAAATGCTGGTTTAACCTGGCCTTGGTCTTAGCGATCCCTAGGTGTCCGGCCATCGGAATCTCATGTGCGATCCGCAACAACTCCGTCCGGAACGGATAGGGTACCACTAACTGTCGGTCCCTGGGCCACGCCTCCGGTGAACCCTGCTGGACCGTGGCCCGGTACATCCGTCCTTGGTCCCAGACCACTCGCTCCGGGTCCGAGTCCGAGGGAGGCTGTGCCGCCTGCTCCTTAAGAGCTTTCAGGCTGTCGTCAGCTTCTAACGCTGCCTGAAACCCCTGACTAGATGTGGCCAGAATCGACGAGACTGTCACATCTTCAGTCAGTACCCCGGGACCTGTGTCCTGGCCTCCACCTGACTCGGCTGCCACTTGGTCAGAAGGGGAAGAGCTATCGGACCTCCGGGAGGCCCCTTGGCTTCCAGCACTCCCACTGCGGGTGACAGCGGCCACAGCCGCTGCGACCATGGGTCGTGCCTGCTCCTCCTCCGTTCCTGACCAAGTCGCCGGTTCAGGCAGACCTACCTGGCTTCCTGACACCCCGGTTGTGGGGGAACCATGCACCGAGATCTTACCTGGGAGCACTTCCGCTCCTGGACCGGCCCCAATCTCACCTGCCTGTTCCCCTCCTGCAGCAACAGAACCCCGCTGTGAAATCTCTGGGGACCCCACATTTGCTGTGGTAGCCCCCACCCCACACACTGGTCCTCCCCCTGCAGCACCCTGCTCTCTGCTTATCCCTGCAGAGGGCAACAGATCCCAGCTCACAGGCTGGTTACTTGTAGAGGCATTGTCACACCTTTCTCTGACCCCCTCCCCTGTCACAGCTGCAGCTGAGTGTGTGTCTATGGTGTCTATGCAAGCAGAAATATCAGAGTTCACTCCCTCCTCCCTTACATCATTCATAGATAACACATTAACATTGTCCGGAGGCATGTCAGTACTGGCTGAAGGTTCAGCCCTTGGTTGGGGCCCAAACTGGGAGGTTATCTGCCCCAAATCTGTCCCAAGTAGCACGTTTGCAGGGATCCGATCAGTTACCCCCACCTCCCTCACCCCCCGCCCTGCGCCCCAGTCCACATAAATGTCAGCAACAGGCAGCGCCGGGTCAGTGCCTCCAATCCCGGAGACAGCGAGGGTTTTTCCAGGGATCAAGTCTTGGGGGGACACCATCTCAGGCCGCACCAGAGTCACCTCCGAGGCGCTGTCTCGCAGTCCTATGGTCACAGACCGGCCGACGGTGACAGGTTGGAAGCTGTCCAGGGACCTACCACCACCCCCACCCACACAATACACCTTGGGCGGCCCTTGGGACGGGGACGGAGCCGGGGCCTTGGGACGCTGAGGGCACATGGCCTTGAAGTGTCCAGGTAGGTTGCACTGGTGGCACCGTCTTGGCTCTGCCACGGGCCTGGAGAGGGGAGTTGAGGGGGACACCCCCTGCAGTCTAGGGGCAGGTGGGGCAGTCGCAGAGTTCATCTTACCCCCTCTCCAGGTGCTGCTGGTGGCTGCTCTCCTGGCCTCAGGGGCCCGATTGTTGGTGTAGTCATCGGCCAGGGCAGCTGTAGCCGTGGACCCCTTTGGCTTCTGGTCTCGGATGAACTGGCGGAGATCCTCAGGGCAGTTCCACAAGAGTTGCTCCGTGATGAACAAGTCCAGGATCTCCGGTCCGGTGGAAAGCTGCAGGCCTTGGGTCCAGTGGTCGGCAGCTCGGGCAAGGGCCCGCCGGTGGTCAGCCCAGGAGTCCTTTGGTCCCTTCTGCAGGGTCCGGAACTTCTGGCGGTAGGACTCCGGAGTGAGGTTGTACTGTTGGATCAGGGCCCGCTTGATGGTGTCGTAGCCCTGATCTGCCTCAGCAGGCAAGTCCCCAAGGATATCCAGGGCCTTACCCCTTAAACGGGGGGTCAGGTATTTGGCCCACTGGTCCTTGTCCAGATGGTGCTGCAGGCAAGTCCGTTCAAAAGCAGTCAAGAAAGAGTCCAAATCTCCATCCTTCTCCAGCACTGGGAAGTCCTCAACACGGACCTTTGGAAGTTTGGTGTCTCGAAGGTCACGTGTGGCTGATGAGGGCCGGAGCTGAGCTAGCTGCAGCTGGTAGTCACGGTCTGCCTGTCGCTCTCGCTCTCGCTCTTCACGCGCTGCCTGCCGCTCTCGCTCCGCAGCCTCACGCTCTGCGTGCCGCTCCGCAGCCTCAGCGTCACGCGCTGCCTGCCGCTCTGCCCTGCGCTCTGCCAGGAGTTCCTTGTAGCCCTTCTGGTCTCCAGCCTGGAGAAGGGCCATAGCCATTTGAAGAAGGCTATCCGAGCCTCCCAGGCTCGGTGGAATGGCACGTGGTGATCTGCGGCACGCTGCAGAGCTAGGCGATTCACTGTCCCTTTCAGAGCGGAGGGCTGGCATCTGGCTCGTTGAGGAACCTTGGGTGAGCTCCTCCTCATCTTGTCCAGCAGTGCCAGGTTGCGCAATGTCCTCGGCAGAACGGTTTTCTGGCGTCGAGCTCCTGGAGGACTCGTGGGCAACCTCCTCATTGCTGTCCACAGCACCGTCCTCCCTCTCTTCGGCTCCTGCCTTAGCATTGGCCAGTTGCATAGCTCTGCTCCTGGTGCCATCAGCCATTCTTGCAGACTTTTGGTCACTGACACAGAACTGACACCTGATGCCTCCACACACCTTACAGTATCTGCACTCTGACACTCTAGTGTTGAGCTAGTCTGAAGACCCCAGCAGCCACAGCTGCTGCAGGCAGTCTTTAGTGTCTGGGAGTATGGGTCTCACACTCACACACACTATTATCTCGATCCCACCGCTATGCCACCAATATGTCACAAACCACCGGGGGGTCACTCAGAAATCCCCCGCGCTGGCTACCAGTACGTCACAATCGGGGGGTAACAAGTGGGGGTCACCCCTCCTTTATACCTCCCGACCGACAGACAGAGCACGTGACGCGCTCTCTAGCGCCCCTCTTATAGTCAGGCCAATTATGGAATTGCCCGACAATAAGCAAGGAGGCCGCTATACTACTTATGCCGATTATTGAAGGGTCCCCGGTGAGAGTAGGGTATATATTCCCCCGACCTCCGCGGGCGGAATATATAAATCTCCCCGAATCTCACTGGCCTCCCCACAATAATCCTTGGCACAATTCGCTGCCACCAACCGATTTACGGTAACTATTAGCCGAACACACAGACGTGGGATTCAAGATCGAGATAACAGAACAGCCCAAGATTAATTATATAATTTAATCAGCCTAAAGCACACTAGAAACTACAATATATACAATAGGGAATCTACAGAATATACATATGTCAGAGTACAGTTACAATCAAAGCATGGGTTACAAACAGGCATACACAGTTCCAGCAGTTACCTTGTTGCGTCTGGCCACAGGGGGGCGCTGTAGACCAGGTTTCCAGGAACTCCCTCACAGGTCTTTCCCAACCAGGCCCCCGAGCAGAAGAACACTGGAAAATGGCCGAAGTAGGGTTATCAACCTGGGCAGATCCAGGTCCCCTCCTACCTTAGTGACCTCACAGGGAAGCACTGCCACTCCCCCTGCATGGATCAGAATTATCCAGCAAAGGGGATATTGGCCATAACTTTGCCTGGGAGCGTCGTAGGCGGACGCCAATGCTCTCATTGTGACAGTTATGAATTTAGCTACAGAACGAGGGGACTCATGACCTGTCTGCCAGTTCCCCATTGGCTGATATCACGCCTGGGGCATTTCCCAATGTCCTGCTCCCATAAAAAGGGGGTGCCGGCATCGTCCACATGCGGAGACACCATTTTTATGGTTGCCATATTTATCGGAAATATGGCTTGCGAGATATGAACCATTTTTTACTGGAGTCGTTCTGTCTGGCTATTTCCATAGCCTTGCTAACTAGCTAGCAGCCCCCACTACAGGGTCACGGCAGGGAGTCATCCTGTGTCCATTGTACCTAAGCCACCTAATTTCCATATCACAGGACATGGCCATGGGATTTGTTGCTAAACCAGTTGTGTGAAGGAAAGGGGGGGTGACACCAGGAGAGGGCTTCCTGACATACTTGAATATCATGATTTATCGTCATATCTCCGGATTTACCTCACACACACAATTTTTTTTTCTCAATTAAATGTTATGACAATTCATTTTTATGGCTTGGTTGCCATATTGGAGACACTCATTTACCTCCTGCATTGTGTGAATATTCAGTGTAATGAAGTGTTTGCTTTATAGTAGTTGCAATGAATGGGAAGAAAGTTGTTCAAAAATTGACTATTATTATTTTATTATTATTATTGTTTATTTATAGAGCACCATTGATTCCATGGTGCTGTACATGAGGGGGTTACATACAGAATATATATACACGTTACAATAGACAGACTATCACAGAGGGAAGAGGGCCCTGCCCTTGCGGGCTTACATCCTAAAGGATTTTGGGGAGGAGACAGTAGGTGGGGTGTAGGTTGGGCGGCAGCTCCGCACGGTGGTGGGGCGGCAGCTCCGCACGGTGGTGGGGCGGCAGCTCCGCACGGTGGTGGGGGCGGCAGCTCCGCACGGTGGTGGGGCGGCAGCTCCGCACGGTGGTGGGGCAGTGAGGTCATAGACAATAGACCCTTTGGCCAGGTGTGCATGTTGAGTATTTAGTGAGTTTTTTACCTCAGTATCTGTAAGGCCATGTGCACACGCTGAGTATTTGGTGAGTATTTTACCTCAGTATTTGTGGCTAAAACCAGGAGTGGCACAATAAGAGGAAAAGTAGAATAGAAACACGGGCACCACGTCTGCATTTATCACCCACTCCTGGTTTTGGCTACAAATACTGAGGTAAAAAAACTCAGCAAATACTCAATGTGTGCTCATAGACTTGTAGTCTTCAGAAAAACAGCTCGTTCCTCATGAGATCAGGTAGAAACTGTGAAGATACACTCAGAACCTTAAAGCCCATATAGTACTCACACTACCAAGATCCAGCGCCATCACACCTCCCTAACTCGGCCAAGCCACTGAGTTAAGTAATTAGCTGTGGCTAAATCACTGAGACCACAGCAGTGTCAGAGAGCTGGTGCAGTACCTGTTTATTGTCGGTACTACATGACTTTGTTATTTTACATGACAGGAAATGTTTGCTGTTCATTTTTCTAGAAGTGGAAAACCCCTTTAAACATTTACTATTATACCTTTTTCAGGTCCCTAGCAGAAGAACATACCTACTCTCTAATCGTTATGTCATGACTCTGCATATGTTGTTCCAATCTGTACAGCACAGTTACCAGTTGAGCTTTAGAATATAGCAAACAACAGTCTATGACAAATCACACTTAAAATCACGTTTAAAATATGTTCAGAAAGAAACCTGATTTAAATCATAAACCATTATTTTCCGCTGGTGTCAATTTCTTTCCAGTTCTTAATAAAAAAAAAAAACAACACATCCTATTGTAGCCTTGCCAGTGATAAATAAGTATGTGAAGTAAGATGTATCTATAGCTAGTTTATCCTAAGGAAAAAATACAGGTGGAGAACTTAAATGGAGAATTACTTTCAGCCTCCATTGTATCTGCCTTTCCAATGACCTAAATAAATAAGATTAACATTCCTAAGAAGTATAATAGGCACACCGCCCCACACTTTCCCTACCCTGCAATTCTTCCTTTTTCTCCAAGTCATATTTTCTAACATTGCATTAAAGATTTATTCCAGAGGCCCCATATGATGATGATTTGTGTCATTCATAGTTCTGGGGGTAATGCAGTGATGTCACAGTACAGGGATAATACACACAGTGATGTCACAGTACAGGGATAATAAACACAGTGATGTCACAGTACAGGGATAATACACACAGTGATGTCACAGTACAGAGATAATAAACACAGTGATGTCACAGTACAGGGATAATATACACAGTGATGTCACAATACAGGGATAATAAACACAGTGATGTCACAGTACAGGGATAATACACACAGTGATGTCACAGTACAGGGATAATAAACACAGTGATGTCACAGTACAGGGATAATACACACAGTGATGTCACAGTACAGGGATAATACACACAGTGATGTCACAGTACAGGGATAATACACACAGTGATGTCACAGTACAGGGATAATACACACAGTGATGTCACAGTACAGGGATAATACACACAGTGATGTCACCGTACAGGGATAATACACACAGTGATGTCACAATACAGGGATAATAAACACAGTGATGTCACAGTACAGGGATAATACACACAGTGATGTCACAGTACAGGGATAATACACACAGTAATGTCACCGTACAGGGATAATACACACAGTGATGTCACAGTACAGGGATAATAAACACAGTGATGTCACAGTACAGGGATAATACACACAGTAATGTCACCGTACAGGCAGGGCTGTATTTTGCCTTCGTGCTGCCCTAGGCACTTTAAGTGGTCGCGCCCCTTAGTGACAACGTAAAACTGAGTTTTCGCACACGACATCTGTTTAAGGCAGATCTACTTTGTAAAACACTTGAAAAAGTATCAATGAGAAATGAAGGGCACTACCACCCCCCCCCCAATGGGGATCACCACAGGCACATCAAAACATAGCATGAGTATAAAATATTCCCACCGTCCCCACTTATATACTGTGACTGTCACACTGCCCCTAATAAACTACACACTGCCCTCCCTTATAAATTATACCCACCACACCTTCCTCAATTATGAAATATGATCTGCACATTGACCTCACATCATGCTGCCCCCTCCTCACAGTGTCCCATGCATACTGCCCCCTCCTCACAATGTCCCATGCATGCTGCCCCCTCCTCACAATGTCCCATGCATGCTGCCCCCTCCTCACAATGTCCCATGCATGCTTCCCACTCCTCAGTGTCCCATGCATGCTGCCCCCTCCTCACAATGTCCCATGCATGCTGCCCCCTCCTCACAATGTCCCATGCATGCTTCCCCCTCCTCAGTGTCCCATGCATGCTGCCCCCTCCTCACAATGTCCCATGCATGCTGCCCCCTCCTCACAATGTCCCATGCATGCTGTCCCTCTCCATGAGCTCCTAATGCTGCCTTCCTCTTTTCCATAATGACATCTCCATGCTGCCCCACTCATCATACTAAGACCACCACACTAACGCTTATGCTGAGACCCCCCCCACACACACTACGCCACTCTTGATATTGACTCCCCTACATTGTTCCACTCCATACTGAGCCCACACATGCTGCCCCTTCTCCATAATGAGCTCCCAATGCTGCCCCCCTTTTATTCTGAGTCCTTACACTCCCCCCTCATCGATATTGTCATTGCTCTATCCCTTAACCCTTGTCATCTGTCTCTAGCATTGGCCCCTCTCTTCCATTCCCCCAGCAGCAGCCTCTCTCCCCCCGCCTCCAGCAGCAGCCTCTCCCCGAGCATCAGCCTCTCTCCCCCCAGCCGCCCCCAGAATCAGCCTCTCTCCCCCCAGCCTCCCTCAGCATCAGCCTCCCTGCTCCCAGCTTACCCCAGCATCAGCCTCTCTCCTCCCATCCTCCCCCAGCATGAGCCTTCTCCAGCATCAGCCTGTCTCCTCCCAGCCTCCCCCAGCATGAGCCTCCTCCAGCATCAGCCTCTCTCCTCCCAGCCTCCCCCAGCATCAGCCTCCCTCCTCCCAGCCTCCCCCAGCATCAGCCTCCCTCCTTCCAGCCTCCCCCAGCATCAGCCTCCCTCCTCCCAGCCCTCCCCCTCCCAGCCTCCCCCAGCATCAGCCTCTCTCCTCCCAGCCTCCCCCAGCATCAGCCTCCCTGCTCCCAGCTTGCCCCAGTATCAGCCTCCCTCCTCCCAGCCTCCCCCAGCATCAGCCTCCCTCTTCCCAGCCTCCCCCAGCATCAGCCTCCCTCTTCCCAGCCTCCCCCAGCATCAGCCTCCCCCAGCATCAGCCACCCTCTTCCCAGCATCAGCCTCCCTCTTCCCAGCCTCCCCCAGCATCAGCCACCCACTTCCCAGCCTCCCACAGCATCAGCCACCCTCTTCCCAGCCTCCCACAGCATCAGCTACCCTCCTCCTAGCCTCCCCCACCCTCCTTTCAGCCTCCCCCAGCATCAGCCTCCCCCAGCATCAGCCTCCCAGCCTCCCCCAGCATCAGCCTCCCAGCCTCCCCCAGCATCAGCCTCCCAGCCTCCCCCAGCATCAGCCTCTCTCCTCCCAGCCTCCCCCAGCATCAGCCTCCCTTCTCCCAGCCTCCCTCCTCATCAGCCTCCCTCCTCCAAGCCTCCCCCTCCCCCTCCCAGCCTCCCCTAGCATCAGCCTCTCTCCTCCCAGCCTCCCCCAGCCTCAGCCTCCCTCCTCCCAGCCTGCCTCAGCCTCCCTCCTCCAAGCCTCCCCCAGCCTCAGCCTCCCTCCTCCCAGGCTCCCCCAGCATCAGCCTCCCTCCTCCCAGCCTCCCCCAGCATCAGCCTCCCCCAGCATCAGCCTCCCCCAGCATCAGCCTCCCCCAGCATCAGCCTCCCTCCTCCCAGCATCAGCCTCCCTCCTCCTAGCCTCCCCCAGCATCAGCCTCCCTCCTCCCAGCATCAGCCTCCCTCCTCCTAGCCTCCCCCAGCATCAGCCTCCCTCCTCCCAGCATCAGCCTCCCTCCTCCTAGCCTCCCCCAGCATCAGCCTCCCTCCTCCCAGCATCAGCCTCCCTCCTCCTAGCCTCCCCCAGCAACAGCCTCCCTCCTCCCAGCATCAGCCTCCCTCCTCCTAGCCTCCCCCAGCATCAGCCTCCCTCCTCCCAGCATCAGCCTCCCTCCTCCTAGCCTCCCCCAGCATCAGCCTCCCTCCTCCCAGCATCAGCCTCCCTCCTCCCTCAGCTTCCCTCCTCCAAGCCTCAGCATCAGCCTCCCTCAGCATCAGCCTCCCCTAGCATCAGCCTCCCTCCTCCCAGCCTCCCTCCTCCCTCAGCCTCCCTCCTCCCTCAGCCTCCCTCCTCCCTCAGCATCAGCCTCTGTCCCCCCAGCCTCCCTCAGCATCAGCCTCCCTGCTCCCAGCTTACCCCAGCATCAGCCTCTCTCCTCCCATCTTCCCCCAGCATGAGCCTCCTCCAGCATCAGCCTCTCTCCTCCCAGCCTCCCCCAGCATCAGCCTCCCTGCTCCCAGCCTCCCCCAGCCTCAGCCTCCCCCAGCCTCAGCCTCCCCCAGCCTCAGCCTCCCTCCTCCCAGCCTCCCCCAGCCTCAGCCTCCCTCCTCCCAGCCTCCCCCAGCCTCAGCCTCCCTCCTCCCAGCCTCAGCCTCCCTCCTCCCAGCCTCCCCCAGCCTCAGCCTCCCTACTCCCAGCCTCCCCCAGCATCAGCCTCCCTCCTCCCAGCCTCCCCCCAGCATCAGCCTCCCTCCTCCCCCAGCCTCCCTCCTCCCCCAGCATCAGCCTCCCCCAGCATCAGCCTCCCTCAGCATCAGCCTCCCTCCTCCCAGCATCAGCCTCCCTCCCCCTAGCCTCCCCCAGCGTCAGCCTCCCTCCTCCCAGCATCAGCCTCCCTCCTCCTAGCCTCCCCCAGCATCAGCCTCCCTCCTCCCAGCATCAGCCTCCCTCCTCCCTCAGCTTCCCTCCTCCAAGCCTCACCCTCCCCCTCCCAGCCTCCCTCAGCATCAGCCTCCCCCAGCATCAGCCTCCCTCCTCCCAGCCTCCCCCAGCCTCAGCCTCCCTCCTCCCAGCCTCCCTCAGCATCAGCCTCCCTCCTCCCAACCTCCCCCAGCATCAGCCTCCCTCCTCCCAGCATCAGCCTCCCTCCTCCCAGCCTCCCTCAGCATCAGCCTCCCTCCTCCCAACCTCCCCCAGCATTAGCCTCCCTCCTCCCAGCCTCCCCCAGCATTAGCCTCCCTCCTCCCAGCCTCCCCCAGCATCAGCCTCCCTCCTCCAACTCTCCCTCAGCATCAGCTTCCCTCCTCCAACCCTCCCTCCCCCAGCATCAGCCTCCCTCAGCATCAGCCTCCCCCAGAATCAGTCTCTCTCCTCCCAGCCTCCCCCAGCATCTGCCTCTCTCCTCCCCAGCCTCAGCCTCTCTCTCTCCCCAGCCTCCCCCCCAGCCTCTCTCTCCCCCCAGCCTCCCCCCCAGCCTCAGCCTCTCTCCCCCCAGCCTCAGCCTCTCTCTCCCCCCAGCCTCAGCCTCTCTCTCCCGCCAGCCTCAGCATCTTTCCCCCCAGCCTCCCTCTCCCCCAGACTCAGCCTCTCTTCCCAGCCTCCCCCCAGACTCAGCCTCTCTTCCCAGCCTCCCCCCAGCCTCAGCCTCTCTCTCTTCCCAGCCTCCCCCCAGCCTAAGCCTCTCTCTCTTCCCAGCCTCAGCCTCTCTCTCTCTTCCCAGCCTCCCCCCAGCCTCAGCCTCTTTCTCTGCCCAGCCTCTCTCTCTTCCCAGCCTCCCCCAGCCTCAGCCTCCTTTCTCTGCCCAGCCTCTCTCTCTTCCCAGCCTCCCCCAGCCTCAGCCTCTTTCCCCCCAGCCTCCCCTTGCATGATTATAGTGGAAAAAGACATCGCAACGATCATCAACTAACCTGTAAGGAGCCCATACATTCTAGGCTCTGCCTCTGCCTTATCTGCTCCGGTGCCCGCCGCCCTGCTCTGGCTGGCTCCTCTTCTGGCTTGATCCAGCTGCAGACGCATCCTCCTCCGCGACGTGTGTCGTCTGCAGCATTGGATGCTGCAGCACGGGGCAGTCAGCTGATTGTCGCGCCCTCGTGCCTCTGACCCCGGAAGTGAAGGCGATGGAACTTCCGGGGTTAATCAGCTCACCATGCCTGGCGCCCGCCATGTATTAAATTATATAATTTTTTTTTTTTTTTTTGCTGCCAGAAAGTGCCGCCCCCCGCAATGTGCCGCCCTAGGCACGGGACCACAGGTGCCTAGTGGCAAATACGGCCCTGCGTACAGGGATAATACACAGTGATGTCACAGTACAGGGATAATAAACACAGTGATGTCACAGTACAGGGATAATAAACACAGTGATGTCACAGTACAGGGATAATACACACTGTGATATCACAGTACAGGGATAATACACACAGTAATGTCACAGTACAGGGATAATACACACAGTGATGTCACAGTACGGGGATAATAAACACAGTGATGTCACAGTACAGAGATAATAAACACAGTGATGTCACAGTACAGGGATAATAAACACAGTGATGTCACAGTACAGGGATAATACACACAGTGATGTCACCGGAAAGGGGTAATACCCACAGTGATGTCACAGTACAGGGATAATACACAGTGATGTCACAGTACAGGGATAATAAACACAGTGATGTCACAGTACAGGGGTAATACCCACAGTGATGTCACAGTACAGGGATAATACACAGTGATGTCACAGTACAGGGATAATACACAGTGATGTCACAGTACAGGGATAATACACAGTGATGTCACAGTACAGGGATAATACACAGTGATGTCACAGTACAGGGATAATACACACAGTGATGTCACAGTACGGGGATAATACACACAGTGATGTCACAGTACAGAGATAATACACACAGTGATGTCACAGTACAGGGATAATACACACAGTGATGTCACCGTACAGGGATAATACACACAGTGATGTCACAGTACAGGGGTAATACCCACAGTGATGTCACAGTACAGGGATAATACACAGTGATGTCACAGTACAGGGATAATAAACACAGATGTCACAGTACGGGGGATAATAAACACAGTGATGTCACAGTACGGGGATAATACACACAGTGATGTCACAGTACGGGGATAATACACACAGTGATGTCACAGTACAGAGATAATACACACGGTGATGTCACAGTACAGGGATAATACACACGGTGATGTCACAGTACAGGGGTAATACCCACAGTGATGTCACAGTACAGGGATAATAAACACAGTGATGTCACAGTACAGAGATAATAAACACAGTGATGTCACAGTACAGGGATAATACACACAGTGATGTCACAGTACGGGGATAATAAACACAGTGATGTCACAGTACAGGGATAATAAACACAGTGATGTCACCGTAAAGGGGTAATACCCACAGTGATGTCACAGTACAGGGATAATACACAGTGATGTCACAGTACAGGGATAATAAACACAGTGATGTCACAGTACAGGGATAATAAACACAGTGATGTCACAGTACAGGGGTAATACCCACAGTGATGTCACAGTACAGGGATAATACACAGTGATGTCACAGTACAGGGATAATACACAGTGATGTCACAGTACAGGGATAATACACAGTGATGTCACAGTACAGGGATAATACACACAGTGATGTCACAGTACGGGGATAATAAACACAGTGATGTCACAGTACAGAGATAATACACACAGTGATGTCACAGTACAGGGATAATACCCACAGTGATGTCACAGTACAGGGATAATAAACACATGTCACAGTACGGGGGATAATAAACACAGTGATGTCACAGTACGGGGATAATACACACAGTGATGTCACAGTACAGAGATAATACACACAGTGATGTCACAGTACAGGGGTAATACCCACAGTGATGTCACAGTACAGGGATAATATACAGTGATCTCACAGTACAGGGATAATACACAGTGATGTCACAGTACAGGGATAATGCACAGTGATGTCACAGTACAGGGATAATAAACACAGTGATGTCACAGTACAGGGATAATACCCACAGTGATGTCACAGTACAGGGATAATACACAGTGATGTCACAGTACAGGGATAATACCCACAGTGATGTCACAGTACAGGGATAATATACAGTGATCTCACAGTACAGGGATAATACACAGTGATGTCACAGTACAGGGATAATGCACAGTGATGTCACAGTACAGGGATAATAAACACAGTGATGTCACAGTACAGGGATAATACCCACAGTGATGTCACAGTACAGGGATAATACACAGTGATGTCACAGTACAGGGATAATACACACAGTGATGTCACAGTACAGGGGTAATACCCACAGTGATGTCACAGTACAGGGATAATGCACAGTGATGTCACAGTACAGGGATAATACACAGTGATGTCATAGAAAAAGGAGCCAGAACAATCTGAAAATGGCATGCATCATATAAAAAGTGCAAATTCACAGATTTATTCCAACTGTACTATAATAAAAAAAATGAGATTTTTACAGGGATAATACACAGATTGATGTCACCGTAAAGGGATAATACCCACAGTGATGTCACAGTACAGGGGTAATACCCACAGTGATGTCACAGTACAGGGATAATACACAGTGATCTCACAGTACAGGGATAATACACAGTGATGTCACAGTACAGGGATAATACACACAGTGATGTCACAGTACGGGGATAATACACAGTGATGTCACAGTACAGGGATAATAAACACAGTGATGTCACCGTACAGGGGTAATACTCACAGTGATGGCACAGTACAGGGATAATACACAGTGATGTCACAGTACAGGGATAATACACAGTGATGTCATAGAAAAAGGAGCCAGAACAATCTGAAAATGGCATGCATCATATAAAAAGTGCAAATTCACAGATTTATTCCAACTGTACTATAATAAAAAAAATGAGATTTTTAGCAAATAATTGATCAATTCTTTGAGCCACCCCTGCCAACGTCACGGCAAATCTCAATAGGGGGGTCCTACTCTACATTCTGTATTTCATGTGCCATGCGGCCTCCTAGATAAAGTTAAAAGCAGAACCATAATGGAGCACACATATCTGTAACCTGTATATAGCCGCTTCTATGTTGCAAAAGAGGCAATTATGGATAGAGGCCAGCCCAGGTCCCAGCATGTGGAGCAAGCTCTACACATACCAGGACTATATCCGACTCCCAGTGCCAGACAGCAACCATTGATAAAGGCGGACCAGATCTGTTATGACTGTAGTTATGCTACATTTTTCTGGTGGCTGACCACCACCATACTATGCATGCCTGATTTTGGTTTGCAATGTATTCCTCCTGTTGGTAGCCGTTCACATTCAGTTGTCTCACCCTTTCCACAGGCATTGCTAATTAAGCACCATACTTGGATCTGGTCCACCTTTATCAATGTTTGCTGTCTGGCACTGGGAGGGTCAGTTCTGATATAGTCCTGGTATGTGTAGAGCAGGGGTCTCAAACTCGGCTGGGTGTATGGGCCGCACACAGGAAAAAAATAATTTGAGGGGCCGCATTCCTTTCAGGACAAAGTGACATTGGTAGTGGTACCATTTTTTCTTTCTATACACCCTGGAATCACTGTTTTTGAACATTTTTCATTTGTCCATTATAGCAAATGTCTAGTGTGTGTGTGTAATAAATATATATATATATATATATATATATATATATATATATATATATATATTTATATATATATGTGTATATATATATAAAATACACACACACTTTTTTTTTTACATTTTTTCCCCTTTTTGTAAGTAATGCAGTACACCCCCCCACCCTGTGCAGCCTCAGCTAACACACACCCCCCCCCACCCTGTGCAGCCTCAGCTAACACACACACACCCCCTGTGCAGCCTCAGCTAACACCCCCCCACCCTGTGCAGCCTCAGCTGACACCCCCCCACCCCACCCTGTGCAGCCTCAGCTAACACACACACACACCCACCCTGTGCAGCCTCAGCTAACACACACACACACACACACACACACACACACTCTGTGCAGCCTCAGCCAGCAACAGAAAGAAACACACACACCACACACACGAAAACATTCTTCTCACCTGCTGTCAGCGGCATGCAGGCACGTGGACTCGGTGAAGCCTCAGCAGCTACCACACACACACACACACACATTGATTGGCAGGCGGCTGTTATTGCGTTCTGCAGCGAGAACTTCACTGTGCGCGGCAAAGACAAAACTGTAGGCTGAAATAAATAACTGGCAGCTGCGGCCCCTGCACCGGTCGCCATCTTTACCAGGTCCACGGGCCCGCGGGCCGCAAGAAGCCACCTGAAGGGCCGCGTGTTTGAGACCCCTGGTGTAGAGCTTGCTCCACATGCTGGGACCTGGGCTGGCCTCTATCCACAATTGCCTCTTTTGCAACATAGAAGCGGTTATATATACAGGTTACAGGTATGTGTGCTCCATTATGGTTCTGCTTAACTTTATCTAGGAGGCCGCATGGCACATGTGTAAGGGGTGGTCGGACCCCTTACACAGAGGCGCAGTTCCCCCCTGAAGATGCCCCCGCTGGGGTAGCTAAAGATGTTAATGTTTTATGTTTTACAGTATTAATGGGTTCCCCCTAGATGTCAGAGGGGGGCGGCTGTCCCCATAGGAACAGTACAGGAGAGAGGAGGAGCCGGACAGTCTAGGGGGAGGGTGAGAGGTTGCTGTAGGAAAGAAAGTTTTAGTTTTTGAGTTAGTGTTTGCTGGGACGGGGGAGAAGGAGCAACGGGGGCAGAGTGTGGGGCCCATTGTGACAGTTAGCCGGAGAAAGAGAAAAAGGAGAGTGTCCGGATCGGGAACCAGCAGTGTGCAGGTGGGACCCGAAGAAGCTTAGTCGGTGAAGCAGAATTGTGTGGGTCAAGTCTGCAGTAACCAGAGTGTGAGCTGAAGTGAAAGAAACGAGAGTAGCCGGGCAAGGCCCCTGAACAGAGCGAACAGGAACAGTTTTCCCCGGCAGGAATTGTGATTTTACATTGCAAGATTGGTGTACCGAGACTGTTTGAAGACATGTGTAATAAAATGCCTTTTGGTTCAGCTGATACCTGCCTGTGGAGTTTTCCTGAGTCTGACGGCGTGCTACTGCCATCCACACTCTGCCCCACCACACATTCCCCTGTCCCAATAGTGACGGCGAGGCCGGGGGTTGGCCTGATACATGAAGGGGCCACGACTACAACCCCCGAGGCACCCCCGGCACCCCGTTACACATGAAATACAGAATATAGTGTAGGACCCCCCTGTTGAGATTTGCCGTGACGTTGACAGGGGTGGCTCAAAGAATTGATCAATTATTTGCTAAAAATCTCATTTATATTACAGTACAGTTGGAATAAATCTGTGAATTTGCACTTTTTATAAGATGCATGCCATTTTCAGATCGTGCTGGCTCCCCTCTCTCACAGTGATGTCAAAGTACAGGGATAATACACACAGTGAAAAGTACAGGGATAATGCAGTGATGTCACAGTTATAGTGATAGTACCAAGCCATCGGGTTGCTGGTCTTCCTCTTCGGATCCAATGCCTTAATAAAGTCTATGTATTTTCTCACCCTCAGATTAGAGGGACCCTATAAACTGCGCCTTGAACCACTTGTAGTGTTTCGATGTCGGACCTTTTCTAGAAAGTAACTGAGAAACAGAAGGTAAAGCTTGTTTTTGGAGAGAAAAGCTGTTTTAACTATTAATATATTCATTATGTATAACTGAACAGATATAAAGATAAAATATAAGAAATGGTCACATATTGGTACAAAGAACACGAGGAAAGTGACAGCTGGAAATCTATAAATGCTGTGTACACAGTCTGCCACCACATGCAGAAATATGATTACAAAGGCAAAGTGAGGACGTGAAGTGTCTTATCTCCTCATAGTCACAGCCTTCTAGTTTCTATACAGAGACCATAACAAGCCAGGACTTGCAAGAAAGTCAGGTCTTGTCTCACGCCGCATCACTCAGGTCTATGTGGTTGATATTTCCTAACATAGGAAACATTGTACCATACCGATGTATTTTATATGTGACTTCACATTAAACTCATTTTTATATAAATGCCTTGTATTATATCAATGAGTTGTTAACCATAAAAAGACCATGATGTGGTGACTACTAAGCCTTTGTAAACTCATGATTGCTTGCCCTCCCCCCCCCAATTACTATAATGAAGAAGCTTTATAATCAGGGACAGATTTTAGAATAGGACTAGTGATGGGCGAATAGTAACTATTGGGGTTTGGAGTATTCATAAATGAATCCCAAAGTACTATTCCGGTCAGGGGCGTAACTAGAGTTTGATGGGCCCCGGTGCAAAGTTCAGATCTGGGCCCCCCCTCCACATACACCGACACTTTGGGTACGGGATAATGACACTGACACTCGGGGTACAGGATAATGATGTTGACACTTGGCTCTTACCCACAGCACCCAGATTTCCCATGATCTGAAATCCCTCTATCAGCACCCAGCTTTCCTATTTTCTGATATCCATCTTGTCCTCGGCACACTGCTTCCCGATGCTCTGCTATACATCTTTCCCTCAGCACCCAGCTTTCCCATATCAGAGCATGGGAAAGCTGGGTGCTGAGAAATGATGTATAGCAGAGCATGGGAAAGCTGGGTGCTGAGAGATGTATAGCAGAGCATGGGAAAGCTGGGTGCTGAGAGATGTACAGCAGAGCATGGGAAAGCTGGGTGCTGAGGGAAAGCGCCTTTTTCCCTCAGCACAAAACGTTCCCATCCCCTGCTTGTATCTTTGTCCCCCCCTTGTATATAGATCTCCAAATACAATAATGGCCCCTACATAGCCTTCCAAATAGTATAAAGGGTCCCACATAACCCTTCATATATTAGAATACACTTCCATAGTCCTCCATGTATTATAATGCACCCCCATAATCCTCCATGTATAAATTAGCCCTCCAATTATTATAATGAATTTCTCATAGTTCTCCATATATTATAATTCACCCCATAGTTCTCCATATATTATACTGCACCACATAGTCCCCAATGTTTTATAATGCACCCCCATAGTTCATGTATAAAGTAGCCTCCATATATAATAATGCAGCCAGCCTCTCCAGGCCTCCATGTATAATGTAGCAGCCAGCTTCTCCAGGCCTCCATGTATAACAATGCACCCAGCCTCCTTAGGCCTCCATGTATAATGTAGCAGCCAGCTTCTCTAGGCCTCCATGTATAACAATGCACCCAGCCTCCTCAGGCCTCCATGTATAATGTAGCAGCCAGCCTCTCCAGGCCTCCATGTATAACAATGCACCCAGCCTCCTCATGCCTCCATGTATAATATAGCAACCAGCCTCTCCAGGCCTCCATGTATAACAATGCACCCAGCCTCCTCAGGCCTCCATGTATAATGCAGTATCTCCAGGCCTCCATGTATAATGCAGTATCTCCAGGCCTCCATGTATAATACAGCCTCTCCAGGCCTCCATGTATAATAATGCAGCCTCCCCAGGCCTCCATAAAGCAGCCTCTCCAGGCCTCTATATATAATGCAGCCTCCTCAGACCTCCATGTATAAAGCAGCCTCTTCAGGCTTCCATGTATAATAATGCAGCTTCCCCAGAACTGCCTTCCCAAGCCTCTGGCCACCGTTTACTCACTAATTTGTATTAAAAAAAACAAAACAAAAAACAAGTCTTCACCTTCTCTCTTCCTTCCACCGCTGCTGTCCTCACCGCTCTCCTCGATCCCCAGCCGCTGCTCTGTCCTCACCACTTTCCTCTTCCACCGCTGCTCGTCCTCCCCGCTGCTCGTTCTCCTGGTGCTGTGGTGCGGTCGGCGTCCTCCCGTCCTGCACTCTGTGAACTCAGCACAGCAGTCGCGCGGGAGTGACGTCACCGCACAGGGGGAGAATGGTGATGCATAGCACGGCACCGGCCATGCTATGCTTCATCATTACTGTGCGCGGTGATGGGGGAGACGCCGCAGCCGCTGACACCAGGCAGGGGGCCCCGATGCCGCCACTGACACCAGGCTTGGGGGCCCGGTGTTGGCGGCGGCAGCGGGTCAAATAGCGGCCGCGTGGTCTGCGGCAGATCAGCGCAGCTCCTCTTACACTGACAGGAGCTGGCTGCTGATCTACCTGGTGGCCGCCGGGCCCCTAACCTCCCGGGCCCGATCGCGACCGCTGCGACCGCGGTAGTTACGCCACTGATTCCGGTAATAATCACGAATAACGAACCTAATGCAAGTCAATGGGGAACTAGAGCATTTTCCTGGAAAATCTTCATGAAATATGCTCGGGTTCCGAATTGACTTGCATTAAATTTGTCATTCGTGGTGAATGCCGGAACAGTACTTAGAGATCATCTAAGCATTTGTTCCTTGTTGAAATATTTGGGAAAAGCTTGTGGTGTGACACGTTGCCACGTAATCTGACCGATGATGACGGGCAGTATGGATTCTCCCATCAGCTGAGTACACACCTCTATCTGAGGAATGTCCCTTGTTGTCTTCTCTAAGGTCGCTAACATGTGGGGATTTTTATGTCTTCTGTTTGCTTTCTTAGTTTTCGGTTTCCTTTCTTTGCTTTCCTTGTTTGACCACATCACGTAAACACATGAGGTTTCATTACACAACCAGCCATTTAAAAGAATAAGACAAAGGCCACGGAGCGATTTATAGTAAAACAGAACTTAACTCGTGCAATAGACAAATTAGTATCAGCTACATGTTCTTATCATGTCGGGGTTTTCCCACCTTAAAGCACCACTCGTCTCCTGCATTTGTTTTTATTGCACCGCTGGATGGGTGCTTTAAATCTAAGTCCCCTGTCCCTGGCTTATACTCACCTTAAGGCGCCTTTACCTTCTGTCACTGCCACTCTGGTCGGTCTCCTGTGATATGTGACCTGCTGGCTGCTCCAGTGTTTCATGGATCGGCCGAAGGCAGGGCTGCCACTAGGAATTTCAGGGCCCCATACTGGCAAAATTTCGGTTCCCCCTTGAGGCTCCGCCCTAGCTCCGCCTCCACCCAGCCCCGCCTCTGCCCCAGCTCCGCCTCCACCCAGCTCTGCCCCAGCTCTGCCTCTGCCCCAGCTCCGCCTCCACCCCACGAATCTTCCATAGTCTCACCACCACTCTTGGAAAAACTTCACTTCTGCACTATAACCTCACCAATCACACATTAACCATTCACATTGAACATCGTATCACACACACAGCCAGATTTTGCTGTGCGGCACAATACGGCGCTTTGCAGAAAAAACACAACTGGTTGCGTTTTTTCCGCATAGACTTGCATTAGTGCCGTATTGTGCCGCATGGCCTTGCGTTCGGTCCGGTTTTTGCCGGATGCGGCATATTTAGCCCATGCAGCGGCCGGATGGAACGTTGCCTGACACGTTTTTTTGTGAGGCGAAAAAAACGCATCGCGCCGCATCCGGCGCAATTTCCAATGCATGCCTATGGACGCTGGATGCGGCGTCCTGCGGCAAAAAACGAATCCGGCCGCCGCATGTGTTTTTTTGAACTGAGCATGCTCAGTATCCAGCCGCAACCATCAAAAACTGGACGGGCCGCATGTAAAAACTTATGCAAAGGATGCAGTTTTTTCGCCACATTCGTTACATAGGTTTTTGAGCCCGATTGTGCCGCTCAGCAAAAAACGGATGTGTGAAAGCAGCCTGAGGCTACTTTCACAATTGCGTTGGATGGCTTCCGTAGCATTGCGTTGTGTGACGGATGCAACGGATGCGTTGCATATAGTGGCACAACGGATGCTACGGATCGTACAAAACAACGGAAAGCTTTTTTTTTTATATTTTTTTTTTTTATTTTTTTTTCTTCTTTACAGTTTTACCGGCAGCAGACTATTGTGAATGATCAGCTGATCGCTCTCAATAGCCGGCGGCCGGGCGCTCAGCTCAGCGCTCTCACATGCCGGCGGCCGGGCACTCAGCTGAACGTTCGGCCACCGAGAAACAAAATAAAGTTTCTGTGATTTAAAAAAAAAAAAAAGCATGCGCAGTGAAAAATAAAGGTTTCCGACGCTCAAAAACCGTTACATGCAGCGTTCCTTCCGCCCGACGCAGCATCAAAATAACGACGCTGCGTCGTCCAGCGGATGCAACACTGACACTTGTGTTACAGTGCGTTGTCCATACAAGCCTATGGAGAATAGCGCAGTGTGTTAACGGACTGCGCTATTCTCCATAGTGACGGACCCCGCTGAACGCAAGTGTGAAAGTACCCTGAGGCTGCGGTCACTCGGCACAGAGCTGTGGACGGCCTCCGCTCACTGCCGGCAGGAGGCCACTGCTTGTGCCGTCTGTCTCACACTGACGACACGTCGACACAACCGGCTGCTTCCCCATTTGCCCATTTTCCCCAGGGTCCCCACGGCCTTTGGGCCTTGTCTTACCGCCGTGTAGCCTGCTGCCTGCCGCCAGGACTTGGATTTGCCGCCTTCCGGCTTTGAATCCTGATAGTGTGTGGCTGTGTGAGTCACCATCAGGATGTGAGGACTGCGCCTGCGCATCAGCTGACGTCAGCACGCCTCCTCAATCTGATAGGCTCACACTGCAGGCCTGGGCCAGCCCAGCAAAACGTACCGTGACAACGTGTCCACGCCCCCTGCGCGGCCCAGTGAGCAAAAGAATGAAAGGGGAGGGTCGTGGGCAGTCAGCTCAGAGTCTCCAGGCCAGACACGTCACACGTCATTTCGTAGGGCTGGCCCAGCTGTGCAGTGAGTAGTGAGCTGAGCAGGAGGGGGGGCCTGGAGGACGGACACGCTGACTGCCCGGGCCCCTCCCCTTTCATCCTCTGATGACCGGCCGGGCCCCAGGAAGGGGCAGGGGGCGTGGTGGACGTTGACAAATGTAGTGTGACGTGTCAACGTGCACGCCCCCTGCCCCTGGGGCCCGCCTGGTGATCAGAGGAATGAAAGGGGAGGGGCCTGTCAGCGTCTCCAGGCCAGACACACGTCACACTACATTTTGCAGGGCTGGCCGGCCTTGCAATGAACAGTGAGCTGAGCAGGAGGGGGGGCCCGGACGGACACGCCGACTGCCCGGGCCCCTCCCCTTTCATCCTCTGATCACCCGGGCCCCAGGAAGGGGCAGGGGGCGTGGACGTTGACAAATGTAGTGTGACGTGTCAAAGTGCACGCCCCCTGCCCCTGGGCCCGCCCGGTGATCAGAGGAATGAAAGGGGAGGGGCCTGTCAGCGTGTCCGGGCCCCCCTCCTGCCTGCTGCTCACCGGGCCCCCTACAGGAGTTCCACCAGTAATGCCCTCATGGCGGCCCTGGCCGAAGGACACAACTCAATACAAGTCTAGGAGAGCCTTGTTCTGGCTCTCCTAGACTTGCATTGGGAGCTTTTAACCGTCACTTCTGACTTCCAGCCAGTCAGAAGTTATAGTCACTAGATGGCGTTACAGGACCAGAGTGACGCTGAAAAAAGGTGAAGCCACCAGAGGGTGAATATAACAGGGACAGGGAACTTAGATTTAAAGGGTTATTCCCATCTCCAAGATCCTATCCCAATATGTAGTAGGTGTAGTAGTAGTAATAATAATAATAATAATATTAGTAAATACCTCTAATTAGAAAGGTAGTATAGTGCTCCTGATATAGCCACGTCTCTTACCTCATGTTCAGAACATTGTAGCTTAGGTATCTGTGACGCCCTGGGCAAGCCAGGGGTCACAGGTCATAACACCACCACACCCTACACCCCAGTTAGGAACACCAAGGCTACCAAAAATCCTTGTTGCCTTCCTCCAGGGGCTGATGTTCACACCAGGGGGTGGGCCAGGTGGTTGGCTCCGCCCACCGAGGAGTTCACAGCCCTGGAGGCGGGAGGAACCAGGCAGTCCAGTTTAGGAAGTGAAAGTAGAAGGAAGTGAAGTGGTAGAGGAGCTGAAGAAAAAGAGTAAAAAGTGACAGTTAAGGAAGCCTGAAGTTGGTCCGGGTGTGTGCCCCGGACTGTGACAGCAAGGTCAGCAGACGGCGGTGATTGTCCGCAGGGGGACTGCTCGGAGGTTGCTGGAAGGACCGCGGATGGGTGGTGACCCGGCGGTCTGGAGCAGTATACGAAGAACAGTCAGCACCAGGGCAGGGGCCTTTCGGATCCCGGCAAGGCTAGGAGTCGCCATAATTTGCCAAATCCGTCAGTGAAGGGGACGTCTGTCTCCTAACAACCAAGTCCCGATTGAAGGCAACAGTCCAACCGTAACGGAGAGACACCGCCACCGCCAGGGCACCAGTTTCTCAGGGCCAGCGCCTGCGGGCAAAGTAGGGCTCCTCCGGCCCATATCCAAGCCGGGGAGCGGGTTACCGGTGGGAACCCATCGCAACCATCATCATCTTAGGTGCAGGGAAAAGAGACCGTCACCGCCAACTACTGGGGAAAGCAAGTGCAGCCGTCCGTGGGAACCGTCTTTCCAGCCGTGTGTTTTACCGAGAACTGTGTCATCGTCTCAGGCTGAGTGAGTACCACAGTGCCGCAAGGCACAGCGCTGCCCCCGCGTCCCTGCGCCCACCAAGCCCTGCATCTTCCACCTCATCACTGGGCCCCGGGACAACCAACCCCCTACCCACGGAGGGGAGAACTAACATCAAGCTGCTCCATACCATCACTCCCGGGATCCCCAGTCAGAGCAGCGGTGGTGTACATTCAATCACCACAACTGTGGGTGGCGTCACTGACAATAAACAATCCCCACACCCAAAAACCCCCTTTCACTCACGGGCGAGGAGCGTCGCTAGAGTCCCCGGGATCCGGCCCATCGCTCGAGCCACCGAGCAGCAGCAGGCCGCAGCAGCAGCGGCAGCCGGACCCGAGCAGTGGGAGAGCGCGGCGTCCCCTCCTCCGCCCGCGACAACTTGGCGTCATGAACAGGATCTTACCGCTCTGCCGTTGGGTAGAGGTGCGCCTTGTGACCGCCGGAGGTATCCGGCTGAAAAATTTCAGAAGTCGCCATCTTTGGCGCGAAAAGTTCCCGCTCGAGCGTCTTCTCGAGTAGCAGAGGCGCGAAGGCCAAAACCCCGCCCCAATAGAGGAGGGGCCGGAAAGAAGCTAAGGGGGACGCGATGGCGGCTGGCTGCATGTGAACACAGCTATAAAAGCAGAGACGCCAGGACTCTGCAGCAATACCGGGTTACTGGAAGGCACGATTGCCAAGATGTACAACCCAACTCCCAACGAGGAAGCCCCCGCGCCAGGCACGGCGACGTGGTTGAGGGACCGGACCGTCCCGCTGAGTAACAGTCTGCAGGCCCACATGCAACTCCTCCTGAAGGAGTGGGAGACCGACATGGTGGCAGCTATGCGGAGACGCGAGGTGGAAGAGGATTTGGAGGAGCGGGTAAGAGACCCACGCCCCTGTATTCCCGAGGGATCGACCATTGAAGCTGAGGGGCCCGGCCTGCCTCCGCTCACCCTGCCTCTCGCCCCGCTATCCGCTTTAGCTGCTGCCGCCCCACCACTAGGCCCGCTACCTGCCCAACTGGTAGCGATACCCTGCCAATCCGCCCCGGCGGACCAACCGGCTGCAGACACTCAGGACGTTCCCGAATCGTTCCTGGGGGAACCGCTGGAACCGCGGCCCTGTAATGAAAATGTGCCAGAAGCCCCGGCAGTGATTGTGCCAGACCCCGAGCCCGGGACCGTGGCATGGATGAAAGCCCGGGTGATTCAATTCCACCAACGTCAGCAGGATCAGATCTTCAGGATGATGGAGCAGTGGACCAATGAGGTGGAGATGCTGATTGCAACTGCCCCGATGTACGGAAGGGGAATGGATGTAGCAGAACAGACTGGTGACCCACGTCCCTATGTCCTACCAGGACCGGCCGCTGCGGCTGAGGGGCCCGGCCTAGTCTCGACCTATGCATCATCCTTGCCGTTACTTCTGGGGCGCCTCAGTGTAATCTCGCCTGACCTACTGCCCCGTGCTGCTGCAGAGGGATCTGATGTGCTGGATGCTGGAGGCCAGGAGGCTGCGGCAGCTGGCGGCAACCCGCCTGGCGCAGGAACAAGAGATGATGACTCCGGCCCCAGCCCCGGGTCCGCTGCTGAGTTTGAAGAGGCAAGTGAGCGTTCCCGCTATGTAGGGGACCCTGTGGTTTTCCATACCCCGCGTACCGGTGGAAATGGGTACCGGGTACCCCTGTCACAGCAGGCATGTCAGTGCATGTTTGATATGCTTGTGGCAGAGGATGGGTCCGCCTCAGCAGAAGAATCTGAGTAAAGGCAGCGGAGGCCCGCTGCAGTAGTCCCCGTTGGGACCACCAGTGAGTTTTGTTTGTTTGGAAAAGTTCTACAGATGATGATAAGCAAAAATGATAACCGAACAGTTACCAGATTGTCTGACCGTGATTGAGAAAACCGGCCGTTGCCGGCACCGTTGTCCCCGTGGGGACCGTTTAAAACGTTTTGCATGGAGAACTTTCCATGGACAAGCCCGTGAACTTGCAGGGCAACCACAAACATTAGTGGCATGTAAATAAGTTGTTTTACCGTTACCGTTTCCGCAGTTGCCGCCTCCGGAGAGGCAGGTTGGAGGGAGGGCCCTCAGCAGAGCAGGCTGGGGTCCAGCCACCACAGGAACCGGTGGCTACCCTCTGGAGGAGAAGGACAGATCCCGCTCGGGTGACTTGGTGCAGGACTGGGGTCAAGGGGTGCTGCCTGGGCTTTAGGGGCAGCATCAGGGCCAGGTTGCTTGGGTGGGAGAGAGCGGAGACCGTAACCGTAAACCGTTTGCAACGTTTAAGTACCGAACCTCCCGATGTGGGATGATGTTATAATTTGTATTATGTTTACCGTTTTACCTTATATATTTTTCAGAAAATAAAACCGGTGTTGGACGGGCAGCCCGCGGACGGTCTGCATTTTGCTAAGGGGGAATGTGACGCCCTGGGCAAGCCAGGGGTCACAGGTCATAACACCACCACACCCTACACCCCAGTTAGGAACACCAAGGCTACCAAAAATCCTTGTTGCCTTCCTCCAGGGGCTGATGTTCACACCAGGGGGTGGGCCAGGCGGTTTGCTCCGCCCACCGAGGAGTTCACAGCCCTGGAGGCAGGAGGAACCAGGCAGTCCAGTTTAGGAAGTGAAAGTAGAAGGAATTGAAGTGGTAGAGGAGCTGGACAAAAAGAGTAAAAAGTGACAGTTAAGGAAGCCTGAAGTTGGTCCGGGTGTGTGCCCCGGACTGTGACAGCAAGGTCAGCAGACGGCGGTGATTGTCCGCAGGGGAACTGCTCGGAGGTTGCTGGAAGGACCGCGGACGGGTGGTGACCCGGCGGTCTGGAGCAGTATACGAAGAACAGTCAGCACCAGGGCAGGGGCCTTTCGGATCCCGGCAAGGCTAGGAGTCGCCATAATTTGCCAAATCCGTCAGTGAAGGGGACGTCTGTCTCCTAACAACCAAGTCCCGATTGAAGGCAACAGTCCAACCGTAACGGAGAGACACCGCCACCGCCAGGGCACCAGTTTCTCAGGGCCAGCGCCTGTGGGCAAAGTAGGGCTCCTCCGGCCCATATCCAAGCCGGGGAGCGGGTTACCGGTGGGAACCCATCGCAACCATCATCATCTTAGGTGCAGGGAAAAGGGACCGTCACCGCCAACTACTGGGGAAAGCAAGTGCAGCCGTCCGTGGGAACCGTCTTTCCAGCCGTGTGTTTTACCGAGAACTGTGTCATCGTCTCAGGCTGAGTGAGTACCACAGTGCCGCAAGGCACAGCGCTGCCCCCACGTCCCTGCGCCCACCAAGCCCTGCATCTCCCACCTCATCACTGGGCCCCGGGACAACAAACCCCCTACCCACAGAGGGGAGAACTAACATAAAGCTGCTCCATACCATCACTCCCGGGATCCCCAGTCAGAGCAGCGGTGGTGTACATTCAATCACCACAACCGTGGGTGGCGTCACGGACAATAAACAATCCCCACACCCAAAAACCCCCTTTCACTCACGGGCGAGGAGCGTCGCTAGAGTCCCCGGGATCCGGCCCATCGCTCGAGCCACCGAGCAGCAGCAGGCCGCAGCAGCAGCGGCAGCCGGACCCGAGCAGTGGGAGAGCGCGGCGTCCCCTCCTCCGCCCGCGACATATCCATGGTTACCACCACAAGCAACTACCTGACTGTCACTATATGAGTAGACATACTGTAACTGTGTCGCCCAGTGAATGGGGTGCTCAGTCCCAGGCAGTGTTTTTAGCTGGGGAATGTCACTTTGGTGGCCATTGCCCGGTCCTGAGCCCTAGGTGCTTTTTAATGGGGAGTATTTACAGGGGAGAATAAAGTCATTTGTGTGACGCCACCTGCGGGTGGCGGTTAATGTTGTGGAAGCGCTGCTGCTGAAGTGGGTACTCCCAGGGCTGGTGGTACTGGCAGCTGAGGTGGTAGGCTCTCCGCAGGTAGGGCTGAGCCTGGGAGATGTATGATGGAGTAAAAAGGGAGACCGCACCGTGGATTGTATACAACAGTCTCTACTCACTCCGGACCCTTGGATGGCTGGTTCAGGTCCCTGGATAGCCAGTGCCAGTTGATGACTCGGTTACTCTGTCCCTGGCACTCTGTGTGGTTGGGTCCCCGTAGCATGGAGCATTTGGGGCCTGACTGTCCCTTTGCAGTAGCAGTCTCCTTCTCCGTACTGAGGGCAGTGTTGACCCTGTAGGGAGGTAAGTGTTCGAACCCTGATCCTTGCTTTACTGCGGATGCCCCCGGATTTGTGGGTCAGTGAGGTCCATGCAGGTCCCCTCACTGTGTAGGTATTTGCCAGGCCATCTGAAACTGTCGCCTGACCTAGGGCCCTGTGCCCCGTGCGTGCTCTGGTCCCAGCGGTACTCTGGTGTATCTGCCCTGGAGACCTCTCTCCTGTGCCCCCAGGTCACCGTTACACGACCCAGCTCTCATGCACGTCCGTGCACTTCACTGTGCACTACTCGACTCTCTAGACTGATTGACTCTTACTGACTGCCGTCCCCTCCCATCAGGCTGTCTAGTTCCCTAGCCAGGCTCTGCCCAATAGGTGGCCCTCCCCTTGTCTGACTAGGCAGTGCCCCCCTGGTGTGGAGTGACAACTAGGATTTTGGTGTGTGTGGGTGTTTCTGGCACTGGTGTTCCAGGTCCCATGGGGTAGGTTCTGCATCCCCGTGAGGATGCAGTTCCCTGTAGTGCCCTGAGTTGCTCAGGGGCGCTACATAACCATGGATACCTAAGCTAAAATGTCCAACACATGAGGTAAGAGACTTAACTGTATCAGGAGCATATTGGGATAGGATCTTGGAGATGGGAATACCCCTTTAAGCTTCACTTCAGTGCTGAATGACAAACAAAAACTGGAGTGGTGCTTTAACAATCAATGGAATATTGCTAGCATATTCCATAAATTTCTGGTTGGTGTGGTCCAATTTTTGTGGCCCTCCACATATCAGAATAATGTGCTGTGACATGTGATCTATCTATCTATCTATCTCTATCTATCTATCTATCTATCTATCTATCACATACAGTGCCTTGCGAAAGTATTCGTCTCTCTTGAATTTTTCATCCTTTTCCCACATTTCAGGCTTCAAACATAAAGATAAAAATTTTAATGTTAGGGAGAAGAATCAACAAGTGGGACACAATTGTGAAGTTGAACGAAATTTATTGCTTATTTTAAACTTTTATAAAAAATAAATAACCGAAAATTGGGGCGTGCAATATTATTCGGCCCCTTTTAAGTTAATACTTTGTAGCGCCACCTTTTGCTGCGATTACAGCACAAGTCGCTTGGGGTATGTGTCTATCAGTTTTGCACATCGAGAGACTGAAATTTTTGCCCATTCTTCCTTTGCAAATAGCTGGAGCTGAGTGAGGTTGGATGGAGAGCGTTTGTGAACAGCAGTTTTCAGCTCTTTCCACAGATTGTCGATTGGATTCAGGTCTGGACTGTGATTTGGCCATTCTAACACCTGGATGCGTTTATTTGTGAACCATTCCATTGTAGATTTTGCTTTATGTTTCGGATCATTGTCTTGCTGGAAGACAAATCTCCGTCCCAGTCTCAGATCTTTTGCAGACTCCAACAGGTTTTCTTCAAGAATGGTCCTGTATTTCTCTTCTTCCATCTTCACATCAATTTTAACCATCTTTCCTGTCCCTGCTAAAGAAAAGCAGGTCCAAACCGTGATGCTGCTACCACAATGTTTGACAGTGGGGATGGTGTGTTCAGGGTGATGAGCTGTGTTGCTTTTACGCCAAACATCGTTTGGCATTGTGACCAAATAGTTCAATTTTGGTTTCATCTGACCACAGCACCTTCTTCCACATGTTTGGTTTCTCCCAGGTGGCTTGTGGCAAACGTTAAGCAAAACTTTTTATGGATATCTCTGAGAAATGGCTTTCTCCTTGCCACTCTTCCATATGGCCAGATTTGTGCAGTGTACGACTAATTGTTGTCCTATGGACAGACTCTCCCACCTCAGCTGTAGATCTCTGCAGTTCATCCAGAGTGATCATGGGCCTCTTGGCTGTATCTCTGATCAGTCTTCTACTTGTTTGAGATGAAAGTTTGGATGGACAGCTGGGTCTTGGTAGATTTGCAGTGGTATGATACTCCTTCCATGTCAATATGATCGCTTGCACAATGCTCCTTGGGATGTTTAAAGTTTTAGAAATCTTTTTGTAACCAAATCTGGCTTTAAACTTCTCCACAACAGTATCACGGACCTGCCTGTTGTGTTCCTTGGTCTTCATGATGCTCTCTGTGCTTTAAACAGAACAAGACAAAACAATCACTGATCTCGGGGAGACCAGCTAGAGAAAAAACTGTCGGCAGCCAGCGAGGGCGCTCAAGACAGTGAAATCCTAGGTACATTACCCCCTGGGAAATATGCAAATCAAAAAAGTCAGTGGAGCCTCTGTTAGGAGTCTCAACACAGAAACCAGACAGATATCCCTCCGGGAAGGACCCAGCCAAGGGGTGGCTCTTTTTAGGAGACCACCATAACCACCATATTAAGTGGCCCTTTTAGTCAATATCCAACTTTTGGACAAGTTTAAAGATATGACAAGGGAAATACCAAGGCCAGGTATCCATCCACAGACAGCTGTTTCGGGGTATTGCCCCTCATCAGTGTGGAGTAGGATTCTGGCCAGGTGGGAGCAATGCCTAGTAGACCAACAAGACAAAACAATCACTGATCTCGGGGATGGATACCTGGCCTTGGTATTTCCCTTGTCATATCTTTAAATTTGTCCAAAAGTTGGATATTGACTAAAAGGGCCACTTAATATGGTGGTTATGGTGGTCTCCTAAAAAGAGCCACCCCTTGGCTGGGTCCTTCCCGGAGGGATATCTGTCTGGTTTCTGTGTTGAGACTCCTAACAGAGGCTCCACTGACTTTTTTGATTTGCATATTTCCCAGGGGGTAATGTACCTAGGATTTCACTGTCTTGAGCGCCCTCGCTGGCTGCCGGCAGTCTCGCCGGGATCAGTGATTGTTTTGTCTTGTTGGTCTACTGGATATCTGGCTGGTTTCTGTGTTGAGACTCCTAACAGAGGCTCCACTGACGTTTTTGACTTTAAACAGAACACTGAGACTATCACAGAGCAGGTGCATTTATATGGAGACTTGATTACACACAGGTGGCTTATATTTATCATCATCAGTCATTTAGGACAACATTGGATCATTCAGAGATCCTCAATGAACTTCTGGAGTGAGTTTGTTGCACTGAAAGTAAAGGGGATGAATAATATTGCACGCCCCAATTTTCAGTTATTTATTTTTTAAAAAAGTTTAAAATAAGCAATAAATTTCGTTCAACTTCACAATTGTGTCCCACTTGTTGTTAATTATTCACCATAACATTAAAATTTGTATCTTTATGTTTAAAGCCTGAAATGTGGGAAAAGGTTGAAAAATTCAAGGGGGCCAAATACTTTCACAATGTTTTATGTTTTGTTGGGTTTTTTTTTTAATACTACAGAAAAGCTTTGATTCTGCTTTTAAAAATGGAACAGCATTTTCTTTTTACCTGCGTTTTTTTCAGGCTACACATAGAAGCCTATAGAAAAAAAAAAAGCACCAAAACTGCAGTTCAGCAGCGTATTTAGACGCACCGAAGCCAGAGATTTCATGAAATCACTACCACTTTGCTTGGACATTGAGGTCGTGTTCACATGTGGTGTAAATGCTGCGTTTTATCTGCTGCATTTTTTGCACAGAAATTCAGCAGTGTTTAACTGTCCAAGCAAAGAAGATGTGATTTCATGAAAACTTCACCCACTGTGCATCTGAAGACGACACTGAACTTTTTTTTTTTTTAAATGTGGTGCCCAGAACTGGACACGATATTCCACATGAGGTCTGATCAAAGAGGAGCAGAGGGGATAAATTACTTCACGTTACCTAGACTCTATACTTCTCTTAATACATCCGAGAACTGTGTTTGCCTTTTTTTGCTGCTGCATTACATTGTTGGCTCTTGTGCAGTCTGTGAATATTAGTATACCCAAGTCTTTTTCACACATGCTGTTGCTTAGTTCTATTCCTCATATTCTGATAAATACTTTTTAACAACCACACCACCATGTTATTTGTGATGTTAATCCAATTGAGGAAAGGTGTGGAAATTGTAGAGACACCAGACAAATCGCATCAACCATGCACAACAAGAAGAAAAGAAAAAACGCCATCAACCATCATCATCGAATTTTATAATGTTTTTATTAGTGATAATTTAGGTGCAAGGTAGAAAAGAGAGGAGCGTACAAAAGGGTGCACACCCTGGCGGTGCCTAAACAGTTAATAATATACAAGGGAAGATGGCAGCAAACATAGATCATGAATATTGTCCACAATACAATTCTTACTTTAAGGGTAAAATCCCATACACTAATATTCAAAATTAATTACCTAAATACATTTTACTACCAATGTCCCTTGAACTGATATAATGGTCAGTACCCCAATCTATGCTAACCCATAAAATACGGTGCATAGAGATATCAACAACATTATAAGGGCTTACAAGTAGCAGGCACACCGCACACACCAGGATGGCGCCCACCCGACGGACGTTCGTTCGGCGACTGCCTGCGTCGGAAGACGACACTGAACTTTTTTTTTTTTTAAATGTAGTGCCCAGCACTGGACACAATATTCCACATGATGTCTGACCAATGAGGAGCAGAGGGGATAAATTACTTCACATTACCTAGACTCTATACTTCTCTTAATACATCCAAGAACTGTGTTTGCCTTTTTTTGCTGCTGCATCACACTGTTGACTCTTGTGCAGTCTGTGACCTATTAGTATACCCGTCTTTCTCACACGTACTGTTGCTTATTTCTATTCCTCATATTCTGTAGATGTTATTTTTGTTTTTCTTGCCCAGATGTAGAATGTTGCATTTCTTACTGTTAAATTCCATTCTATTAGTCACTCTCAATTGTTCCAGTTTATCTACATCCTTCTGAATCATTTCTCTGTCTTCTCTAGTGTTAGGTATCCCTCCTAGCTTTGCATCATCTTCAAATGTTATTACTGTAGTTTACCTGCACTTCCCTTATTTAGATCATTTATAAAAATACTGAACAACCCTGGGGCCAAGGCAGAGCTTTGTGTTACCCCATTTGAAATACTCTTCTAATTGGATGTGCAGCCATTAATTACCACTATTTGAGTACAATCACTGAGCCAATTATGAATCTACCTTGTCAATGGTGGTCATTTTTTCAATGAGGATAGTATGAGATACTTTGTCAAATGCTTTGCTGAAGTTGAAATATACTATATCTGTCTAATTTCCCTGATCCACCCAGTCAGTGATTGCATAATAGAAGAAAATTAGATTAGTCTGGGATAACTTGTTTGCTACAAACCCTAGCTCTGGATAATTACTCTTTTCTTATCCAAGTGCTTATATACATGCTGTTTAATATTTTGTTCAAAGATTTTCATGGTATAAAAGTAAGGCTCACTGGCCTGTAATTTTCTGGCTCCATCTTCTTTCCTTTTTTGAAGATAGGGACAACATTTGCCCTTCTCCAATCTTCTTGGACTTCTCCTGTTCTACATGTATTTTCAAAGATTTTGGCTAGCAGTTCTGCAATTTCCTATGCTATCTCATTCAATACCCTAGGGTATAATTCATCTAGACCAGGAGATTTCAATTCATTTAAAGCAAGGGTGGGGAATCTTTCTTCTGCCGGGGGCCATTTCGAAATTTGTACCAACCTTCGGGGGCCACACAAAATTATCAACTTGAAAATTACCCTGCTATATTTGGTCAAACAAATAATTAACTCACCTCTAGTGTGGTGGCCGGAGCTACTTCTCCTTGGTGCGGCTGTGATGTTAGGTGATATTGATCATGTTGCTTCTCACAGCTGCTTTTCCAGGTTTGTCTCAGTCTGGAGCACAATCAACTCTTTGTGATAAGTTTTGTAACTCACACACATCACATAGGAGACACCGGTACTGCTGTATATACATCAATAGGAGTCTCTGGGACTACTTTGTATACATCACATAGGAGATGCTTGGACTGCTGTATATACATCACAAGCTGCGAACATATACAGTGTGTCCACCCATATCCTGTCCACCGCCATTAACTTAAGAATGGCGGCAGCTATAGGCATAGAAGTGGTGTCTAGCTATAGTAAAGTAGCCATGCGCTACGCAATGAAACCACTTATAGCACCAACTGGTGGACAACAACGGAGTTAGCATTTTTATCTCGAAAACGGAACAAGATAGAGAAAAAAAGTGAATTAAAAAAATTGTAGGGCATCATCAATTGTCGTCATTGGGTATGGTGGCTGCGTGGAGTGGCCTCCACGCTCATCTGACCTGACCCTATTGGACTTCTTTCTGTGAGGTCACATCAAACAGCAGGTGTATGCGACCCCTCCATCAACATTGCAGGATCTACGACGACGTATCACAGATGCTTGTGCAAACGTGTCACCTACTATATTGCACAACGTGCAGTAAGATACAGTATGCTGTCCAGAGTCCAGATGTGCATTGCCGCTGACGGTGGCCACTTTGAGCATCAAAGCTAAAAGAGCACCATATGCGTGACCAGCATTCAATGTTTTTGGGATGGGGGGGGTTATGGGTTTCATATCATAGCATTTCTGTATGCAAGCTGTCGATTCGTATTGAATTGATGCCCTACAATTTTTTAATTCACTTTTTTTCTGTATCTCGTTCCGTTTTCGAGATAAAAATGCTAACTCTGTTGTTTTCCACCAGGTGGCGCTATAGGTGGTTTCTTTGCATAGAGCATGGATACTTTACTATACCTAGACACCACTTCTATTCCTATAGCTGCCGCCGTTCTCAAGTTAATGGCAGTGGACAGGATATGGGTGGACACACTGTATACATCACAGGAGATGCTGGAGGCATATATACATTCCAGGAGAGATTGGAAGCATATACATCACAGGAGATGCTGGCGACATATGCATCCCAGGAGTGGCTGGGGCTTATACATCATAGGAGTGGTTGGAGTTTATACATCACAGGAGAGGCTAGGGCATCTATACATCACTGGAGAGGCTGGAGGTATATACATTACAGGAGGGGCTGGAGCATATCCATCACAGGAGGGACTTTGGGCTTATACATCACAGGAAATGCTGGGGGCATATACATCGCAGGAGGGGCTGGGGGCATATACATCGCAGGAGGGGCTGGGGGCATATACATCACAGGAGACGATAGGGCATATACATCACAGGAAACACTGCGGGCATACACACCACAGGAGGGGCTGGAGCTTATACATCACAGGATGGACTGGGGCTTATACATCACATGAGGGGCTGGAGCATCTAAACATTACAGGAGATGCTGGGGCATCTATACATCACTGGAGAGGCTGGGAGCACATACATCACATGAGGATCTATGGAATATACATCACAGGAGGGACTGGGGCATACACATCACAGGAGACGCCAGGGCACAGACATCATTGTGGGGCATAGACATTACTGAGAGGCATAGACATCACTGAAGGGTGTATACATCAGTGGAAGGCACAGACATGGCTGTGGGGCACAGACATCACTGGGGTGACACAGATATCATTGGGGGTACACAGACAGCAGTGGGAGGGCACAGATAGCATTGGGGGATCACAGATTTCACAGGAGGGCACTGACATCACTGAGGGGCACAGTCAGCAATGGGGGTACACAGCATTGGGGCACACAGAACTGGGGGGCACAGACAGCACTGGGAGGACACACAGCATTGGGAGGCACACAAAAATTTAGGGGGCATACAGCATTGGGGGCATGCAACATTGGGGGCACACAAGCTTTGTGAAGCACACAGCATTGAGGGGTCACACATCACTGGGGGCGCACACAGCATGGGGGGATGTACAGTACTGAGGACGGTGGGGTTGCAACTTCTCATCTTCTGCAGTACGGGAGAGCATCATGTGCGTCCCTGCCTATAAAGTAGTGGCCAGTAGGCTGAGAATCTGCCCAGGGGCTGCCAAAACGGTCAGCAGTCCACGAGCTAGAGGATACCCACCCCTGATTTAAAAGGAACCTGTCACCAGATGTTTCCTTTATAAACTTTGCTTCGTGTGGCTGACGCATTATACATCATACACAGCGCCCTCCATTGCACACTTCTCTCTGCCCTGCCGAGGGCAGAGCAAAGTATTGTGGCTGGTCTTTGACCTTTCCTCGCACCTATGCATTACAATGATATAGAACGCATCATCCACAGAAAGGAGGGAAGGAAGATAGCGATTGCAAGCAAAGAGGAGGCACTGGATCAAGACCAGTGATGCCTGGTGGACTGGACTGCCCGTAGGTGAGTATAATAAAAGGTTTTTTTAAGTTATACAAAGCAGCTTGAGGACTTATATACAGTATTCTGGAATGCAGTATATAAGAGCTCACTGATGGTGGCCGCAATTTATCTGGGAAAAACCTGGTGACAGGTTCCCTTTAAGTTAGCTCACCTTTACTTGTTCCCTCACCATCTCTCTGTTTAAAGTGTGGATTTTTTTATTCCTTTGATAATACAGATAGATCACTTAATGTTACATTTGCTTCCTTAGAGTATACAGATGCAAAATAGGCATTTAAACATTCGGCCTTCTCAATACCATTTTTGACCACTTCGCCCTTTTCACCCTGTAAAAATCCTATAGAGTCTTTGACTTTTCTTTTGCTTTTTACATACCCCCAAATCCTTTCTATTGCTTTTGGTCTCCCTTGCAAGCCGCACTTCATTACTGGCTTTAGCTCTTCTAAGGGCTAAGCCACACGGCGAGAAAAACCGTGCGAGTGGAGTGCGGTAAAACATCGCATTCCCCTCGGACCAATTCTAGCCTGTGTGTCAGCACACATGAGCGATTATTTTCTCAGCCCTAATCGGACCGAGAAAACAATCGCAGCATGCTGCGATTGTAAGCTGAGTCTCTTTCTCTCGCACCCATTCAAGTGAATGGGGCGAGAGAAAAATCGCACTGCACTCGCGGTACACCGGTGTACTGCCAGTGCAGTGCGAGAATGGCAATAGCCGGCTACGCAGTAGAGAGGCAGAGAAATCCCTCCCTCCCCTCCTGAGTGCCGGCCCGCCCCCCGCAGCTGAGGTCTGCTCGCACGAACGGACCTCAGTTGCAAGGACACAGGCATGACACTCGGCTCTGCTGTACTGCCAGCACGAGCCGAGTGTCATGCAAGTGGATCGCAGTAGTGCCCCTGTGGCCCCAGCCTAACGCTTGCCCTGCGGGTTCTGCAGACTGCATCGTATTCTTCTCTAGATATGCCCCCTCTTCAATTTGATAAACACTTGCTAAAAAGGTAAAAAAAAGTATAAAAGTTCTGTGTTTATCTATCCTGGTCTCTTTAAATGTTTCCAGTTCTTCCTTCTTATAGTTTGTCCAGCTTTCTTTTCTTCAAAAGTTGGGATGTATGTGTACCGCCCCGTGCTCGGCAGCTGAGCCACTCGCATCTGGATCTTCAGTGGGTGGCTTTGGGAACTTAGGTGTACGGCCGGAGCCGTGCTTAAGTTCGTGACACCACCCACGGGTTGTGGTGAAGGTCGACACCACCGCTGCAGTTACGGGGCACCCGAGGGAAATGTTGCGCAGCAAGTTGTTAACCCCTCCGTTGGTAGGGATGGTAGCCCCGGGACCCGTTGGGGGAGTTTTGGTGGTGCAGGGAGATGGGCGGCCGGAGGGCACTGATGTACTCACTATTAATAAACACACACGAGTCTCTGGTAAACCAAGGTGATGGTGGCCGGTTCCCGCAGCCGGCTGCAGTCTGGTCCCCCACCCGTTTGGTGGACTCCGTCTTTCTCCCGCACCTGTTTTCTGATGGTGGACTACCTGCGCTTGCAACTACAGGAGTCCGCTCCCCGGCTTGTGGTCGCCTAAAGAGCCCTTTGCCCACAGACGCTGGCTCGTGGGGTCTCTCTGCCGTGGCGGTGACTTTCTATCCCCCTCGTTAGGCTGTTGTCTTCAGTCGGGAATTTGGGTGGGACAGAGCCTATAGTCCTGGCCGCAATCAGTTAATTAGCTAGCCCACAGTAGCTTCTGGACCTAGCTTCAGGGTCTGAGTACCCCCCTTTGTGCTCCAATTTCCCAGTCGGTTCCCCGGGTCTTTACCGGCGGGCCACTACCCTGTCCCAGTCCAATGCGTTTCCACCAAGCCGTCTTCCCGGCTCCTGCAGACAGAGGCTTCCATATGCCTCCTAGCCAGAGGTGCCCGGGCTCCTACCCTGGCACCTGTCAGTCTGCTACAGGCCTGTCACACAGGCCTGACCTCCTCCACTGAACTCTCAAACTGAACTACTGTCTTTTCCTGCCTCAGGCCACCCGAACTCCTCAGTGGGCATGTCCAACTGTCTGGCTCTGCCCCCTGGTGTGTCCAAGCACTGAGGGGGGTGACTAGGGTTTAAATAGTTTGGCTGCTGTCACCTTGTTAGGGAACGGTGTAGTGCGGGGCCCTATCTGTGACTACCTGGCCCGGCCAGGGCATCACATATGCAGTATGGGGCTAAGAGGAGGAGTCAGTCAAAGACCCAGAGTTTTCACCCTTAGGCTTGAAGTGAGGCGCCAGGGGCGCCTCTGGCTGTGTAGTCGTGGCATCAGTGGATTCAAGGCACCCCCCTGGCTCCATCACTCCTTCAATGTTGGGGACTGACTTGGTGGGGCAGAGTGTGGTCGTGTTGTCGTCGATAGTGGCACAAATAGTCTTCAGGCCAGATGTGATGCAAATAAAAGACATATTTATTAACACACTTGACACACGCAGTTCCGGCTTCTTGCAGACAGGTAAAACTTCCTGGGCTGGGGGACAACCTGCCCTGACAAATCCTCCCGTGGGGCTGTGCCCTGATTACTCCGCTTCACCGGGCTCCCACACACACGGTTACACACACCCCGGACCCACACCGGTTGCTTCACTCACGAGGATTCATCCACTCCTGTTCTCTCCGGCGTCCCCTTTTCATTCAGCCCCCACACTCTGCCCCTTGATCTTCACACTCTCGCGTCCTGGATCCAACAACCTCTCTCCCACACATACACACACTCTCCCCCTTGGTTTCTGCCGGCTCCTCCTCTCCCTGTGGCGACAGCCGTCCCACCCGGCCACTAGGGGGTACCCTAACACTACAACATAATACAATACACTTTTATTAAAACAACTTTAACAATTCCGGGTTAACTATGCTGGTACTGGTAGGGGGTAGGCTCACCCACTACATGCCTCCCCTCTTAAAACCCGAGCCTCCCGGCACGGCTCACACATAAAATAACACACTGATTTAAAACTACGAACCAGTTCCTCGCCCGGAGGCGTAACAGAGCTCCCGGTCTTTGGGGTACGCCCGGAGGCTCAACAGCGCTCCCGGTCTTTGGTGTATGCCCGGAGGCTCAACAGCGCTCCCGGTCTTCGATGTACGCCCGGAGGCTCAACAGCGCTCCCGGTCTTCGATGGTCCGCGCAGGAACACAGCAACTTCTTCCTTACTAACGCGGAGGAGCCCCTGGCTCAGTCCAGCAAGCGGCTCTTCCGGAAACAACAACTGAAACACAACGCTTTCTTCAGCTCAAACATGCCGGCATCAAACTCAACAGGCCCGTCGTCTCCTGACGTGGAGGCCTACTCCGGTTGATAGGCCCGTTGCCACTCGGCCCTCTGCGCCTGAATGTATTCAGACAGGGACTGCCCGGGTAGTCGGCGCAGCCGCCGGAAAGGCACCGGGCGAGTGACCGGCTCTGCAGCTTCGGCCTCCGGCTTGAACTCCTCAGTCTCTGATGGCGGTGGAGGAGTTGCCGCTCGGGACGACGGCGGGCTTCCCATAACGATGGTTGGATGCGTCGTTATGTGCTAGTGGATGGCCAGCGCCGGCGAGGTTCCCTTCTCCGGGTCAGTACTGGACGCGGGCATGACTGCCGGAGCTACGGCCACGGTTTGGCGGGGTCGAGAGGCTGTAGTCAGCACCGGTCTTCGCTGTTCTTGCCGCCGGGCTTGGTGCTCCTCCCACTCTACCTCCTGTTGCCAACGGGCGGCCTCCTGTTCAGTGGGTGTACGGTGTACCCCCACCGCAAACAAGCCCCGGCAGCCGACTTCCCTCAGGAAACGGACCTTTTCCCCGGGGTACAGGGTGTGCAGCCGCTGGGGAAGACCCTCGGTATCAAGGTGGACACGATTATAAAAATAATCATCGCCGGTCTCTCCGTCCCGGATAAAGCCATAGCCTTCCCTCTGGTTGAACTTGACGACTATACCAGAGGAATACTGGTGCTCGAATTCTTCACCATACGGGCCGGCCATTATCTCCCGGGCGACGTTCTCAGCCAGCAGCCGCTCTCGCACTGGATCCGGCTCAGGGGACGGGGACCTTCGGGTCGGCTGAGGAGACGGCACCACCGGATCCCAATAAAAACCCCATTCATCTCGCTCCAGCATCTGGGCATATTCCTCCGCCGGAATTCGAGGTGGCGCGGGTTTTTCAGACTCCACCGCGGCTGGTGGGTGTCTCTCTGGCCAGGGAGATGGGGCTCCCAGCATCCGGCTGCTTGACGGGATTTGGGCGGCGTAGGTCGCCCGGACCTCCGTGGTGGTCGCACCGGTTTCCGCTTCCCAAGTCGTGAGCCAGGTCACCCTGGTGGCTCGCCCCGGTCCTCCGGGTACGGCTGGCAGGAAGTCGGGGAATCCCTCTGCAGGCATCAACTGCTTCTCGCGGTTCTCCATTTTGCTAGCAGCACAAGGCTTCCGTACGTGCGTCAGGGTTAGTGGCGAGACTACAGGAAGTGGAGGCGGGCTCACTTTTCCCGCTCTTGCAGCTGCTCCACCCTTGGTCCCACACCACGAATCAACCCCTCCGCGGCGGCACTTCTTTTCTTTCAGGACACCGCCCACTTCACACGTTGGTCTATGTGCCCTGGGACTGGCGCCTCCCCTCTTTCGGCGGAGTACTCCGTGCTTCTTCTTCGGCACCGGCCAGCCCCAGGCTCTTCTTTTGGCGCCAACTTTTCGCGCCTTTTCTTCCTCGGCTTCACAGACGGCGACCATCTTGTCGCCATCTTGTGCCCAGTCCAACGCCTTGGGCACTTCTTCCTCCCACCATGGGACTGGAAATCTTCGCTCATAGCCCGGATACGGTGCACTCGGCACCACTTGGTCTCCGGCTTCTTGGGTCCCTGGCAGGGGAATCGCATCCTGCCGACTACGCCACATGAAGTGAGGCGCCAGGGGCGCCTCTGGCTGTGTAGTCGTGGCATCAGTGGATTCAAGGCACCCCCCTGGCTCCATCACTCCTTCAATGTTGGGGACTGACTTGGTGGGGCAGAGTGTGGTCGTGTTGTCGTCGATAGTGGCACAAATAGTCTTCAGGCCAGATGTGATGCAAATAAAAGACATATTTATTAACACACTTGACACACGCAGTTCCGGCTTCTTGCAGACAAGTAAAACTTCCTGGGCTGGGGGACAACCTGCCCTGACAAATCCTCCCGTGGGGCTGTGCCCTGATTACTCCGCTTCACCGGGCTCCCACTGTCGGTTACACACACCCCGGACCCACACCGGTTGCTTCACTCACGAGGATTCATCCACTCCTGTTCTCTCCGGCGTCCCCTTTTCATTCAGCCCCCACACTCTGCCCCTTGATCTTCACACTCTCGCGTCCCGGATCCAACAACCTCTCTCCCACACATACACACACTCTCCCCCTTGGTTTCTGCCGGCTCCTCCTCTCCCTGTGGCGACAGCCGTCCCACCCGGCCACTAGGGGGTACCCTAACACTACAACATAATACAATACACTTTTATTAAAACAACTTTAACAATTCCGGGTTAACTATGCTGGTACTGGTAGGGGGTAGGCTCACCCACTACAGGCTATGTACACACAAGGCGTTTTGCACTGTATTTAGTATTGTTTTTGCCTTGGTTTTATGCAAATCCATGCTAATAAAACACTGCTTTTTACAGTCCCTGCAAAGTTTGAGATTGCAGAAATCTCATGCACACACACAAATCATCTCCAGGTTTTTTTTTTTTACTGTTTGCTCAACCTCCTGTGTTTTTGTAGGTTTATTCAAAGAATGAGCATGTCAATTCTTTGCAGCCTTGTTGCCATGGTTTTGCATTGAAAACCACCCACAGTATAAAAAAACAAAAAACAAAATGCTGCAAAAACGCCAGAAAAAAAACGCACCAAAAATAGTGCCAAAACCGCAGAAGACTCCCAGGAGACATCCTGCCACAAGATCAGGTTTTGGGCAGATAAAAAAAATGTTGCAAAAATGCCCTGTGTGAACATAGCCTTACAAGGCATGAAAAAAAGAGAACCTTAGAGAAAAAAATAAAGATAGGAAACTTATGAAGCAGCCTCCGTACCAGGCAGGTAACATTCCAGAATTGTAAAATAAAACAATGGATTTTTATTTTGGGAACTATATTGTATGTGTATGTCCCATTTATTTATTATGAGTACACGCACCTTTCAAGCTTAAGGATGCCTCCTTGTGGCAAAAATAAACATTGCAATGAGCAACAATGCTGAAAGTAAGGGGAGAGGTGTTGCTGATTTGGTGAGTTACAACCATCTGCGTCATTAGTCCTTGTGGCCACCAGTCTGAGAATTGGGGCCTATCTGCTGGGATTTTCTAGCTGTGCTATTTCTATGAGAATGAATCCTAAACGACTGAAATCCTCTGTGATCGCTCAGTTCACAGATTCCAGGTACTGAGCATCACATTCATTTATTGGCCGCTGCTCTACTCTGTAAGTCGCACTTTGGGCACGCTCACACGAGCATATAACTCGGACGAATGCAATGCAAGAAAATCTCACATTGCACTCTGACCAATGTTATTCAGTGAGGGAGAGCAGATGGTCAGCTTTCTTCTTATCCAGATTCTGGGTGAGCAAAAAGTCGCAGCATGCTGCGATTGTCAGAGAAAGACGTGTCACTCGCACCCATACAAGTGCGAGTGAAACATCAGACTTCACTCTGATGACATCCAAGTGCAAGTGCGATAATCGCACCAGCTGACAATGGAGGAGATGGGGAGATTAATCCCTCCCTCTCCTCCGCAGCTGTGATCCACTCGCAGTTACATGACACTCGGCTCACGCTCGCAGCACAGCAGGAGCCGAGGGTCATTAGGGTATCACATCCGATGCCATAGGATTGTGTGAATCCAGCCTTACCCTAGTCATTTTTTTTTGCACTTTACCTCACGCGCTTTCTCACAATTTTCGTAGTTCATTCAGTGTGACATTTATTTGTGATTGTGGGATTTTGGCGAGTACCTATTTACCCTGACTGCAAAGTCCCATAACCGCTAATGATACAACATCATAGACTGAAATCATGTGAGAAAAATCTACACTTTAACAGGGGCCGGTAAAGCCATAGGCAACCTGGAGGGAGATTTCTCTCAGCATGAGCCCAATAAAAAGTGTGTACCCTACAAACAAAAGGAGTAAAGTCCATATCTCGCATGTCAGCCCATAAAGTGAATTTTTTCATTGTAATATGATGCACTTTAAAGGCCAGTATAATATAAAAACACTGGCAACATTTGATTGGATTATATGGTACAAAAAGGACTCAAAGACATTACTGATAGGGAGTTTAGACTGTGAGCCCCAATGGGGACAGTGATGATGATGTACGTAAAGTGCTGCGGAATATGTTAGCACTATATAAAAATAAAGATGATTATTAAGATTAACCGGGCAGGAGTAGGATATTCTGTAACTAGACAAACATTGCTTTGAACAAAATCTTGAAGAAAAAATATTTTAAAAAATTCTACTTTTTTCATTTTCAATATATAACAATTTACAAAAGAATACAATTTACAAAAATATGCTAACAATAAGGTAACACACGTACAATAAATAAGCTTTAGTTATTGTGCTTTACCCACTGATGTCCAGTAGATGGCAGCATTGCAGTATCATGTCAAGACGCGAGTCTCTATTGCACTTAGTCTAGAAAGTCTTCCTGGAAAATACAGGAATTGATGCCGATTCTGTGGTGAAACGTACAAAATTTATCCTCACCTATAATTACTTTGCATTTTATAACATCATAGATTTACAGGAGACTGGAACAGCAATGGGAAGCAAAATGGCACCATAGTATGCAAATCTTTTCATGGCCAAGCTTGACAGTGACTTTTGGTCCTCTTGTCATATCAGGCCTTTGGCCTATTATGAGTATATCGATGATCATTTAATTATCTGGACAGAGTCTGACTAGCAGCTGAAGACTTTCCATGAACGCTTTAATCAGTTTCGTCCCACCATTAACTTAAATCAAACTACTCCTTCATTGAAATCAACTTATGTACCGCCCTGCGGCCTCGGCTGCGACCACCGAGCCGCTTGGGTCCGGGCTCGTGTGTCGGTGGCTCGAGCGCCTCCAGGCCCGGGGGTCACGTCGCACTGTAAGGGTGTAGTGGCGGTGCACGCAGGGGTGGTAGGGTAGTTGTGTGGTGAAGTTCGTGACGCCACCCACGGGTTGTGGTGATCATGGACACCACCGCTGCGGTGAAGGTACGGGGACTCCCGGGAGCGGTGTAGGGGCGCAGCTAGGTGTTGACCTCTCCGTGGGTAGGGGATGTTGGTCCCGGGGCCAGCTTGGCGAGAGGCCGGGGTGCAGGGCGCAAGGTGGAGGTGCAACGCGGTGTGGTGCCTGAGGGCACTGGGGTACTCACGATTAAACCACACAGAGTCACTGGTAAACCAAACGGGGTGACGAACAGGGCCCGCAGCTGGCTGCAGTTTCTCCAGATAGGTTGGTAATGTCCGCCTTTCTCCTGCACCTGTATGTGATCTGGGCTACTGTGCCTGAGCACTGGTAGCCCGCTCCCCGGCATATATGTGTCCTAGGAGCCCGTTTGCCCGCAGACGCTGGCCCCTTGGATCTTTGGCGGTGGGTCCTATCCGGACGGGTTGGGCTGTTGCCTTCAATCGGGACTTAGGTGGGAATGAACCCCTGAGGTCCAGACCGCAATCAGTTGATTTGACTATGGTGGTGGCTTATAGCCTAGTTCAGGGTCTGAGTACCCTGCCTGGTGCTCCAGTATCCAGTTGGCTCCCCGGTTCGGTTCCGGCGGGCCACTACCCTGTCCCGGTCCCTTACGGTTACACCGGTCGGATTCCCGGTCTCCTGAAGGCGGCCACTACCGTCTGCCTGCCTGACTGATCGGGGGTCCTAGGCTCCAACCCAGGCCCCACACAGAATTGCACTCCTCTCTCTTCCAAACCTAATCTTCAACTCTTTGTGTTTTCCTGCCTCAGGCCAGCAGACTCCTCGGAGGGCATGTCTATCTGCCTGACTCCGCCCACCTGGTGTGCCTGTCTGACTCTGAGGGAGGTAATCAGGTCTTTTGGTTGACTGATGGTACCTTACTGGGGTGGGGGTGTATGTGGTGTATGTAATGACCTGTGACCCCTGGTGTGTCCAGGGCGTCACACTTATTGGACACCATCATCAAACTATGGAACAATGAAATAGAGACATCCCTATACAAGAAGCCAATTGACCATCGAACATACCTCAAATGGGACAGTTTTCATCCAAAACACATAAAGATCTCTATTGTGTACAGTTAGGGGATCAGATACAATAGGATATGTTCCAACCCTACAGATAGAGACCATCACCTTGAGGGCCTCAGAAAGACCTTTTTGAATCAAGGCTACCACCCAAGAACAATTGAAAACCAGATTGCAAGAGCCACCAGAATATCAAGAAACCATCTCCTATATTATAAAACTAAAGAAGAAAACAACCGGGTCCCTCTTGTAATCACCTACAATCCAAATCTAGAGCTGTTAAGAGGAGGTGCACAGAAACTACAACTGTGCCGCCCCCGTGCCAGCAGCCGGCGCTGCTCGGGTCCGGGCCTTCAGGGGTGGTGGCTCGAGGGTCTCCGGACCCTGGGGTCTCGCTGACACGCCGAATAAATGGGGGGACGTAGATGTACGGGCTAGGCCGTAGCAAGTTCGTGACGCCACCCACGGTGTGTGGTGAGGTGGGACATCACCGCTGCTGTTATGGGGCACCCGGTGGAGATGTTGCGCAGCAAGTTTTTAACACCTCCGGGGTCAGGGATGGTGGCCCCGGGACCCGGTGGCTCAGTGCAGGGGATGGCGACCGCAGGGGGTGCTGGAGTACTCACTGTTAGTAAAACACACAAGTCTCTAGTAAACCAAGGTGATGGTGGCCGGTGCCGCGGCTGGTTGCGTTCGGGGTCCCCCACCCGGCTGGTGGTCTTTATCCTTTTCCTGCACTTCTTTGTATAAGGTGGACTTTCCTAGTGTGAAACTCAGGAGTCCGCTCCTGGCTGGATGTGGCCTAAGGAGCCGTGCCCACAGACGCTGGCCCGTGAGATCTATGGGCCCTGGCGGTGACCTCTTATCCCTAATCGGTGGGCTGTTGTCTTCGATGAGGGACTTTGGGTGGGGCAGGACCTCTAGTCCTGGCCTCAATCGGTTAATTAACCAGTTCCAGTAGGTTCTGGTCCTGGCTTCAGGGTCCGAGTACCCCCCTTTGTGCACGGTTTCCGGTCGGGTCTTCGTGTCAGTACCGGCGGGCTACAACCCTGTCCCGGTCCACCTTGGTTCTGCCGAGCCATTTTCCCATCTCCTGCTGACGGAGACCACCGTCTGCCTCCTAGCCAGTGGCACCAGGGCTCCAACTTTAGCACCGTTCAACTTGAACTTCACTGCTGGAACTACACTTAGCTCCAGCACACACTCTTCTCCAAACTGAACTCTAAGCTTGACTCTAAGCTTGACTCTAAGATTGAGTGCTTGTTTTCCCGCCCCGGGCTGTCTAGACCCCTGGGTGGGCGTGTTCCAACCGCCTGGTCACGCCCACTGGTGTCTGTCTGTCCCTAAGGGGGGGTGACTATGATTTCTGGTCGGCTGTGTGTTTCCTAGTGAAGGAACGGTGTTATGCAGGGGCCTAACTGTGACTACCTGGTTTTGCCAGGGCGTCACACAACCATTACTGCAAAAAGATGCCAGATTAAAATCTATTTTTCCAGACCCCCACTTCTGTGTTTTAGAAAGCCCCCGAATCTAAGAAGCATCATTGTCAGAAGCTCCCTGTCCTTTCCTACAACAACGGAACATTTCCCTGCAACCAGAAAAAATGTAAGTCCTGTCCATTTACAGTTAGGTCCAGAAATATTTGGACAGTGACACAAGTTTTGTTATTTTAGCTGTTTACAAAAACATGTTCAGAAATACAATTATATATATATAATATGGGCTGAAAGTGCACACTCCCAGCTGCAATATGAGAGTTTTCAGATCCAAATCGGAGAAAGGGTTTAGGAATCATAGCTCTGTAATGCATAGCCTCCTCTTTTTAAAGGGACCAAAAGTAATTGGACAAGGGACTCTAAGGGCTGCAATTAACTCTGAAGGCGTCTCCCTCGTTAACCTGTAATCAATGAAGTAGTTAAAAGGTCTGAGGTTGATTACAGGTGTGTGGTTTTGCATTTGGAAGCTGTTGCTGTGACCAGACAACATGCGGTCTAAGGAACTCTCAATTGAGGTGAAGCAGAACATCCTGAGGCTGAAAAAAAAGAAAAAATCCATCAGAGAGATAGCAGACATGCTTGGAGTAGCAAAATCAACAGTCGGGTACATTCTGAGAAAAAAGGAATTGACTGGTGAGCTTGGGAACTCAAAAAGGCCTGGGTGTCCCCGGATGACAACAGTGGTGGATGATCGCCGCATACTTTCTTTGGTGAAGAAGAACCCGTTCACAACATCAACTGAAGTCCAGAACACTCTCAGTGAAGTAGGTGTATCTGTCTCTAAGTCAACAGTAAAGAGAAGACTCCATGAAAGTAAATACAAAGGGTTCACATCTAGATGCAAACCATTCATCAATTCCAAAAATAGACAGGCCAGAGTTAAATTTGCTGAAAAACACCTCATGAAGCCAGCTCAGTTCTGGAAAAGTATTCTATGGACAGATGAGACAAAGATCAACCTGTACCAGAATGATGGGAAGAAAAACGTTTGGAGAAGAAAGGGAACGGCACATGATCCAAGGCACACCACATCCTCTGTAAAACATGGTGGAGGCAACGTGATGGCATGGGCATGCATGGCTTTCAATGGCACTGGGTCATTTGTGTTTATTGATGACATAACAGCAGACAAGAGTAGCCGGATGAATTCTGAAGTGTACCGGGATATACTTTCAGCCCAGATTCAGCCAAATGCCGCAAAGTTGATCGGACGGCGCTTCATAGTACAGATGGACAATGACCCCAAGCATACAGCCAAAGCTACCCAGGAGTTCATGAGTGCAAAAAAGTGGATCATTCTGCAATGGCCAAGTCAATCACCAGATCTTAACCCAATTGAGCATGCATTTCACTTGCTCAAATCCAGACTTAAGACCCACAAACAAGCAAGACCTGAAGGCTGCGGCTGTAAAGGCCTGGCAAAGCATTAAGAAGGAGGAAACCCAGCGTTTGGTGATGTCCATCGGTTCCAGACTTAAGGCAGTGATTGCCTCCAAAGGATTCGCAACAAAATATTGAAAATAAAAATATTTTGTTTGGGTTTGGTTTATTTGTCCAATTACTTTTGACCTCCTAAAATGTGGAGTGTTTGTAAAGAAATGTGTACAATTCCTACAATTTCTATCAGATATTTTTGTTCAAACCTTCAAATTAAACGTTACAATCTGCACTTGAATTCTGTTGTAGAGGTTTCATTTCAAATCCAATGTGGTGGCATGCAGAGCCCAACTCGCGAAAATTGTGTCACTGTCCAAATATTTCTGGACCTAACTGTATATTGACAACGGACAAGATAAAGATTCCCAGATCACATCAGGACTACAAGATCCCAGGTACCTTCAGCTGCACCACAACCAATGTGTTGTACTTAATTATATGTACCAAATGTCCAACTGGGGGTCTGTATGTAGGGGAGACCGGACAACAGCTCAGGACAAGGATGAATTCTCACCGCCACACAATTAGAGAAAAAAGGATGAATCTACCTGTGGCTAAACATTTCTGTAACCCTGATCACAGCATCATGGACATGAAATTGCTAGTATTGAAAGGAAACTTCAAATCCCAGAGAGACCGGAGACTTTGGGAGTACAAACTTATGACGACCTTTGACACATTCAGAGCAGAAATGAATGTGTCTCATGGACTCATGTCTTTTTATATCAATTAAGAGATGTTCTCCTCAGACCATCCGGGGGCATCACAACTCTGGACCAGCCCTCAATCATAGAGGTCAATAAAACTTTCACACTGCTTATCTATGAACTGCTCTAATATTTACTGCCACAACAGTTTGCCCACTTGCCATACTGATCATTCTGCTTCACATAACTTGTCTTTTTTACTGCTCTATTCTATGTCCTGTTGTGTATAAATATGTGACTCTTCAGATTTTGTGTTATATTGAGCCTGATGAAGAGACCTGAGTAGTCTGGAAAGCTTGCAATTATTACCATCTTTTCAGTTAGCCATCAAAAGGTATCAACTACTGAGGACTCTCAGTTCTTTTAAATATTTTTTTTTCTATCTATTGCCTAACACGGTAGAAAGATAGTGTTTACCTGTTTCTAAAATATGGACATTTCCAGTCTCACATACTCTAGATATTAATGGGGAGAGTGGAGGAAGGCAGATAGCGGCTACTCTCCTGACGGCAAAAAAGATAGGGCGTTTCAATGTAAACTCCTGATCCTTATCTCCCCTGTAATCATCTGCTGGAGGAGAGCTGGGAAGCCCCCATACACAATAGATGGTAGACCCATCCTTAAATATTAATCTGATGTGTTTGGGTGTCTTAAGGCGGGCTTTGCACACTACGACATCGCAGCTGCGATGTCGGTGGGGTCAAATCGAAAGTGACGCACATCCGGCGTCGCAGTCGATATTGTAGTGTGTAAATCCTTTTTGATACGATTAACGATTGCAAAAACGTCCAAATCGTATCATCGGTGTAGCATCGGTCATTTCCATAATTTCGGAAGGAACGATGTTGTTCCTCGTTCCTGCGGCAGCACACATCGCTGTGTGTGAAGCCGCAGGAGCGAGGAACATCACCTTACCTGCGTCCTTCGGCTCACGTCGGCTATGCGGAAACACGGAGGTGGGCGGGATGCTAATGTCCTGCTCATCTCCGCCCCTCCGCTTCTATTGGCCGCCTGCCGTGTGACGTCGCTATGACGCCGCACGACCCGCCCCCTTAATAAGGAGGCGGTTCGCCGGCCAGAGCGACGTCGCAAGGCAGGTGAGTGCATGTGAAGCTGCCGTAGCGATAATGTTCACTACGGCAGCTATCACCATGATATCGCAGCTGCGACGGGGGCGGGGACTATCGCGCTCGGCATCGCAGCATCGGCTTGCGATGTCGTAGTGTGCAAAGTTCCCCTAAGACTTGATTCTGTTGCCGTCATAG